>NC_083294.1:16675696-17032363 GCF_963506605.1 Zootoca vivipara
GAGTATGCAAGATTGCTTTTAATTTGTACATATCCCAAAAACAGCAGAAGGGGAGGGAGGGAGGCAGGGAGAGAGTATGATCCTTTAGGGGAAAGCAGTGTCAAATCTCACTTCCTTTTCCAGATGGTTTTAGGAATCTTTGCTCCCCCACTCTCAGTTGCCTTCATTTGGTAATTGAGGTTACGGAACCAGGCAACGGGGCCTTCTTGGTAGTTGAAATATACTCGGAGTCAAGAGTGAATTTCATGCTCTTTATTCAGCTCATAGTCATCAAGGAGGAGAAGAGAAGACGAATGGCTCTTTTCCCCAAACCATCTGCTTATATACATTATTTACACAATGGGCCTTGCGTGATTGGCTACTTCAGGGCTACACCTGTGGGCCAATTATATTGTGGATTGACTTCTGCCTGCAGCCTGATTGGCTGCTCCTACAGGCCAATCAGGTAGCAGATTCACTTCTGCCAGCCGCCTGATTGGCTGCTCCAGCAGGCCAATCAGGTTGCGGATTCACTTCCACCTGGAGTTGGATTGGGTAGCTCCCGCTGATTCTGAATCCTATTGTTCTAGGATTCAGCTCAGTACATAACACCCCTCCCCTCTAAGTTCCAGTCCTGCCCGGGAAGTTGCATTCGTAGTCCCCAAGGTCTGCTGGCCGCCTCCGTGTGCGTTGTGGCCTGGGGTGTTCCTTGGTCAGGGGTTCTGGTTCTGGCTCGTGTTCCGAGGCTGCTGGCTGTGCCAGGGCTGTCTGGTCTGGCGCCACTGAACCACTAGGTTGTAGCTCTGGTTCCGGTGTCCTTCCAGCCTCGGGGCGCCCCTCTGTGCCTACTGCTTCTGCTTCCCCTGCCCACCCCTCTCGCTCTACAGGCCTCACTGCCCTGCTGTCCCCTTGGGACCCCTCTGTCCCGCTCTCCTCCCGGGTTCCTCCTGGGAATCGTCGCCGTAGCTGGTCACAGTGGCGGCGCCAACATTGCCCCCCTTCCGTTAGTACCTCGTACGACACGGGACCGGTCACCTTGGTGACTGTGGCGGGTACCCATGCTGGGCCTGCCCCAAAATTCTTTGCATACACTGGGTCCTGGGCCACAAATGTCCGGGGGTTCCTGCCTTTCCCCACCACTACCTCATCCTGAGCTCTGTCGGGGTGAAGTCGGTCCAGTCTAGTTGCAAGGCGCCGGCCCATTAGTAATTCAGCTGGGCTCCGGCCCGTCGTTGTGCTTGGGGTGCTGTGCTGTGCTAGAAGAAATGCGGCAAGGCGGTATTCCCAGTCCCCTTGTGTCATGCGGCGGAGGCTGTCCTTGGTGGTCCGCACCATGCGCTCCGCTTGGCCATTGGTGGCAGGGTGGAATGGTGCTGAGCGGATGTGGCGGATGGCGTTCTGCGCTGTGAAGGTCTGGAACTCCTCTGACGTGAATGCGGTTCCATTGTCCGAGACGAGGGTGTCAGGGAGCCCGTGGGTCGCAAACAGCTTACGGAGTACCCGGATGGCTGCCGCCGTAGAAGTGGATGGTACCAGTGCGACCTCCAGCCATTTGGTGTAGGAATCCACCACTATGAAGAATGTTTTTCCCTGGAAGGGGCCAGCGAAGTCCACGTGCAAGCGTGACCATGGATGTCGGGCGGACTCCCAGGGCTGGACTGGGGCCCTTGGGGGATCCGGGCGGGATTCTTGGCAGGTCTGGCAGTGTTGGACCCAGGCCTCTATCTCTCTGTCAATCCCCGGCCACCACACATAACTCCTGGCAAGGGCCTTCATCCTCACTACCCCTGGGTGTGTCTCGTGTAGGGCTGTGAGGACCCTTTTGCGGAGGGGCTGGGGAACAACAACCCTGCTTCCCCATAACAGGCACCCCTTGTGGGCCGACAGTTCATGTTTGCGGTTTGTGTAGCCAGCGAATTCTGGCCCGGGGCTGCTGCTGGGCCATCCTCGCCACACCCAGTCCAGGACCCGGGAGATGACCCTATCTTTTGTGGAATGGTGCGCAACTTCTTGTGCCTGAATGGGTCGGTCGGGAAGCAGCTCCAGGGTCATAACCTCTTGTGCAGGCGCTGGGTCGGGGCCTGTTTCTGGTAGTGGTAGCCTGCTGAGGGCGTCTGCGTGGCCCATCGCCTTCCCAGGGCGGTGGATTAGTGCATACTGGTAGCCGGCAAGGAAAATTGACCACCTGAGGACACGTGGAGACAACACTTGGGGGGTCTGCTTCTCAGGGGCAAACAGGCCAAGCAACGGCTTGTGGTCAGTCACTATGGTAAAGGGCCGCCCATACAAGAAATCATGGAATTTTTTTACGCCCTTCACGATTGCCAGACCCTCCTTGTCAATCTGTGAGTAGTTTCGTTCGGCTGCAGCAAGCGTCTGGGAGAAGTATGCCACCGGCACCTCTCTTCCATCCGGGAGTTGGTGTCCCAGGACAGCGCCGATGCCATAGGGAGAGGCGTCGCATGCCAGCACCACTGGCAGCCTTTCCTCGAAGTGTGCTAAGACCGAGTTCGAGACGAGCAAGTCCTTGACTGCCTGGAATGCGGCCCTTTGTCGCTGGCCCCACACCCAAGGGGCCCTTTTATCTAGGAGTCTGTGTAGGGGCTCCGCTACCGCTGCCTTATGGGGAAGGAAGGCATGGTAAAAGTTCAATAGTCCCAAGAATGACTGAAGTTCGGGCTTGCTCTTGGGCGCTGGGGCCTCACAAATGGCCCGTACCTTGTCACCGGTTGGATGGACCCCTTCTGCGTCCACCTTAAATCCCAGAAAGTCCACCTGCGGCACTCCCAGTAAACACTTTTCCCGCTTCACCTTGAGGCCCGCCGTCTGGAAACGGTGCAGGACGGAGCGGAGGCGGTCCTCAAATTCCTCTGGTGTGGGCCCGGCGATCAGTACATCATCGAAGAAGGGGGTGACGCCAGGAATCCCTTTAAGGAGAGAGTCCATTAGATTCTGGAATATGCCTGGTGCCACGCTAACGCCAAATTGCAGCCGCTTAACTCTGAATGCCCCTCTGTGCGTCACAATCGTCTGAGCCTCTGCTGTGGCTTCGTCCACAGGCAACTGTTGATACGCTTGGGCCAAGTCCAGTTTGCCAAAGATTTTTGACCCAGCCAGGGTGGCGAGGACATGGCTGACCACTGGCACTGGGTATGCATGGGCCGTGAGAGCCTTGTTTATGGTGCATTTGTAGTCTGCACAGATGCGGACCGAACCGTTAGGCTTGACGGGTGTGACAATTGGAGTTTCCCAGGGGGCGTTGGGCACCGGCTCCAGCACTCCTTGCTCCACGAGCCGGTCCAATTCCTCGTCTATGCGGGGTTTCAGGGCGAACGGGACCCGGCGGGCCTTGTGCCTGATGGGTCGTACAGCGGGGTCTAGCTGTAGGGCAATGGGGGGTCCTGTATATTGTCCCAATGCCCCATCGAAAACCCCTGGAAACTCTTTGCATATGGCGTCCACGTCCACTTGTAAGCTAGTGCGGTTCACCCCGGTAACGGCTAGCCCCAGAGGTCCAAACCATGCCAGTCCCAGTAAGCTAACGTAGGGGCCCTTAACTACCAGCAAGTCCAATTGTTGCTTTCGCCCTCGATATTGCACCCTGAAGGTCCCCACCCCCATAGTAGGGACCTTACGTTTCTGGAAGTCCCGGAGGGTGAATGGGGCCGGCCTTAGTTTGGGACCCCCATTAGGGCACAGTTCCCTTAATGTTCGGGCCGAGATTATGGATAGAGTTGAACCCGTGTCCAGCTCCATGCGGCATGGGGCTCCCTCTATCTGTACCTCTATATAAATTTTCTCTGTGCTGGGATGGGGCAACTGGAATACCTGGTAGTCCGTGATCTCCGTCGAGTTGCCTTGGTGCATGGTGCCGTGTGACCTGGGGCTCCTGGGTCGGTCATCTGATGCTTGTCGACGGGTGAGTCGAGCCCGACACACCCGGGCGATGTGTCCCAATTTTCTGCACTGCCTGCACTCTGCGTTGCGGAAACGACAGGTCCTCCTCTCGTGGTTCTCCCCGCAGCTTGCACAGTTCCCTCCTTCTCGTCGAGGCTGCTGTGGTGTGTGTGCTGCTTGAGTGCGCCGCTGTACTCGGTGTACTTCCTCCCTGTCAGATTCGGATTCGTCGGTGAGGTCTTCGTGGTAGACCCTCGGTTGGGATGGCGGGGCCGGTCGTGCCTCTTGCGTTGACCTCTCGGCGGCTTCGGTTGCCAGGGCTTCCTCCAGAGCAATCTGGAACGTGAGGTCTTTTTTGGCGTAGAGGCGTCGTTGCAACATCTCGTCCCTCAGGCCACCGACGAGGCGGTCACGAAGCATGTTCTCCAATTCTGAGAAGTTGCATAACCGGGCGGCTTGGCGGAGGGAGGTCACAAACCCAGTTATGGTTTCCCCCGGGGCTTGCCGCTTTGCGTAGAAGGCATTTCGGCAAGCTACCACCGAGGGCTGTGGTGAGAAGTGCTCCTTCAGCCGTTCCATTATTGTTTTGTAAGAGACGGTAGCGACATCTCTAGGTGCAAGGAGAGCCCGGGCGATTTCAAACGTCTCCTCTCCACAGACGCTGAAGAATGTTGCCCTCTTCATGGCATCGTTGGTGACTTCTTTCGCTTGCAGGAGGAAGTTGAAACGGGCGGCGTACCCTTCCCAGTCTCCTGATGCTGGTTTGAATGGCGAGAAGCTGCTGTCGGTTGCCATTCTGGGTTCCTTGGGTCCTGGAGCTGAAGCCTGGATGCACGGTGCGATGCAGCGGTGCAGCAGGTGGCGGTGCTGCGGTGCAGTGCGTGGTGGCGGTCAGCTCAGCAGGATCCCATCCTCGTCGCCAGTGAAATATACTCGGAGTCAAGAGTGAATTTCATGCTCTTTATTCAGCTCATAGTCATCAAGGAGGAGAAGAGAAGACGAATGGCTCTTTTCCCCAAACCATCTGCTTATATACATTATTTACACAATGGGCCTTGCGTGATTGGCTACTTCAGGGCTACACCTGTGGGCCAATTATATTGTGGATTGACTTCTGCCTGCAGCCTGATTGGCTGCTCCTACAGGCCAATCAGGTAGCAGATTCACTTCTGCCAGCCGCCTGATTGGCTGCTCCAGCAGGCCAATCAGGTTGCGGATTCACTTCCACCTGGAGTTGGATTGGGTAGCTCCCGCTGATTCTGAATCCTATTGTTCTAGGATTCAGCTCAGTACATAACAGTAGTTTTGACCGCCCTGTAGAATGCCCTTCTGTCAGATGTCAAGGAAATAAACATCTACCTGTAATTGGCTTTTACAAGCCATTTGAAGGCAGCACTGTATAAGGAAATTTTTAATGTTCGGTTTTTTAAATATTTTGTTGGCTGGGGCAACCTACTCAGTGGCTGGGGCAACCGACTCAGATGGGAATAATAATAATAATAATAATAATAATAATAATAATAATAATAATAATACATTGAAATCATTCTGTAACTCAGTCTGATAGACCATGTAGTACCTGTCCCATCATCATGTTTGCTGTGTGATCCGTGATTTGCTGAAATCACCCCATGGTGCCATGGACTGGCTGCATGTAGATAAATGGTGCAAGGCACCAGCTAGGGAACCCCCAAGGGATGACGCCTCAGAGCCAGCGGATTGGTGGTGGGATGACAATGAGTGGTCAGAGGGAGAAGAGGAAGCAGACTGGGAACAGGAGGTGTCAGAAGCTGAAGAGGTAACAGGGTTTAGTGAGCAGGAAGAGGCTGTGGCAGAGAGCAGTCTAGAGGCAGAGGAAGGAGAGAAAGGGAGCCGGGAGCCAGAGATGAGGCAGGCTGCTGAAGAAAGCAGGGAGTCTGTCCCTCCTGCTACAACCTGCTCCCCTCCCTGCTGTTCTCCCAGAACACGCAGAGAAATGAAGAGAGTGGAGCAACAGAGGCAAGAAGACAAAGCCTTGGGTTGCTGGGGGACGAGCCTTAGACATCGTGGGAAGGTGGGAACCTTCAGTCCTCGCAACTGCCTCATCGGGGCAAGACCTACCGGGAAGAGGTGCTGCGATCACCAGGCCTGCAGCATTTTGGTTTCTTAGGAGTTTCCCAGACATTCAGCTGATTTTCGCCCAGACACAGCTTTTGGATATAGTATTCCGGATATGTCTGAGAAATTCCGGATGTATGGCAACCCTAGGTTTCTATGAATAAAGAGTTAACTTCACTGACACTAAATAAAAAAAATTCTTTCCAGTAGCACCTTAGAGACCAACTAAGTTTGTCATTGGTATGAGCTTTTGTGTGCATGCACACTTCTTCAGATACCAACTGACACCGGGTGTTTTAATGCTGACCTGCTCCTGATTCCAGCTCCCGACACATGGCCACATTCACACAGCATTACGATGCTACTTTCAACAGTCATGGCTTCTGCCAAATAATGCAGGGATCTATAGATTGCTAAGGTTATTGAGAGAAGTTAGGAGACCCTCACCACCACATCCCCCAAGTCCTCCCAGAGCTATGGTTCACAGAGTTTCCTGTGAAGAGGAATTTACTGTTTAACCACTCTGGGAATTGTAGTTCTGGGAGGGAAACAGGGCCCCCCTGACAACTCTCAGCACTCTTAACAAACTGCACTTCCCAGGATGCTTTGAAGCCCCATGACTTCAAAGTGGGGCTTTAAATGTATGGTGTGACTAAGATCCTGCTATTTCAGTTTGCTGCCAAAGATTCCTGTGGCTGTTGGAGGGAGGTTGCTTTGGTGGGATATTGCAGTCATACATAACTATACACAACTGCTACTTAGTGCATGAAGGAGTTAAAGACCACAAAGTTGCATTGCTAGATACAGTCATTTCAGTCATGCCCCCACAGATTTATTCTATTTTTAATGGCATAATGTATGTACAGTATCTTGATTTTTAAATGTGTTGTCAAATTGCTTAGAGACCTTTGGGTAACAAGTGGCTAACAAGCCATAATAATAATAATAATAATAATAATAATAATAATAATAATAATAATATCATATAGTACAGCAGAATGGGGATGGAGTGACTCCCCTATGAAGAAAGATTTCAGCTTTTGGGACTTCTTAGTTTAGAGAAAAGGCAAGTAAGGAACAATATTATAGAAGTTCATAAAATGATGGATGGTGTAGAAAGAATAGATAACACCAGAACCTGTGGTCATTTGGTGAAGCTGAATGCTAGAAGATTCAGGACAGAGAAAAAGAAAAGAAAAGAAAGGACTTGTTCACACAGCACAGAGTTAAACTATGGATCTCACTCCCACAGGAGGCAGTAATGACCACCAATATGGGTAGCTTTAAAAAAAGATAGGACAACATCATGGAAGAGAAGGCTATCCATGCTACTGGACACAAGGGCTCTGTTCTGCCTTCACAGTTGGAGGCAGCAATGCTTATGATGCAATGATGCAATGCTGGCAACCGCAGGAGGGGAGAGGGCTCTTGTGCTCAGGTCCGGCTTGTGGGCTTCCCATTGGGGGCATCTGGGTGGCCACTGTGAGAACAGGATCAGGGCCGGCTCTAGGTAGAGTCCCGGTGGCGCGGGGTGCCAGGGCGCCGGGCTGGTAGGCAGGGCACTGCGTGGCAAAGCCGCGCGGAAGCCATGCTACACCCTGCGAGGGTGGGGGCGTCGGAGCGATCTCCACCCCTCAGCACCAGGGCGCCTGACCTGCTCGAGACTGCCCTGAACAGGATGCTGGCCTAGATTGGCCATTGGCCTGATCCAGCCAGGCTCTTATGTTGGAAGAAATGTTTAATGCATAGAATCACGTGCCTCTCATGAATGCTTTATAATGGGAAATTAAATCATGCACTCTCTTAGAATGAAATTCTAAAGCCCCCTGAAAGAGAGAGAGAGAGGGGGGGGAAATGGGAGCCTTCTTCAAACAGGTGAATAAAACTTTCCAGACAGATTTCCTCCACCCAATCTCTAGCAATGAGGAATGGGGGAACCGTCTCAGACGCTTCTGCATCAGGAACCCGTAAGTGATTCATGAGTCACGAAAGCTTATGCCCTCTGGTTATGGAAATTGGAAAGTGACCTCCCGACACCTAGGGGGAGAGGGAGAAGTTCTTGATACAGGAGCATTCACCTTAGGCTCCTGCTGCTGCCTGCTCCACCCTCCACTTTGCAACCAGAGCATGCTGTCAAAATGAATCAGAATCACCTAAGACATGCAGAACTACATGATGTCCTTTTCGGAATTGCCCTGGCATGTTTGCCTATAGAACATCTGTTCCTGCATACCGAGTGCCTTATTGTTTGTGTTCGCTGCCATTAGCTCAGGTGAAATTAAAGACTCCCCATCTTCTTTACAGCTGGTCCCATCTTAAGGTTGTTCTCATTCTCAGAGGACAGCAGGAGGATAAGGTTCTCTTTGCTCAGGGATCTGCCTCTTAGTGACTATTGGGTCTAGCCCTACCTGGGGAACATAAGCACTTAAGTAGATCCCCACGGGATCAAGCCAATGCTCCTTTTAGTCAAGCATCCTGGTGGCCTCTCACAGTGATTCCTGACAACTGGTATTCAGAGGTTTACTGACTCCAACAGTGAAGGTAAAACATAAGAACAGCCCTGCTAGATCAGGCTGGTGGCCCATAAAGTCCAGCTGCCTGTTCTCACCATGGCCAACCAGATGCCCCAATGGGAATCTTGAAAGCAGGTCCTGAGCAGGAGAGCCCTCTCCCTTCACACAGTTCCCAGCAACTGGTACAGTGGAACCTCGGTTTATGAACACCTCGGTTTACGAATTTTCGGTTTACGAACGCCGCGGAACCATCTGGAATGGATTAATTCACTTTCCATTACTTTCAATGGGAAAGCTCGCTTCAGTTTATGAACGCTTCCGTTTATGAACAGACTTCCGGAACCAATTACACCCATGCTTCGGGTTAAGTACGCTTCAGGTTGAGTACTCCGTGGAACCAATTGTGTTCATAAACCGAGGTACCACTGTATTCAGAAACATTGCTGCCCCTGATTGTGGAGGCGGAGCATAGCCATTGATAGCCTCATCCTCCTTTGTGAATTCGCCCCAAATCCTCTTTTAAAGCCTCTTTTAAAGCCTTCAAGCCTTTGGAAAGTTGGTGACTTTTCAAAGGTGGCACCTGGTTGGACACTATGAGAACAGGATCCTGGACTAGATGCCCCCCCTCCTTTGGCCTGATCCAGCACCCAGGCACTTTTTATGTTCTTACGCCACCTCCTAGGACTGTCCCCCTGGCCCCTGAGGTCATGCGCTGGAGCTGCATTCTTCAATGAGAAAAGCGTTGGGCTTGATGCCTTTCCAGAACTGCTTCTGATGCCGCACTGATTACATTACTTTGTTGCACGATGTTCGGGGTGAGGGAAGCGGGTTTGCAATGGCGCCTTCCAGCAGATGCAGAAACCTTGCTAAATTACATCCTGATTGTTATCCCCTCCTGCAGATGCTCACCACCTTCCTTTTCGCCCCACAAAGCAGGCCGACAGGACTTTCGACAGACAGCATCCAATGAGAGCACGTCGGCAGTTACGGGGAGTTATTATGTTTCTCTGACGTGTGTTTTCAAATGAAGCAGATGCTGGATCCTCCCTGCTTGCCAACATCTCTCTGTTTTTAACTGCTCCTCGGGGAGCTTTCCCTTCCCTTATTACCTTTGAAAGTAGGAGTGTGGCGTCAGTGTTCAAGGAGAGAGAGAGAGAGAGAGAGAGAGAGAGAGAGAGAGAGAGAGAGAGAGAGAGAGAGAGAGAGAGAGAGAGAGAGAGAGAGAGAGAGAGAGAGAGAGAGAGAGAGAGAGAGAGAGAGAGAGAGAGAGAGAGAGAGAGAGAGAGAGAGAGAGAGAGAGAGAGAGAGAGAGAGACTGCCTGTTTCCATCCCTCTCTCCTTTTCTCATCAGTCCTGCACAAATCACAATCTTCTCCATTCCTCACTATAGAGCCACATCTCAGTGGCAGTGTTATCTGCTTATAGAAGGTTCAATCCCAGCAACATTTAACACCCTCCCCTGCAGCTCTCGCCCTGCCTTTCCAAAACCAGGTAAGCGAGGCGCTGAGCTTTGGAGAGGCAGTGTGCGGGCTCCCTGTTCACAAGCGAAGAGGCCACAGAGCCAGAGGATATATTCAAACAGAAGACAAGGTGAAACATCCCAACACCACCTTGGGAGTTCCAACATCACAGGAGATCTCAATGGCAGCTACTCTCTTGCATTACAATATTATTATTTTTATTTAGAATTTATACACTGCTTGATTTTTTTTTTAAAAAAAAAGCACTGTAGTATATATGGAAGAGACTTAATATTTGGTTGGTAGAATAGTTATTTTTACTGTATTGTTTGATCTACTTCAATAAAAAAAAGTTGAGAACAACTATTTAAAAACATTCCAAAAAATAAAATGAAAATGAAAACTGCAACAAACTAAAAACAGATTAAAACGCACATCAGCATTCTGCATGTCTGGGCAGGCTTGTCTAAACAAAAATGTTTTTAGCAGGCACCAAAGAAAGTACAGTGAAGGTGCCTGCCTGTTGTCACTAGGCAGGGAGTTCCAAAGTGCAGGTGCCACCACAGTAAAGGATTAAGTTCTTACAGATGCAGAGTGGGTGTTTGTGGCAGCTGTGAAAGGGCCAGTTCTGTTGAGTAAGCAGTTGAGTAAGAGTATATGGGGCAAGGTGATCTCACAGGTAAACTGGTCCCAAGTTGTTAAGGGCTTTATAAAATAATAGTAACACTGTCTTCAGACTCTAAGGACTCCAGCTCAGAGGACATAGCAGACCCCATGCCTTTCAACATTTCTGCACTGAAAGTAGGGATGTTCTATTCAATAATAATAGCACATATAAATACATAATAAAACATTAAACATTTTTAAAAATGTTTCCCTATACAGGGCTGCCTTTAGATGGTTTGGGGCTTGTAGGTCAGATAACTCCACACTCTCCAACATTTCTCCAATGAAAGATAAAGGTAAAGGGCCCCCTGACCATCAGGTCCAGTTGTGTCCGACTCTGGGGTTGCGCCGCTCATCTCGCTCTATAGGCCGAGGGAGCCAGCGTTTGTCCGCAGACAGCTTCCGGGTCATGTGGCCAGCTCACCCCGTTGCAGGGATTCGAACCGCCGACCTTCTGATCAGCAAGCCCTAGACTCTGTGGTTTAACCCACAGCACCACCTGGGTCCCTCCAATGAAAGATAGGGATGCGCTAAGGAAAAGCGGGACATTCCAGGATCAAATCAGAAACCAGGATGGCTTCTTTAAATCCAGGACTGTCTCTGTAAAATATGGAAACTCAGAGGGTCTGGCAGACCCACAGTCTTCCCTGGGCCCCCAAGAGTCTACAGTTCCTACAAGAAGCTAAGATCTTTTAAGGGCAGAGGCTGCTGAAAGGAAGCTGCAATCCTATTTATCCTATGCCCCAATCAGTCTTGTCTGACCTCCAGCCTAGGCTCCAATGCTGATCCACTGTGCTTTTTTACGTTCGGGATTCTGCCTTCTTTTGATCTAGGCATAACCCTCAGCTGTTCCTCACTTTGCTTTCATGGAACCTGACCTAAGCTTGGCCTGGCTCTACTTCTTGGATTTGGAACTATGGCTATTGTGCTATGTGATCTGGTCTTCCTGGATTCTGTGCCTGCAGCAATTGGACACTTGATCTGTTAGGAAGAGATAGCTTTCTGAGGCTAAGAGCTGTTCAACAGTGGAACGGACTCCCTAGGAATATGGCAGACTATCCTTCCTTGGAGGCTTTTAAGCAGAGGTAGAAGGGCCAACTGTCAGGGGTTCCTTAGCTGTGAGTCCTGCATTGCAGGGTCCTGAGGAAGATGGCCCATGGGGCCCCTTCCAACAGTTCCATGATTCTATGAAACAGCCCCTGTTTCCATCCAGCGATCTTTCTGTATTTGCTTCTGCTTCCTCTTTTGCCCAGGTTTCCTTTCTACTCTTACTTATTCATTTGTTGCATTTTTCTGAGCTGCCCCATAACCAGTGTTACATGGTCATCTCCACCACTTTCCAAAGAGGGGGAAAATGTTCCTCAACTTGGCATCTCCTGTGGAAAATGTTAGACATCTGATCAGAATCAACACATGCTTTTCGGAGGAGAGTGTCTGCCAGCTGGTCGAGGCCAAGCAGAGACAATTAAAACAGCTTTTTGTAATGTACAATCTCCACCACCTCCCTCCCGAAAAATATTAAAAGACAAAAAAAAAAGAGTGTTTTCCAATAAGGCCAAACAGCTGCTCCTTGTGAGTGGAGGACCTAGAAATTTTATTATCATTATTTTATTTGTTAACTTTATATATTAATTTATTACACACACACACACACACCACTTCATCTGAGGATCTCACAGGACTTACAGTTAAAAACTCAAAAATACATAACATAATAAAAGACAAAACTAAGCAGATCAATGAGAAGTAACATCATGCAGAGGCTGTGTGGTGTAGCAGAAGGATTTGATGGGGGAGTATGTCCATACTCATGGACAGAGCATCTGCTGGGCATGCAGAAGTTCTCCAATGGCATTTCCAGGTAGGGCTGAAAGAGACCCTAGTCTGAGACCTTGTGGAGCCACTACTGCCTGTCAAAGTAGAACATTGGTCTTCTGTGTTATTATTTCACTCATAGAAAACAATGAGAACTAGAATCTTACATTGTTGTTTTTTTGGCAAAGAGCTATAGTTCTGTGGAAGAACATCTGCTTTTATACAGAAGGTCCCAGGTTCAACCTGCGACATCTCCAGGTAGGGCTGGAAATGTTCCTTGAAGCAAGGTTTGGCTCATTAGGCAGATTTCCAGATCCCCTCCTACTTCCAATGTCAGAGGCAGAACAATAATGACTACAATGTTTAGTTGAAGGGGATATAGCTCAGTGGCAGAGCATCTGCTTTGCATGAAGAAGATTCCAGGTTCAATCCAGAGCACTTCTAGGTAGGGCTGGGAACGTCCCCTGCCTGAAACCCTAGAAAGTCCCTGCCAGTCATTGTTGACAGTACTGGATTCATCAATGGAAATCATAGAATAGTAGAGTTGGAGAGTTGGAGAGTTGGAGAGTTGGAGGGGACCCTGGGAATCATCTACTCCAGTCCCCTGCAATGCAGAAACTTGCAAGCTTGGCATTATAAGCACCACACTCTAACCAACTGAGCTATCCAGGCTCAGTGCACTTACTTTGGTATAATCACGCAAAGATTCTTTAGTTGTGCTTCCTGCATGGCAGGAGGTTGGACTAGATGGCACTTGGGATCCCTGCCAACTCTACAATTCTATTGTTCATTTGCTTAAGTTGTACAATTGGGCTAGTCTGCAAGTCCAGGTATGCTCTTTCAGTCCCTCAAATTGGCAGAAGGGGGTCAATAGGTCTTCTCGATAGAAAACTCCTTAGCAGGCTTGTTTTGTACAAAACAACAACAACTTGCCTCCCAGAGCAGCTTCTACATCCCCACGCAAAATGTCACAATGCAAGATGCAAAGCTGGTTGTAGACTTGCAATTGAGGCAGTGGAAAGAAAGTCAGGTGGTTGGATGTGGGGAGGGCAAAGATCTCCCACTCACCAGCCACCCCCGCCACAACCTGGAGGTGTGTCATTGAGATTAGAAGGCCTTTTGCTCCAGGCCACACACATCAAAACCCTGCCTTCATTTGCCTGACACTGTACCTTCTGCCAGGGGTGGATTATGATTAAGTTAGAACGTGTTTCCCCCCACCTCTGAAAAAGAGCAAAGGCAGCAGAAGACCTGGGCACCCTGCCCCTGGCTGCATCTTTGAACGCTTTCCTGTTGATTGACGGGAGAGCTGAGTCCCCTTCATTTGCCAAGTCAAACCCACCTTCAAGTCCCTGCTGGTATTTACCAGTTCAGTCATACCTCGGGTTAAGTACGCTTCAGGTTGAGTACGTTCAGGTTAAGTAATCCGCGGACCCAGAAGTGTTTACTTCCGAGTTCCACCGCGCACGCATGTGCAGAAGCGATCTGTGCGCTTTGCGCATGTGCAGAAGTGCTCTATCGGCACTTTGTGCATGCATGCTATCACCGCTCGGGTTAAGTACTTTTTGGGGTGCGAATGGCACCCCGTAACCAATTAAGTACTTAACCCGAGGTACCACTGTAAATGTTACTGTAATTTTTTTCATCTACAATACTGTCTTATTTATTTTATAGTATAGTACATTATTATTGCCTTCATTTTATGGATCAGTGGTCTCATTAGACAGTAAAATTCGTGTTAAATTGCTGTTTTAGGGGGTATTTTTCATCGTCTGGAACGGATTAATCCACTTTCCATTACTTTCAATGGGAAAGTTCGCTTCAGATTAAGTACGCTTCAGGTTAAGTACAGACTTCCGGAACCAATTAAGTACTTAACTTGAGGTACCACTGTACTTATTAAAAAACACACAACTCACTTTTCATTGTAAACCATCTCAAGGTGTTGTACAATAAAAGGCAGCTTGGAACGACCTTAGTCATAAGGACATAAGAAGCACTCGCTGGATCAATCCAATGGCCCACCTAGTTCAGCGTCCTCTTCTCATAGTAGCCAGCCGGATGCCCCAATAGGAAGTCCACAAGCAGGAGCCAAGTGCAAGAGCCCTCTCCTTTCCTGTGGCTTCCAGCAACTGGTATTCAGAAGTATTTACTGCTTTTGACTGTGGAGGCAAAGCATAGCCATTGTGGCTGGTAACCGTTTACAGACCTCTCCTCCACGAATCTCTCCAGTGTCGTCTTAAAGTCATCCCAAATGGTGGCCATCATTGCCTCCTGTGGGAGTGAGTTCCACAGTTTAACTATACATTGCATGGAGTAGGACTTTATTTTATCCACCCTCAATCTTCCAACATTCAGCTGCATTGAATGTCCATGAGTTCTATTGTTGGGAGTGAGAGAGGAATTCCCTTCTCTATCCACTTTCTACATACCTGGCATAATTTTATAAATTTCTAACATGTTGTCTTTTACTTGTCCTCTCTCCACCTTCCCCCCCATCCCAAATTCTGCCACATTTGTGCAGTTGCTCCACCCCCTTGATCATTTTGATTATCCTTTTCTAAACCTTTTCCTAACTTTACAATATCCTTTTTGAGGTGAGGTCACCAGACATTTACACAGTTAATAAACTTTAATAAATAAATAGCTAATAATTGAGGGGAGGGTATGTTTAGGTAAGCGTACCCAGATATGTAATTTGATTTCATAATGAACATTTTTTAACTGCTGGTTTTATTTCTGTTTTTATCAGTCTTTTTAGACCAGCTTCCTTTGGGTTACTGGAAAGAAATCCATGGTGCCCATCAGATGTAGGTATTGCATTTCAGCACCCTTAACAAACTACAGTTCCCAGGATTCTTTGTGGGAAGCCATGGCTGTTTAAAGTGGCATGGCACTGCTTCAAATGTATAGTACAGATTGTTTGAGAGGGGCAAACTGGGTCAGTTCACTTAAAAATGGGAACCAGGCGAAATTCTCCCCAAGCCTAGCCTAGCGAGAGATGTTTTGCCTAGCAGGTTGCATCAGAACAATCTGACGAATCTGCCAGCTCTCTCTTTCTCTGCCTCTAAATCATAATGCTTTTTGTCATGTTCTCCACTAGCAGATAAAAAACGTCAGCCAACTTTACTCGTCAGCTCTTTATAGGATCAAGCCCTCGCACTGCAGGAAAACCTCCCCCCCTCCCCAGTTTATTAATTTGGTTTGCGACAATCTGCTCTCCATGTGTTTAGCTGGAGATGGCTTTGTTATTCTGGCAAACCTGTTGACAACTGCAGTGCATTGAAGTCACAACCCCCCACCCCTTTAGCTGCTATTTTTTCTGGATCCCAGTCTCCAGTTCAAGCTTCCGGAGAACAGGATGCCACACTGAGATACAGTCAGGAATTTCCAGCGTGTGTTTTTAATCCATAAAGGTTTCTTTGAGTTGGAAAACCGAACAGGGGGTTATCCAGTGTTGGTCCTACTAATATCAGTAAAGGGTAAAGGTAAAGGGGCCCCTGACCATCAGGTCCAGTCGTGTCTGATTCTGGGGTTGCGGCGCTCATCTCGCTCTATAGGCCGAGGGAGCCGGCGTTTGTCCGCAGACAGCTTCCGGGTCATGTGGCCAGCATGACAAAGCTGCTTCTGGCAAACCAGAGCAGCACACGGAAACGCCGTTTACCTTCCCGCCGGAGCGGTCCCTATTTATCTACTTGCACTTTGATGTGCTTTCGAACTGCTAGGTGGGCAGAAGCTGGGACCGAGCAACGGGAGCTCACCTCGTTGCAGGGATTCGAACGGCCGACCTTCTGATCAGCAAGCCCTTGACTCTGTGGTTTAACCCACAGCGCCACCTGGGTCCACTAATATCAGTAGACCCACTGAAATTGATAATACATTTCTTACCTAGCCACAATTATTTCAGTATTTTCAGTGCTTACTGCCTTGCAGGGGGGTTGGGTATAGGCATTTGCAAAAATTATCTCTGGGAATAATGCATTATATCCCAACTAATGCATTATATCCCATTAATTCTGTTATCACACCAAGTAGAAGCAAGGAGCCCCACTTCAGATGGATGTCTTTGAATGCACAAAGGGCTATGGGGATAGGAGGTGGAGCAAGCACACTTGTCTCCATACACACCCCTTTGCGTGTGGAATTTCCTGTTTATGATGATAGAAATTGTGCTGCAATTGGGAAGAACAGTCACTAATAAATAAAAGATGGTGTAAACTAGGGCTGTGCTCTCACACACGCAGAGCTCAGTGGTAGAACATCTGCTTGGCATGCAGAAGGTTCCTGCTTCAATGGCCTCTCCAGTAGGGCTGGGAATGTCCCCTCCTTGAAACTCCAGAGAGGCATTTCCAGGGAGCATAGACAGCACTGAGTTAGATGGATGAGTGGTCTGACTCAGTAGAAGACAGCTTTCCTTTGTTCCTATTGATGTCAGCCCTATATTTAGAACTATGAAGACTAGAGGCAGCAATGCCTCCGAATCCTAGTTGCTGGAAGCCACAGGAGAGGATAGTGCTCTTGTGCTCAGATCCTGCTTGCTATAATATGCATTTGGGTGACCATGGTGAGAACAGGATGCTGTACTAGACAGTCCATTAGCCTGACCCAGCAGGGCTTTTGCTATGGAGGCCTATTGCGATAGCAGAACCTTCATGTTCAAGGTCAGTCTACCTTTGAATACCAGATAATGGGGAACAAAAATGGAGAATATTTTTGGTGTGCTTATGTCCTGCTTGTGGGTTTCCCATTGGGGACATCTGGTTGGCCACTGTGAAAACAGGATGCTTGTCCTAGAATGGCTAGCAAGCTCTCCTTCATTTCTGTCTCCCTCGTCTGCTCTGGTATAACTTCTTTGGAGAGCAACTTAGGCTCAGCTTGAGCCATACTGTTCCTGGATGAGACGTTTTGCTGGAAAGAAGTGGGTCTCCTCTGGAATATTTTTAAGTCTGCTCATTGAAGACAGTGATGTCGACCCTGGAGGAGTTGAGCAGACTTTGAACTCTTCTCTGAGGACGTACCCCACCTTCATATCTCACCTACGTCAGGATTACCTCATGTTCATAAGTTTAGGAATTTCCAGTCAGCCCTGCCAAGCTGTTCAGCTGCTGCATTAAAAGTTTTCACCTTTCTTTGGACTGTACTTTTCCCCATCCCCATTCATTCTTTCTTCCTTTTCCACCCGGTGGTAAGAATGAAATCTGGTGTGAGTTACACTGTCTGTGGCTGGCTGCTGTGAGGGCAGAATCAATCACAGAACTGTGGAATTCCAAGGGACCCCAAGGGTCATCTAGTCCAATCCCTTGCAATGCAGGAAACACAGCTAATGGAAATGACTAATCACAGGATGGAGACATTGGAAGTTGTCGTGCACCAAGTCAGATCCTTGATGCAGCCAGTTGAGCACTGTCTATGTTGACTGGCAGCACCTCTGCAGGCTTTCAGGCAGAGGGTATTCCCAACTGTACTTGGAGATGTGAGATTCTAATCCTCATTTGTTTAAACCAGGCATAGGCAACCTTGGCTCTCCAGATGTTTTGAAACTACAACTCCCATGATCCCTAGCTAACAGGGCCAGTGGTCAGGGATCATGGGAGATGTAGTTCCAAAACATCTGGAGAGCCAAGGTTGCCTATGCCTGGTTTAAAACAAAGGGCTGAGGTAAATAAGAACATAAGAAGCTGTCTTTATTGCAAGTCAGGCCTTTGTTCCATCTAACTCTGTATTGTCTACACTGACTGGCAGGCGCATTCCAGAGTTTCAAACCGGGTCTCTCCTAGTCCTGTCTGGAGTTACTAGGGATTGAAGCTGGGAACTTCTGCATGCAAAGCAAATGCTCTACTGCTAAGCTGTGTCCTTTCCCCTAAACATAAGTTTCTAGTCCTCCTTGTTCAGGATGAAAGACTACATTAAATGTGAACCTGGGAAGCTGTCTTCTAGATGCCCCCCCCTTTAGTCTGATCCAGCAGAGTTCATCTAATGTTTGGGACTATAACTTTCATCATCTCTATACTGGGACGGGGGGCTGCTGGGAGTTGTGGTCCAAACCAGCCAGGGAAAGCTGCCTTGGAACTATTCTCCCCTACCTCCCCTATTCTCCCCTACCTTTTTAAATACAGGGGGGTTTCTGTTGTCATTGCTATTAAAACGGGGGAACATTCTGGCCCTCAATTCCTCCACTGGCATTCTGAACTGATTCAACCCAGAAACAGTTTTACCAGTTCATTCTACAGTATGAAATACAAAATAAATTTGCTTTCTCCATAACCTCAGACACACAGAGAGTATTTTCTTCTACTTCTTGGACAGGTGCTCCATAGGAACAAGATGCCAACTCTGATGGGCTATGTGTGAGTTGCAGGAATGAATAAGGTCAGTGGAGCAAAACTAGCCAGCCTGCATTTTCCCAGTTGCTCATGTGCTCAGCCTATTTCTTTCCTCCCAGCTTTGCCCAAGACCTTAGCAGTGACATGTTCTCATGGTGGTCCATAAAACCAATGGAAAACTTGAGCCTTGATACTCATCAGGCTGCCCAAACTCTCCCTCTTCCCCCAATATAGGAAGTCGCTCATTTGGCACCTTCCAGGATTGCGTTACATCTGTGTTTCTAGCTGTCCAAAGACTTCAGTGGAATGGAAGTCTACTTTGGCCCACTGAAGTGCAGAATATAAGAAGAGCCTTGCTGCCGAATCAGGCCAATGGCCCATCTGGTCCAGCATCCTGCTCTCACAGTGGCTAAGCAAATGCCCATTATGGGAAGCCCACTCAGTGATTTTGGTTATAACCCAAGGTTAATCACCAGAAAAAGAAAATGTTAGTAAAGAATATGACAACAGAATATCAGAATGTTTTGATGGAAAAAGCAGGGTTTCAAATTTGAAAAAGTAAAACACTTGGGTATTACTATGACAAAAATGAATTGTATGTTGTTTCAAAATAACTACATTAATACACGGACTGAAATAAAAACAAGGTATGTCAAGATGGGAGGTGCTAGAATTGTAATTGTTGGGTAGAATCTCTGTGATAAAGATGAATGCTTTGCCTAGAATGATTTTTATTTTATTTTAAACAATGCCTATTTTGACCAATGATTTACCATTTAAACAATGGCAAAAAGATGTCTCTAACTTTCTATGCCCGGGTGTGTGTGTGTGTGTGTGTGTGTGTGTGTGTGTTAAAGTATTGCACAATGCAAAGGAAAGGGGGGGGGGAATGGGTTTACTTGACTTGAAATTGTACTCTGCGGCTTGTTCCTTAGTGTGGATGAAGGAGTGGGTGACTCCGAGAAATAGGAAACTTGATTTAAGGTTTGGATGGCATGGATATTTGTGTTATAATAAAGTCAAAGCTAATGTGGATTTTAAAAATCAAATTAATACACATGCCATATTTAGAATTTGGAATAGATATAAACCTAGGTTTTGCACAAAGATGCTCTTATGAATTTCACCACAAGAAGCTTTTCACAGAACAAAGAGAAATGGTTAACTCGTTGGCGGAGGAAGAGGAGTGCTGAGCACCACGCCCCCGCAGACAGCATGCCATGCCCCCAGGATGCGCGCCTCCGCCTGCTCTCTGCCCCCTGGTGCCAGAGCATGAAGCTCCGCCACTGGGTTAACTTATCAAGATTTATTAGAGTGGAGTCAAGGAGATTATAACATCAAAACAAGGGAAAAGTTAAAAGTGGAATGTGATAGTTTCCAATGGTTTTCTCATTTACAACTAACATAAAAATTTTAGTTGGATAAAAAGACTTTTGGCACAGAACAAAAAAAGACAGATTTTGAAATACAATCGTGTATTTTCACAGATGATGAACACGTTATAAACTTGTTGAAATTTGAAATACAAGAAGAACAAGTTAAAGAATGCATGATTAAATGGGCAAAAAAATATGGAACAGTGGGAACACATATGGACTAAAGGGTTAAAAGACGTATTGTGTTATGATCTAAAATATAGTTTTTACAAAATGATGTATCATTGGCACCTAACTCCCGAGAAGTTATTTAGAATGTATAAAAATGTTCCAAATGTATGTTGGAAGTGTAAAGAACATGAAGGGACGTTTTATTATGCTTGGTGGACATGTAAAAAAGCTTTAAAAAACTGGATACAAATACATACACTGATACAGAAGATTTTGAAGGTTAATGTTCAATTGAAACCAGAGCTCTTCCTGCTGGGATTTATGAATATACAATTAGAACAAGACAACGAAACATTCCAGTGCATGATCACTGTGGTGAGACTTTTATATGCACAAAGATGGAAAGATGCTCCATTACCTACCATGGAGGAATGGTTGTTAAAATTATTGGACTTATCTGTGATTGCAAAGTTGATGTGTTTATTCAGAGAAAATTCACTATCAATATTTACTAAAGATTGGAAACTTTTTATATACCTCTAGCTTGAAAAAGAAAATTAACTTATTCTATCTGGCTTTAAGGATTGAAGAAAATATTGGTTTATAGATAGTGGAAATGTTGGGTGTTAGATGCTTGAAGTACTGTAGATGCTTTGAACTATTTTTATATAAAGCTGACAAAGAAACAAAAGCCCCCCCCTTTCCTTTTCTTCTATTTTTTATTTATTTAAAAAATGGTTTCGTTATTTATCTTCAATAAAAAGATATTAGGTATCCGATATTCTTTTTCAAACTTTAATAAAGTAGCAGCTTTCTTAGTTATGCACAGAATGGTCATGTTGCAAAAAGCAGTCCTCTGCTTGGAGAAATTTCTGGACCAACGCTGGGTACACACCAGACATCTAAAGCATATCCCCAAAAAATCCTGAGAACTGTAGTTTGTTAAGGGAGCTGAGAATTATATCCTGGGAGGGGTAAACTATGGTTCCTGTAATGTTTTGGGGTAAGCCATGTGATCTTGTCTTCACAGTGGCCAACCCTGTGTGCATTATGTGAAACCCACAAGCAGGACCCAAACACAACAACAACAACAACAACAACAGCTGCCGCATTCTGGATTAGTTGTAGTTTCCGGGTCACCTTCAAAGGTAGCCCCACGTAGAGCGCATTGCAGTAGTCCAAGCGAGAGATAACTAGAGCATGCACCACTCTGGAGAGACAGTCAGTGGGCAGGTAGGGACTCAGCCTGCGTACCAGATGGAGCTGGTAGACAGCTGCCCTGGACACAGAATTGACCTGCGCCTCCATGGACAGCTGTGAGTCCAAAATGACTCCCAGGCTGCGCACCTGGTCCTTCAGGGGCACAGTTACCCCATTCAGCACCAGGGAGTCCTCCACACCTGCCCGCCTCCTGTCCCCCACGAACAGTACTTCTGTCTTGTCAGGATTGAACCTCAATCTGTTAGCCGCCATCCATCCTCCAACCGCCTCCAAGCACTCACACAGGACCTTCACTGCCTTCACTGGTTCTGATTTGAAAGAGAGGTAGAGCTGGGTATCATCCGCATACTGATGAACACCCAGCCCAAACCCCCCGATGATCTCTCCCAGAGGCTTCATATGGATGTTAAAAAGCATGGGGGAGAGGACGGAACCACAAGTGAGAGCCCAGGGGTCTGAACACTCATCCCCCCACCACTTTCTGGACATGGTCCAGGAGGAAGGAGTGGAACCACTGTATAACAGTGCCCCCAGCTCTCAGCCCCCCGCCCCAGATGGTCCAGAAGGATGCCATGATTGATGGTATCAAAGGCTGCTGAGAGCTCTCCCCACTCCTTCAGTATTATTCCGAAGCATTGCTGCCTCCCAACTGCGGAGGCAGCCTTCCCTGGTGAATATGGGGACTGAATCTGGGACCTACTTCATGCAAAACACATTCTCTACAGGTAGGTAGCCGTGTTGGTCTGAGTCGAAGCAAAATAAAAAAATTCCTTCAGTAGCACCTTAAAGACCAACTAAGTTTTTATTTTGGTATGAGCTTTTGTGTGCATGCACACGAAAGCTCATACCAAAATGAAAACATAGTTGGTCTTTAAGGTGCTACCGAAGGAATTTTTTTATTTTACATTCTCTACAGTACTTGTTACAGGTAGATAGCTGTGCTGGCCTGACGTAGTCGAAACAAAAATTAAAAAAATTCCTTCCAGTAGCACCTTAGAGACCAACTAAGTTTGTCATAGGTATGAGCTTTCGTGTGCATGCACACTTCTTCAGATACCTGAAGCTCATACCCAGGGGTCAGCAAACTTTTTCAGCAGGGGGCTGGTCCACTGTCCCTCAGACCTTGTGGGGGGCCAGACTATATTTTGAAAAAAAATATGAACGAATTCCTATGCCCCACAAATAACCCAGAGATGCATTTTAAATAAAAGGACACGTTCTACTCATGTAAAAACATGCCGATTCCCGGACCATCCGCAGGCCGGATTTAGAAGGTGATTGGGCCGCATCCGGCCCCCAGGCCTTAGTTTGGGAACCCCTGCTCATACCTACGCCAAACTTAGTTGGTCTCTAAGGTGCTACTGGAAGGAATTTTTAAATTTTTGTTTTGACATTCTCTACACTCAGCTATGCACTCTGCAGGTTATCTATACTTTGCTATTTCCCTAAACATAAAGTCAGATTCTAGTCATCATAATAGTTCTGAAAATGGGCTGGATACTGCATCCATAAATTAAACAGGAACGTAGGGAGCTTCCTTATCAGATTATTGGTCCATCCAGTTCAATACTGCATACACTGATTGACAGTATAAGGAAACCCTCCCTGTGTCTTTACTCCATTCATGTGGTATGAATCCATTCTGAGTGTGATTTAGCTTGGGATTTTGAAAATCTTCAAGCCAGCATCACTGCGGAGAATATTACTAAGAGGAGAAAATAATAACCATCCATGCAGACAGTACCCAGTCAATGGAAGAATTAATCTTTCCACCCACTTCTTAGCTGGTTCAACATTACCCTGTGGAATAATCAACAGAATATGAAGACAGTTACTTACACTTTCCAGTTTTTTTGGACCTCCTTTTTCGCAACACACAGGCCCCACCCCCAAATTGCTCTGTAATAATGAAGAAATCTATTTCCAGTAGCTGAACTCACTCCGGGCTCTCCTGGGATTAATTAAGTATCCTCACATTTCTGAGAAGTCTGTTTTCTGTCTGAGGAGGAACCTTGGCTTGGCAGCTGCCAGATAAATCTGCTAAAATATACCACAGGATTGAAGCACACTTTGCTGGGCTTTTTCTTTTTTTAATAAAAAGGAAAGGCACAGGCTATTCTTAGTGTTTTTTTTTTTAAAAAAAAAACCCAAATAGGATTAGGAAAATGAGAAATTAGCATACAGATTTAAGCCCGTGATTTGGGACTCTCAGAATGAAATTGGTTGGAGCTCACAGAATCATGGAATTGTACAGTTGGGAAGGACCCCAAAGGTCAGCCCCAATGCAGGAACCACAGCTAAGGATTCCCAGATGGATGGCAGCCCAATCTCTGTTTAAAAACTTCCAGCAAAGGAGAGTCCATCACTTTCCGAGGGAGTCTATTCTATTGTTGAATGAATCTTACTGTCAGAAAATCATTCCTGATGTTTAGTCGGAATCTCCTTTCTTGTAACTTGAAACCATTGGTTCGTGTCCTGCCCTCCACAGCAGGAAAAAACAAGCTTGCTCCATCTTCCATGGGACAGCTCTTGAGATATTTGAAGATGGCTATCATGTCTCCTCTACTCCAGGCTAAACATTCCTTCAGCCTTTTCCCACAAGGCTTGGCTTCCAGACCCTTGATCATCTTGGTCACCCTCCTCTGCACACATTCCAGGACAAGCTACATGTTAGATTTAAAAAACTTGCAATCAAAATGATTTTTGTGTGTGTGTGTGTGTGTGATGGTGGTGGTGGGAAACTCCCCTGTGAGAAACGGTACAAAGTTCAGGGCTTTTTAGTTTAGAGAAAGGGCACACAAGAGACAACAAGGTAAACCTTTATAAAATTATGCATGGCATGCAGAGAATGAACAGAGAAAAGTTCTTCTCCCCCTCTCATAACACCAACTCATGGACATCTAATGAAGCTCAACACTGGAAGATTAAAGGCAGGAAAGAAAGTCCTCCTTCACCCAAACTATTGAACTTTCTCCCCTAAGATGCAGTGGTGACCAACAACTTGGATGGGTTTAAAAGATTATTGGACATATATCAATGGCTATTAGCCTCAATAAGGGACGCAAGTGGCACTGTGGGTTAAACCACAGAGCCTGGGGCTTGCTGATCAGAAGGTCAGTGGTTCGAATCCCTGCGACGGGGTGAGCTCCTGTTACTCGGTCCCCGCTCCTGCCAACCTAGCAGATCCAAAGCACGTCAAAGTGCAAGTAGATAAATAGGTACCACTCTGGCGGGAAGGTAAACGGTGTTTCTGTGCGCTGCTCTGGTTTGCCAGAAGTGGCTTAGTCATGCTGGCCACATGACCTGGAAGCTGTACGCCGGCTCCCCCCGGCCCATAACGCGAGATGAGCGCTGCAACCCCAGAGTCAGTCACAACTGGACCTAATGGTCAGGGGGTCACCTTTACCTTTATTAGCCTCAATGACTATGGTTCTGTATTCACTGCCAGAGGCATTATGTTGGTGAACACAAACTGCTGGAAACTACAGGAGGGGAGAGTTGCTGTTGCTCTTGGGTCCTGCTTGTGGGCTTCCCACTGCGGCATTTGGGGGACCATTTTGATATTGGACTAGATGGGCATTTGTTCCAATCCTGCAGACTCTTCTTATGACTTCCACTGAATTGGTCAACACTCGTCGTGAATTGCTCAGCAGTTTCAGACAGGAAGTCATTCCCAGCCATTACTGGGGACGCCAGAGATTGAAGCTGGGGCCTTCAACCTGCAAAACAAATGCTCTACAACTGAGCTGCAATCCTTCTCCTAAAAATAAAGTAAAACTGTAGTCCTCATAGTTCTAAGGACTATCAATGCTCTAGCATTCCTTCCTCACCAAAGAAACCCAAACTTCCTCTTGCATTCCCTCCATATCTCTTGTGCATAGTGGAATGTCCCAGGGCACAAAAACCGCCCCTGCCATCCTCCTCTAGCAACAATCTTCATCCAAAATCACAGCACTTATGGTAAGATGTATGAATACCCCTCAGACAATCAATGCCCTATTTGATTTAATTGCAATTTTCAAAGCACGTTGCCTTTTTGTATGTGGGACAATTGCCAGAGTGACATTTTCTTCTGGCCCAGGGAAGAGCAATGAAAGACAGTCTTGGAGTCATGAAGGGAAAGCAGTCCCTGCTGATAGAGCAACAAGGCTGGTTTTGTAGGAATGGTAACTATAGATCAAGCTTTCGTTTTGCTTTTCCAATCTTGCCCTTGTAATGGGAATGCGGAGGGACCTGGAGGAGCACTGTGCTCTCAGATGTCCAGATTCCAACTGGCAATCAATCGGCAACGGATATTCTTTAACCTTGATATGCAGCTCAAAAGTATTGTGTTTGGTACACCTGCATAAATCCCCAGAAAAACACATTGCAGAATGTTGATGTCGCTTCAGTGCTGTTTAGAGATGGATAAATCTCTCTCATTTTCCAATTTATCCAGTCTTAAATTCAATTTTTCACATTTCTGCAGCAATTTATGATTTAAAAAAGAAACTTTTCTCATAGTAAACACAATTTTGTATGCAGTTCTGGCTAACTTACATATTTTTTTGCAAGCAATTTCCCGAAATGTAATGCATTTTTATAACTTATTTTCACTGATATCTGCGAATTTTATGTCCATTTCCACCTAACCATATGCATTCTTGATTGGAGACCTCCATTGCAAAATTCAGAGAAGTGTGGATCTTGAAGGATTTGCTTATTCTTTGATTTGCTTATTAGTTTGACCGTAATTAGTCTTTCTCGTTAAAATACAAACAATTTCTCCTCTAGTGCTTTTCCTTCTCTTTGGTTGTTGCTCCTGCTTCTTGGCACCAATTTCCCTTTTCTCTATTCACAGGCCTTAGAGATCATCACCCACATGGACTATTGTTTTGGGGAGGGGGCACATATATGATTATGAACATGCAAAGTTGGTTAAGGAAAGCCATGACAGAGCTGTAAAATTATGTGTGGCACAGAGAAAGTGGATAGAGAAAAGTTTTTATTCTGCTCTCATAACACTGAAACTTGTGAACATTCAGTGAAGCAGAATCATGGAATTATACAGTTGTAAAGAACCCTGAGGGTCATCTAGTCCAATCCTCTGCAATTCACGAATCTCCACTAAAGCATCCATGACAGATGGCCATCTAGCCTCTGCTTAGAAACCTCCAAGGAAGGAGAGTCCACCGCCTTCCGAGGGAGTCCACTCCACTGTTGAATATCTCTTACTGCCAGAAAGTTCTTCCTGATGTTTGGTCGGAATCTCTTTTCTTGTGACTCGAATTCATCCGGAGCAGGAGAAAACAAGCTTGCTCCATCTTCCATGGGACATCACTTCAGATATTTGTTGACAGTTGGAGATTCAGCACAGATAAAAGAAAGACCTTCTTCACACAGCACATAGCTGAACTATGTGATGGCCACATAGCTGAACTATGTGATGGCCACCAACTTGGATGGCTTTAAAAGAGGACTGGAGAGATACTAGCCACCATGGCTATGCTCTGCCTCCACAGTTAGAGGTAGCAATGCTTCTGAATACCAGTTGCTAGAAACTTAGGAGGGGAGAGGACTCTTGTGCTCAAATCCTGCTTGCTGGTTTCCCAGAGGCAACTGTTTAGCCACTGTGAGAACTGGATGACCCAGCAGGTTTTTCTTATGTTATTATGTCTGATCAAGAACATCCTGGGGGGTGAGGGCCCCCCAAATTTTTCAAAGAGGGGGATGGGCCTCCTCAATTTTCCACAGCCAGCAGCAGGTCTTGTTAGGCCTCCCTGCAGCTGCAACAGTGTTGGGAGATGCTGCGCGGGTCGGTGTGACCTCACACCAGACACACTGGTCTCCACAGCGTCTCCCAATGCTGTGAGGAGCAGCGCAGCCTAGCTAGGCTGCACTGATTCCCGCAATGTCTCCCGATGCTGCAGGGACCAGCACGAAGGCTGCACTGGCCTGCCCAGCATTGGGAGACACATGTGTCAAATGATGTTTACATGGGTGCACCATGCTCCTTCAGTCTTGGGGGCAACCCAGCTCCTGTATGGCTGATACAACTGGATCTACTGGATAGCATGACCTGGTATAAAGTCAACAGAGCTGCCAACATTTCTAATGATAGGCAGTGTTTGACAAATTCGGAGGGAATTCAGGTGGGATGGTAGTCTTCATGGACATGGCATTTCAACAGAAATGGGGACGTTAGATGACGTTCCAAGTGTTGCTGGACTACAACTCCCATCATCCCTGGACCTTTGGCTATGCTGGCTGGGGCTGATGGGAGTTGGAGTCTGGATAACTTCTGGAGGGCCACAAGTCCCCTCGCTTCCTGCGTTAGACAGATGGGAGTCATGGTCTGTGGAAAATAATCTGTGCAGGGAAGTCGAATAAAACATACTTCACCCTCTTTCTCTCTCCCCCTTTTAAGGCCTGTTGTTGGAAACAGTGAACAGACAGAAGTTTGAGTTAGTCATGTTTGAGACTGCTTGGAAGCTGGATCTGATTCTTGGAGTGACTCACCCAAGCAAAACCACTGCTTTGCTTAACATTCCTGTGTCGCCCTGCAAAGCCTCGTTTGCTGCCTTTGTTACCAAGTCTCCTCTAAATAGAGGGGTCGTTTGCTTCCTCGCATTGTGAATTGTGAACCATCAGTGCCAACGGGGGCAGAGTGTAATATAAAATGCTATATAAAAAAAAAGCCACAAAAATGAGGAGATTTGGAGCGCTGCATAGTTCTTGGAAGAGGAAAACCTGTAATCTTGGGGCATCAAAGCTCCGACATGGGCTTCTCTTGGGGCTTGTTCTCATACAAATGAATTTTTTTTAGTGAAGGAAGGGCTGACATATTCAGAAATTCTGATCTGAACTGGGTAGGCAACTTCTGCCTCTGAACTTTGGCTCTTTTTATATTCCTGCTTTATTTTTAAAAGGAAGGTTATCAGACTGGATATCAGACCCTCCAAGTGTCCCTATTTTCCAGGGATGTCCCTGATTTAGAGAAGCTGTCCCGGTTTCTGATTTGAACCCAGAATGTCCCGCTTTTCCTTAGGACATCCCTAATTTCATTGGAGAAATGTTGGAGGGTATGGAGTTATCCAACCCCCAAGCCATCTGAAGGCAATCCTGTATGGGGAAGATTTTTTTTAATGTTTAATGTTTTCTTATGTTTTTATATATGTTGGAAGCTGCCCAGAATGGCTGGGGCAACCCAGTAAGATGTGTGGGGTATAAATAGTGAAATTATCATTATGGAATGGGAAGGCCCTAATTTCCTCAGAGAAGAGCTTGCTGGATCAGGCCAATGGCCCATTTAGGCCAGAATTCTGTCCTCACAGTGGCCGACCAGATGCCCCAATGGAAAGCCTGCAAATTGGACATGAATATAAGAGAGCTTTCCCCACTTGTGGTTCCCAACAACTGCTATTCAGAAGCATACTCAGTGGATAAGAGTAGCCCTGCTTCTGGATCAGGCCAAATGCTTGTCTGGTCCAAAATCCAACCCAACACCTCTGGGAAGCTGGAATCCAGCTCTTCTTATGGATGGCTTTAAAAGGGGATTTTAAAAATTCATGGATGATAAAGCTATCAATGGCTGCTAACCAGGGTGGCTGTTTGACCTCCATGGTTGGAGGCAGTAATGCTTCTGAACACTAGTTGCTGGAAATGGCAAGAGAGAAAAGTTGTTCTTGCATTCAAGTCCTGCTTGTGGGCTTCTTCCCCTTCGGCCTGATCCAGCAGCCAGGCTCTTTTTGTGTTCTCCCTTCACCGTTGGAGGCAGGAAATGCCTCTGAATCCCAGTTGCTGGGAATCCCAAGTGGAGAGAGTGTTGCTGTTGCATTCAGGTCCTCCTTTCTCATTGCAAAGAAGAGAAACTAGCAGGGCCTCTTTCCTCCACCACTGCCAAGGCAGCTTGTCTCTTACTTCAGTCTCTGTCATGTTCATTCATCTGCTCTGTTTGTAAGACAGTCTTGGAATTGACACTGCAAATGACTTTTCCAGCTGATTTGGGGCCATTTTTAATGTTTGACAGATGTGGACGGACTTCTTTTTCTGCCCCACCCCCTCTTTGTTTTCAACGGAGCTGGAACTGGTGATGTTTTTGTTCCAAAACTCCCTGGCCTTGCTGAGAGCCAGTTGCCAAGCTCAATCTGTTCCCTTGGCCGAGGGGAGGCTGCCAACACAGCTTTGGAGATGCCTCGTTATTGATGAACCGCTGCTGTGCAGGACAGGAGGAGGGCTCAAAAGCGGTGCTGTGCAGAGACTTCTCCCACATTCCTCACTCCCTCTCTCCAGAATCATAAACTTTTAGGGTTGGGAGGGGATCCCAAGAGTCACCTAGTCCAACTCTTTGCAATGCAGGAATCCCAGCTAAAAAATCTATGACAGGTGACCATCCAAACTCTGCTTTAAAACCTCCCGTGATGGAGAGTCCACCTTTTTTTCCTGACCAGATAAGGTTATGTTTTCCTCCCTTCTTCCTTAACCCCAGAACTTGTGGACAGTCAATCAAGCTGAATGTCTTGGTAGATTCAGGACAGACAAAAATCCTCCTTCACGCAGCAAATAGTTAAAACTACAGAACTTCCTCCAGCAGGAGGCAGTGATGGCCACCAACTTGGGTGGTTTTAAAATAGGATGAGACAGATTAAGGAGGAGGAGAGGGCTATCAATGGCTATGCTGTCCCTCCACAGTTGGGGGCAGCAATACTTTTGAATAGCAGTTGCTAGAAACTTCGTGGGGGAAGGGGGCTCTTGTGATCCCATAGGCATCTGGTTGGCCTCCATTAAAGGCATTCTGATTGGTGGCCATCACTGCCCCCTGTGGGAATGAGTTCCACATTTTAACTATGTGCTGCTTCAATTCATTTTATCTGCCCTGAATCTTCCAACTTTCAGCATCATTGAATGTCAACAAGTTCTAGTGTTATGAGAGAGGGAGGAAAATTTGTCTCTATCCTATGGGTGGTACCTGACTCCCAGTAAATTAGTAGAAATGTGTAAGCTGGAATCAGATACCTGCTGGAAATGTAAAAAGAGAAGGAGGGGGTACCTTTTTCCATATGTGGTGATCATGTAAAGTAGCAAAAGCTTTCTGGGAAATGATTTATAGTGAGTTGAAAAAACTGTTGAAGATAACTTTTGTTAAAAAACCAGAAGCTTTTCTTTTAGGTATAATTGGTGGAGAGCAGAAAAATATATATTTAAGTACACTACTGTGGCTGCTTTATGCCTAGAGATGGAAAGAAGAAACATTTCCAACGAAAGAGGACTGGCAAATGAAATTGATGGGGTATGCAGAAATGGTGGAACTTACCAGAAGAATAAGAAACCAAGAAGAGAGACTTTTTAAAAAGGAATGGGGGAAATTTTTTGACTGTTTGGAGATGTATTGTAAACAACCTAAAACATTAGCAGGATTGCCATAAACATGTGCAGTAAGAAATAATTAAAAGGGAATACAAAGGGAAAATTATTAAATAGGCTTGAACTGGATGTGCAGTAACAAAAAAATATAAGCTAAGTAACCACAGAAAGGAGGGGAGGGAAGTCGAGGGAAATGCAGATCGATTGTATAAAGACTTTGTTTATTCGTTAAAATATTTGTAAAATGAGGGGGGGGGAGAGGAATGATAGTTCATTACTCCTTTTGGGACCCCAGCACTTACTAACAATGATAAAAAGCAGTGTTTCAATGATATATTGTTTGTTTGTTAGACTCTACATAACTCAGAGATTTTTTGAAATATTAATCAGTATGCTAATGCTTTTAAATAAAAAAAATACATGACAAAATTTGGCTTCCTCCACTTTCTCCATGCCAGGCATGATTTTTATAAACCTGTATCATATTGCCTGTCATTCACCTTTTCTCTAAATTAAACGCTTCAACTTCTCTGCACGGAGGAGTCGCTCCATCCTGTTGATTATTTTGGTGGCCTTTTTCTGAACGTTTTCCAAGCCCACGTTATCCTTTCAGAGGTGAGGCAATCAGATGTGTGCACCGTATTCCAAAGGTAGTCACGCCATAGATTTGCATAACAACATTATAATATCAGCAGTTTTTATTTGCAATTCCTTTCCTAATTATCCCTAGCATGGGGTTTCCCTTTTTCATGGCCACCAAACACTGGGTCAACATCAGGACATTTTTGCTTTTTACTATCTGTCTTGGACGGATTCTAATTTCATCTTTGGTGATTTACATTCTGCTCATCAAACGATTGCAGTTTCTCAGACAAGTGAAAGCTCATTCTGCGTGTCAAAATGAACAAAGAGATTTTCATTTATTAAGTCCTACTCAGTTGGAGGAAGGGGGAAAAAAAGACAAACCCTCCTAAAACATCTGAAAGCAAAGCTGTTGGCTAGTTTAGGAAATGCTACATTAACAGACTCCTCTCTCTCCATCAGATTCCCAAGAGTTTCCCAAGAGCATTGACTTTATTTTCTTGCTTGTTCCTTAGCCATTTTTTAAAAAAACCAAAAAATATTTAGGCTGCAGAATTGTATGGAAAGCCTTGGAAGTCAAATTACAGTGCAGCCTTAAGACTCAGATACGAGTGAACAGAATCCAAATGGTTGTTTTTATTTTTTGCTTTAAGTAGCCTGGGCCAAAAATCTCTCCCACTTCTCCACCTCCTATCCATTCTCCCACAGTTAATGAGAGCGAGTGTTGCATAGTGGTTAGAAGTGTCCAACTAGGCCCTGGGAGGCTAGGGTTCAAATCCCACACTTGGCCAAGAAGTTTGCTGGGTGGCCTTGGGCCAGTCACTGCTTCTTAATTCAAACTACATTGCAGGGTTACTGGGGGGATTAATTCAGGATGGGAAGAGCCATGGACACCACCTTGAGCTTCTTGGAGAAAATGGTGGGATATAAATGAAATAAATAAATAATAAAATAAATTGTATTTGCACATTTTCAAAGAGGAGGGAAAATTCTGGTGAAACCCCAGGGCTGCTGTGTGCAATAGAACCAAAGACTCAGAAAGCTTACTTTCCCTTTGTCTCTCAACTACCTCCAGCCTGGTTAACATATTGAGTGTCTACGCTCCCAGAATGTGCTCTGACATACAGACCAAGGACTAGTTCTACAAGGAACTGGAACAGGCTGCAAGGAGGGTCCGAGAGTTGGGAACCATCACGTATGGAACACCTGCCACTTTGATATTGACAGCATCAATGAGAACGGACAAAGGCTCACAGCCTCTGCATCACAAACCACATTCTTCTCTATCAAGGCAAAACATTGAGTGTCCTGGAGACATCCAAGGTCAAGGCCACTTGCACCAGCCAGACTTGATTGTCACCAGGTGAAGAGCACTGAACTGTGTTTGTGTCACACAGAGTTACCACAGTGTTGACTAGGACACAGATCATTCCCTGGTGGCAAGCAAGATCCATCTCCAGCCAAAGTGGGTCCATAGCACAAAGCAGAAAGTGTGGCCTCAAATCAATGCCATAACAGTCATACCTGAACTTTGTGAATGCTTCTCTGATTCTGTCAAACAAGTTGTACTGAACTGTCTCACAGATACTGTTGAAGCAAGGTGGAGCCACATCAAAGAGGTAGCCTACAACACAGCTACCGTATGTCCTCCTTTGGCAAACGAGAACAATAGATCCCAGACTGGTTTGAGGCTGACATGGAGCTTCTTCTGGCTGCAAAGCATGAGGCTCTTGTGAACTACAAGCATCTGCCCTGCAAGAATACATTCAATGCACTGAAAAAGGCAGGGAGCAATGCCCAGAAAATTGCCAAACAATGTGCCAGTGACTACTGGCTAATGCTTTGTGGGAGCATCCAACTTGCTGCTGACACTGGCAAAACCTCACATACAGGTAAAACTCGGAAAATTAGAATATCATTGAAAAGTGCATTTATTTCAGTAATGCAACTTAAAAGGTGAAACCAACATATGAGATAGATGCATGACATGCAAAGCAAGATATGTCAAGCCTTTATTTGTTGTCATTGTAATTATTTGTCGTTAGGTGGGTCAATTATAAATGGAATGTAATTAATGAAATGTCATAGCGATGTTTATTTTTGTATTATTGTAACTATTTGTTTGATTCCTGTGGAATTTCCAAAAGAAAGCATTTGTCAAAATTAAAAGGAAAATAAAAAAATAATAAGTTGCATTACTGAAATCAATGCACTTTTCGATGATATTCTAATTTTCCGAGTTTCACCTGTATGTACAAAGGCATGAAGGAAGCCTTTGGGCCAACAGCTAGGAAAACTGCACTCTGAAGACCTTGCCTGGAGAGATCATCACAGACCACAACAAGCAGATGAAGCAATGGACCAAGCATTGTCAAGAACTGTACTCGTTGACACAGCATCCAGACTTTGCCTGTCTTGGAAAAGCTGGATGTCCCTCCCACCCTCAGCTAGCTGAATAACGCCATCAACTCCCACAACAATGGCTTGCCTCTCCAAAAAAGTATGAAAGAATGTGACGAAGGTCTACAAGGCTTGCATGTTGAGCATGCTTCTTTTTGGAAGTCGTAGGCAACTTACAACTAGCACCAGAAGCAACACCTCAACTTCTTCCACATGAGCTGCATCAGGAATATTTTGGGCATCACATGGCGGGACAGAGTCTCAAACAAAGATGTGTTCTTCCAAGTCCACATTCCCAGCATGTTTGCACTCATGTCTTAATGATGTCTTCGCTGTCTTGGTCATGTCCACAGAATGGAAAGTGGCAGGATACCCAAGGACGTGCTCTATGGGGGAGTTGGCTTCAGGCACCAGGCCCATTGGCAGGCCAACTCTATGCTACAAAGATGTCTGCAAACATAACATGAAGGCTGACAACCCCACCCTTGCAGACCGCCACAGTGCCTGGAGACAGATAGTCAGGTTATAGATCCACAGCAGTGACCACAGGAGAAATGACCCCTGGGAGGAGCACAGGGAGAAGAAGCGGCACAGTGTATCTGCAGCAGCACAACCAGATGCCTTCATCTGTACCAGATGCAATAAAATATGTCTCTCCTGTATCAGTCTCCACAGCCACAGCAGGCGCTGTAACTTTCCAACTTTTTGGTTTCATCCCAGAAGGTGCACTCCTCCATTGTCTCCCAGGACAGATGGATGCCAACCGAGGTGTGCAAGGTTAGTGTCCCAATTACCTTACCAGAAGACTGAGAAGTGATTAGGATAGCCATCTTCAAGTATGTGAGGGGTTGTCACATGGAAAATGGAGCAAGCTTGCTTTCTGCTCCCGAGGGTAGGACCTGGACCAGTGGATTCAAATGGCAAGAAAGGGGATTTCAACCAAACAATAGGATAGAACTTCCTGAGGGCAAGAGCCTTTTGACAGTGCGATGGACTACCTGGCCCATCTAGCTCAGTTTCCTGTTCTCACAGTGGCCAACCAGATGCCCGTGGGCATGTCAGAGCTAAAATTCCCAGAGTTCCCTGGGAAGAGGTACTGATGGTTAAACCACTCTGGAACTGTGAGAGGGGAGTTGTCTTCCAACACTTCTCAGAACCTTGAATAAACTACAGCTCCCAGGATTCTTTGGGGGGGGAGGCATGACTGTTTAAAGTGGAATTGTAATGCTTTCGATGGATGGTGTGACCAGAGAGATATCCAACGTCCTCCTGTCAGTGGCGGCGACGAAAGCCGCTTGGGTGCCTGGGGCTGCGCGCCCAGGGGCGGGGCACTGTGGCCATAGGGGCAAGGCACACCACAGGTCCTACGGAGTCAGCCTGCCTCCTGCCACTCAGCTGCCCTACAGCTGGGGGGAGGCAGTGGGCGGACCGTTTGGGCAGTGCAGGAGAGACATGTGGCTCAGGCATGCTGCAGGCACCACGGTGCCACCCAGCATTTTGTTACACACCCCTCAGTGGTGACACCCAGGGCGGACTGCACCCCCTTTCTCCACCCCTGCCCATCAGAGAGAAATAATTATATGACCTTCCACAGAAGGCAACGCTCTATTGGGAAGCTTTTAATGTCTGGTGTTCTGTTGTGTTCTTTTATATTCTGTTGGAAGCCGCCTGGATTGGCTGGGGTAACCCAGTCAGATGGGCAGGTTATAAGTAATAAATTATCATCATTGTCATTGTCATCACTGCCTTACACTGTCATAACATTAGTCTACCAGCAGCATAAACTATGGCTGGATGAGACTGGAAAACAGAAGCCACATTCCCAGAGAAGAAAACTTTGGAGAACTCGGAGGGTAGATTTTGGACCAGCATCTTACCCTTATGAGAATAGGAGTCTGCCTAATGAGTCAAACCCTTGGTTTATCTGGCTGGTTGTTATCTACACTGACTGGCAGCAGTGGATTTCTGGGGTTTCAGAGGACATGCCTCACCCTCCTTTGGAAAGCCCACTGGGGACTGAGCCTGGGACCTCCTGCATGAAAAGCTTCGGACCTGGCACAGAGCTGTAGTCCATCCCCCAAATATAAAGTAGTATTCTAGTCATTTTTCTGAATACAGAACAGAAGTTAGTAGGAAGGAAGGAACCTGCCTTGTGCCAAGTCAGACTCTTGGTCCATCTAGTTCAGCATTGTTGATGCTGACTGGAAATGCCTCCCTAGAGTTTCAAGTAGGAGACATTCCCAGTCCGAGCTGGAGATGCTGTCAAGGATCGAAGCTGGGACCTTCTGCATGCAAAGCAGGTGCTCAGCTTATGATCCATCCATCTCAATGCTGTCTACACTGAGTGGCAGCAGCTTTCTAGGCTGTCAGGCACGGTGCCTTCACTAGCCCTACCTGGAGATGCAATTGGGGGTTGAATCTGGAGCCTACTGCACTAAAAGGTATTGTTGGCATACATTGCTCTGCTTGTGGCCCCCAGGTTTCTCAGAAGGCAATGTGACCCTCAAGATGAAAAAATTCATCCACCTCTGTGCGAATGTGGGTCTCTTTTTGAGAAGTCAGTGGCTGGGCCCGTGTTTGGCTTGCAAGAGGTCTCATGTTCAGTTTCTAGTCTCTCCAGTTAGAAGAATAAATTGTCGGAAAATAGGAACAGAGGAAGTTGCTTTATAGTATGAGTCAGGCCTTTGGTCCATCTAGTTCAGTATTGTATTGAGGAGAAGGAACAGCAGTAAGATCCCATGAGAATTTCATGAAAACTCTCAAGATTTTGCTAGAAACTATCACTGCTTCACTATTCACCACCAGCAGCAGCTGGAATAGAATGGTCAGGCCATGGGTGTGTCACCCCCATAGGATTCCTCTGCCTGAGGCATATCCCTTAATCTGCGTGATCCAGCAGGCTTTTCTGAGCATTATATTGTAGAGTTTGAAGGAATCCCATAGGTCGTCTAGTCCAACCCCCTGCTATGCAGGAACCTCAACTAATGCACCCATGACAGATGGCCATCCAACCTCTGCTTGAAACATCCAAGGAAGGAGAGTCCACCAGCTCTTGTCAGAGTTTATTCCACTGCCGAACAGCTCTTCCCACCTGAAAGTTCTTCCCCATGTTTAGTCGAAATCCGCTTTCTTGTAACTTGAAGCCATTGGTTCAGGTCCTACCCTGAGTCTATCTAGCAATACAGCTCTGTGGTCCTTAATCCCTTCATTTGTGCAGTCAGGCGGAGCCCCCCCCCCCAAATCCCGGGCAGCCCCGAGTGGAATAATGACACAAGACCACGTTTTATGGTATTAAAATTGGCCACAACTTTATTAAAATTCAGATGCAGGAAGACCTTGGCTCAGGCATTGGGCATATATCCCTCCCAGCCCCCAGCCGGGGGTGGGGTAATTTTCAGGGTTGTCCATCATGTGTGGGGGTTGGGCTAACTCTGGAGAACATACAGTATGTTCAAGCAGATAGCCTGCCCTCCTCGAGTGCCGCCGCTGGAATTGGCATCGCCAACTGCCCCCCCTTTTTGCCCCATTTACAGGAACCCTGTTATTGCTGCCGCAGTGGGGCAGGGGGTCACCGCCCCCACGCCCCTCCCTTTTATGTAAATGACTAAAGGATTCCGCCCAAGGCCTGCATCCGCCAAGTTGTGACGAATTGTTATGGGAAAGGCGAAACCTGCCAATGCAGGGAAATTCCTTTCCGGCCCTTTGACAGCAGCCTTGTCGTAGCAGCGGCTGCGTGCGTGTACGCCTGTGGAAGCAATTAACCTGTAAAGCAAGCATTAATTTAGGGAGTGGAGGGTGGGAAAGCTCTGAATCTGTCGGCTGCTTCCCAAGAATGGCTCCTCTTCTCTGTGTGCAGGTAAGGCCACCTGTTCCTACCTGGCCAGTCCCCCGGCACGCCTCCCCTTGGCGGGATTGGTCGGCTAACTGAGTGGGCGGAGACTCCAGACTCCAGCCTCAGGTAGGTAGTGCCAGCTTCCAAACTTCCAGGGCTGCCTCAGGGATCGGGGGGGGGCATGCGACTGCGCAAAATGCACCTCCCCTTTAGGTTGGGGAAACGGTCATTAATCTCACACACTTTCCTGATATCAACATCAAACTGACCAGTCTGTAGTCACCTGAGTCTTCTCGCCCCCCCCCTTTAGAAGATGGGGACATTTGCCTGCCTCCGGTCTGCAGGGACCTCACCTGTTTTTCAAGATTTCTAAGATTACGTCCACAAGCTATATTAGAATCCTTGGTTGCAGCTCATCAGGCCCTGGAGACTTGAATTCTAGGTGATGTAGCTGGGTGATGTTCTTTTGCAAGCAGCAAAGGTGCTTCCAAAGCAGACCTCAGCAGGACTGAACCCTCTTGGCAGGAAGAAGTACTCCAAGCCCTCCTGATCATGTGTTTAATTAGGGTTTGAAAACTTCCTATTAATTTTTAGCACCGTCTCCAAATTGATTCAGACCTAGGCCCAGGTGTGGGTAGGGTGTTCCCCAAGGCTGGCCACAGATTTGGGGTCAGGAGGGTGTCCCTAGTTCTAGCCACCACCACCAGATGGATTGTTAAGAATGAACACTGGTTGAAAACAGTTCACTAACATAACAACTTCAGAAACCTGTGTAGGGTTGTTGCAAAGTATGAGCAGAGAGAGGTGAACCTTTTTCTTTTGGCACTCAGACATCTCTCTGGCACAACAAACAGATTTCAAGTACGCACAAATTCTGGATGATGGTTTGTCAATAAATAAGCAAAATACACTAACATCCTATTCCTGTTTGATTTGCTCCAACAAAACCTTTAAAAACAAACAAACAAACAAACAAAAAATAAAGGCTGCCCCCACTAGCAACTATATTTGTCTCTGAAATGTCAGAGGGCTTGCAAAGGAGGGTGTGGGTTTGCACATTTCTATGTAACTGGGACGCTCCTAAGGAGGTCAGTGACCCTTCGGGCTCAAGTGGATCCTCTCTAGTGGGGAAGATTCCATCTTTTACCACAACAAAACCATATTTTTGACACACTGGAGAAATCGAGAGGGGAGTTGGCTGTGCTGCATTCGTGGCCTCTGAAATGACAGCATGCAGGTCCTGACCAACTCTGTGATTCACTTGATATTTGTCATTCTTCAGCTCTCTCTCCTTTTTTTTTTTTTGGTCTCCAGATGTGGGGCAACTCCCCCGCCCCTCATTTTGGTCGGCACAAATAGCTCATTGTCTGGAATCGTGACCTTTTCAGTTTAATGGCAAAGCACCAGCTTCTGCAAAGGGAGATCTCGTGGATACCTTGATAGAGTCTTCATCGAAACTGTGCTGGAGATACTTCCCTTAGGGATACAGGGATGTGTCCATTTCAGCTTCTCGTATTTAAAATCTTAACTTTAGTTCTCCACATTTCCAACAACACTTGCATTATTTTTTAAAGTACAGTACACATGAAAATTCATGCATATTTTCATGTACATTTCACATTCATACTTGGTTGAATGGGCTGCAGATCTTCTTATTCTCATATAATAAACATATCCAATAGGTCTCTCTCGTCTTTTTTTTTCTGAAGCTTTGTACTCTACAAAAAAAGTAAGAGGGGACATGATAGAAGTGAATGACATGGAGAAACTGGTTAGAGAAAAGATTTTCTCCCTCTCTCATAACATTAGGAATTTGTGTGGGCATCCAATGAAACTGAATGTTGGAAGCTTAAGGACAGATAAATGAAAGGACTTCTTCACATAGCGCAGTTAAACTTTGCCACTTGGGATGGATCTAGACACATCAAAGGTTTCAGTTTAAAGAGCTGTAAATTTAAACAGGGAAAACAGGTAGAGAAAAACGGGATTCCACATCGCCATCTGGTGGCTCAATGTTATATCGTGTACAGTATACAAAGCATATAAATCATTTTTCCTTTATCAGTCTAGCTGACTCCTTGCTCTCACAGGAGGCAGTGATGGTCACCAACTTGGATGGCTTTAAAAGATTATTTGGAGCACAAGGCTATTGATGGCTACTACAATGGCTATGTTCCGCCTACATGGTTGGAGGCAGCGATGCTTCTGAATACAGTGGTACCTCACAAGACGAATGCCTCGCGCAATGAAAAAATGGCAAGACGAAAGCGTTTTGCGATTTTTTTGGAAGACTCGCAAAACGAGCCATGCTTCGCAAGACAAAGTAGCCTCACGGCGGGAAGGGAAGCCGCTGCTGCTACTGCTGTGATGACTGAGGAGAAAAGGAGCCCCCTGAAGAAGGCTGGCCCTCCGTCTGGCCAGCGCAGCCGGCAGCAGGCCTCGTCCGTGCCTCCCCCCCACCGCCCGCCCGCTTTGCCCCTTTCTCTCAGAGCGTAGTCTCGGCTTGGCCGGCTCAGGATGTTGGACTAAATGGGCCATTGGCCTGATCCAGTAGGAGCTTCTTAACTATTAAGTTGTTGTTGTTGTTGTTGTTGTTGTTGTTATTGTTATTATTATTATTATTAAATTTGTATACCACCCTTCACCTGTAGATCTCAGGGCAGTTAACAACATAAAAATGGAAGCAAAAACACAAAATACATAATAAAAAACTAAAACAAAACAATATCCATCCTCACCCCCTCCCACAAACACATTAAACAGAATACAGCGGTACCTTGGTTTTCGAACATCTCGGAAGTCGAACGTTCTGGTTTTCGAACGCCAAAAACCTGGATGTAACTGCTTCGGTTTTCGAATGCTTTTCGGCTTCTATATTGAGTTTTCTGTAAGTAAATGCTTCTGAAAGTAACTGCTTCAGTTTTTGAATGTTTCGGAAGTCGAACGGTCTTCTGGAACAGATTATGTTCGGAAACCGAGGCACCACTGTACAGGATGTTACTGAGCAAAAGGCTTGGTTGAAGCGGAACATTTTAGCCTGGCGTCTAAAGGTGTATAATGAAGGTGCCAGGTGAATCTCCCTGGGGTGAGCATTCCACAAACAGGGAGCCACTGCATAAAAGGCCTGTTCTCATGTTGCCACCCTCCGGACCTCTCATGAAGAAGGCATATGAAGAACGGCCTTACATGATGATCATAGGGCTTGGTAGGTTCCTATGGAGAAAGTCAGATTTGGTAGATTTCTACATTGCTGGCTGGGAAACAGACTTCCCTGCAATCATGGCAAATTGCTGCCAGCCAGTGCAAACAGTACTCAGTTAGACAGACGAAAGCTCTGTCTATTCTACCCTCATGTTTGTTCTGTGATTTTATTTCAATGCATCATTTTTTAAATGCACGGTTTTTTCTTTTCTTTTCTTTTTAAATGCATCACTTTTAATGCATCAATTCTCCAGCGACTGGATTTAAACTTCCCGCTGGGGTCTCCTCTGCCTGCCTGTTCTCACGCCCTAGTTGGAGGGGGAGCTTGAAAGGGTGGGGAAGACAGGCCTCTCTCTTTGCCACACACACAAAATTTTCTTTGCAAACTCCTTCCCTCGCCTCCCCCTCCCATCTGCGGAGAAGGGAAGAAGAGGCGGGGATTAGGGCTCTTCCGAGATCCTGATTGGCCGAGGCTCCTCTGGATTGACACCCTATCCTCATCTGCTCTAAGAGGAGAAAGAGAAGGAGGAAAGAAAAAAGTTTCACTCCCAGATCAGAGAAGGGAAAGGGGAACATCACGGTGTAGAAAGTCATCCCCGGGAGGCAGATCAAGCAGAGGGCCACTGGCAGAGGTGGAAGAGGACAGCAGTGGGCTCCCTTAAGGAAAGAAAGGAACGGCCGAACTTCCAAGCAAAGGAGCCACCAAGCAAACTTTTTGCAGACTTTTTGGAGAAGAGGCAGAGCAGCTGGAAGGAGACGTCCAGTCTCCTCCTCTTCCATCCTAAGCATCAAAACTCATGGCTTCGTAAAGAGAACATTCCTTTGGGGGGTGGGGAGGGATATATATTAAAAGAAAGAAAGAATATTCCACCAGGCTTGAGGCTGCGTCTTTTGCACAAGCAAAATAATAATTATCCCTGTTTTGTCTCGGTGGACGATGGATACTCACACAAGATGGAAAAGGAGGACTTGGGTGATGAGGTCCATTCACCCTTGGAGTCTAGTAATGTGTCTTCTCTATTCAGTAGCCCAGAGTCACGCAGGTAAGTGGGACCAACAACTCAATTGTTTTTTGCTATAGATGCAGATGGTTTATTTTACTTCTTTTTTATTTTTAAAGAGTTTTTGCCCTCGGGTCACGCAATTATTTCCCCCCATCGTGTTCATACATGATTCCTAGAGGGAAAAGTTTGAGGCTGTGCTTAGATTTGGAATTCTCTCTCTCTCTCTCACACACACACACACACGTACGCACATACAATATAGATAGCAGCAGCAACTGAAAGAGATGCAGGAGCAAATCTAGGTTTTGCACTGTTCTTGCACTATCATAAATAATTTTAGCAGCCTCAGTCCTTTGAATGCCGTTTATCAAGGGCTGGGACGGGCAAAAGGAGAAAACTTCAGAAATGCAAAGTGTTTCTTACCCGTTTCTGGGGAGGGAGAAAGGTTTCTTGCGGAAGATGATCTATACAGTTTGCAAAGGTCTGTTGCTTGGGATTATCTCTCCGTAACGTAACTGTGTCCAGCTGCAAACACCCGCCCCCTCCCCGCTCCTCAGGAGCAATCTGGGGATCAAAGGCAGGAACTTTGCAAACTCAAATGAACTTAGAAAACAGACGCCCCCTAATGTGCCTTAAGTGAACTTTATGGAAACAAATTCTTGCGTCTAAAACTCAGAGCGTGTCAATGAGACCAACGCAGGAAATCATGTTACTCCAACCCCAAATCTGGGTTTAATGAAAGAAGCCCAAAAATGTTCCATGATCCGTGTTGCCTTTGACTGGTGGGTCGTGGAAGAGATGTTTTCTTGCTGTTACACCTGGATAGAAACCAGATCAGACAGACTGTTCCAATAAGTCTAGTTACAGGTAGGTAGTCGTGTTGGTCTGACTTAGTCGAAACAAAATAAAATTTTTTTTTTCTTCCAGCAGCACCTTAGAGACCAACTAAGTTTGTCATTGGTATCTGAAGAAGTATCTGAAGAAGTGTGCATGCACATGAAAGCTCATACCAATGACAAACTTAGTTGGTCTCTAAGATGCTGCTGGAAGAAAAAAAATTTTTTTTGTTCCAATAAGGATATATTTGTAAAAGTATTATGTTTTGTTTTCTTTTTCAAAAAAAAAGTTGGACTGTTAGTTTTGAGATTGGAAAATGCCATGAAGTGTCTTGTAGAGAAGAAAGAGGAAAGTCTCTGCCGCCTTAGGAAATAACAGAAGGGAGTGACGAGCAGTGACACCTGTATTACAGTGGGTTGGAGTCCATAACCCTTGGGGATCCCTTCCAACTCTTTGCTTTGGATTCAGTTACAACAAGGTTTATTGCAAGTCATAAGAACATAATAAGATCCTGCTGCTGCTGAATCCCCATCTAGTTCAGCATCCTGTTCTCACAGTGCTGGTCAGATGCCCTGAATGCAAAATCCACAAACAGGACCCAAGCAGGATATAGGCTCACAAAGGTTACACTCCCTTAGTGGTTTCTTGTCAGTTTCTTGGAATAGATACATTTGTGGAGGACCACGCTATCAGTGACTACTAACCATGATGCTCTATGTTGGATCTCTGGTACTGGGGCGGTATGCCTCTGAATGCCAGTTGCTCTCGTTTCTGCAGGCAGTAGTGCTGGAAGGTTGTCAATAAAACAAGCTCTCCACACAGGGCTGGCCCTCACATGGGGGCTCTGCATTTGCATGCTCTGCTTTACATGCAGAAGGTCCTGGGTTCAATCTACGCTGGCATCTCCAGGTAGGGCTAGGGAATGCCTCATCATGGATACCCTGGGACTGCTGCCAGTTAGTGTAGACAACACTGAATGAGATGGACCAACAGATCTGACACTTGGTATAAGGCAGGCTCCTATTTCCTATTTATAATCCAAAACAATGAGGATTAGAATCTTGCTTTATTGTAGAGAAAGGGCAGTAGCTCCAGGGTAAAGCATCTGCTTTGCTTTGCTTCCAGAAGTCCCCAGGTTCAATTTCCACTGGCAACTCCAAGTAGGACTCGGAATGTTCCCCACCTGAAACCAGTTAGTGCAGATGGTCCTGAGCTAGATAGACTAATAGGATAAGGCAGCTTCCTGTGGTACTGTGCTCAGAAGTTCTTGCACTCCATCATCCTGCTCATCGGACTTGTAGGCTGCTGAGCCCGCTGGCAGCTTCTGTGAGGGCTGCTGGGAGTTATACTCTAGCAGTATTTAGATGGCACCAGGTTGGGGAAGTCTGCTTTATGAGTTGTTTGACAGTGTGGCTGGTCAATATATTGTCCAAAACTGGTTTGAAGTTCAATGTCATGATATCAGTTTCATAATTTTTGACCTGACAATATATCATGAATCATGATGTGTGTGTCTATGTGTGTGTGCACATGGGCTATGCAAAAATCACAATGCAGGAAAAAGTGTGACGCCAGCCTCCCTCTACATAGCTCCATCCTTATTTCAAACATCATGATATATCTGTATATCACAATGTATACGGTAGCTAGTGAAATATCATGATGTTGAAAATCAGATATTGTCCAGTTCTATTCAACAGTGGAACGAACCACCTCAGAAAGTGGTGGATTATCCTTTCTTGGAGGTTTTTAAATAGAGGTTGGGTAGCCATCTGCCAGGGGTTCTTTAGCCGTGAATGCTTCATTGCAGGGGAATAGGCTAGATGACCCTTGGGGACCCCTCTCAAATCTACAATTCCACAATTCTATGACCTCATTTATTGTTTTGACTTACTGGAAGCCTCTGGACTCTAGAGAATTCTGGAGACCCTTATGGGTACTGTATTCTGCTGTGGAGCCCTGGCATGGGCTACAGCATCTCCCCTGGATTCTACAATCCATGCCAGAATTTTTGGCAGGACAGACCCTGTTTGCTAACTCTCTTTGGAGAAGAATCCAGTGGTGTCTCTAAGAGTGTCAAGAACCATCCTGTGAGTTTCCTAATTGTACTAGGAACACAGGAACACGGGGATCCGTTTCCTACCACTGGTCCAGCTACCTCAGTACCATCTATGCTAGCTGGCAGCAGCTCCGCAGGGCTTCAGGCAGGGGCAGAGCATGTTTTCATAGCCGGAGGGTGCAGAGGGAAAACAGAGCTTGTTGCGCGCTAGCCCAGCCCTCACTGCTGATATTGCTAGAAAGACACCAACCCATGACCCACTTTGCGAGTCTGGGATCTGGGGAGGGTGGCATGAGGGTGAGGCTGGGATTGAAGGGCACATAGTACCCTTCTCACAGTGCCTTCCCAGAGCTGCTTTAGATCCCAGCCTCCTAAAGTGGTGCAGGGCTGGCTAAGGGAGGGCAGCATGAGCAGCGTGCCCATTCTCCCAGCAGCTCCCCCGCCCGCTACTCCCCTGGGCATTCCTGAACCTATCCGGAAATGCCACCAGGGACCAGGGACCTTCTTTGTGCAAAGCAGGTGCTCTGCCATTGAGCTATGGAGGCCTCCAGTTCCCCTTCTCAGAGCTACAATTCCCAAAGCGGTTTAACAGTCAATCCCTTTTCACAGGGAACTCTGGGAAATGTAGCTCTGGGAGAAGAAGCGGGGTTCTCCTACCACCTCTCACCACCCCGAACAAACTACAGCTCCCAGGATGCTTAAGGAGAAGAAGCCATGAATGTTTATTAAAGTGGCGTCTGATGTGAATGTGGCCTTGGTCACCCACTCCAAATCCAAGCTGTCTTGCAAAAATAAACGAAACTGAAGGGAAAGAAATGTGATTCCCATTTCCTTCAGCTTTACCCCCACTGTGTGCCGGGCGTCCAGATGTGACAGATGAAAGGCTCTGAGTAGGCTTGCATGGGCGGGGGAAGGGGGGCTCTGGGGAGTGACCTAATATTACAGGCTTGCGGTCCTGGTCCTGTAGGGTGCCAACTTACAAAGTTAAAACCCTCAGCGACTACCGAATAGAGCTTTGTGTTGGGAGAATCCCGCCCACACAGCTTTTAGGCTTTCTGCAGACAGCAGTTGTTGGAAATATTTTCATATGTAGTACAAGATGCATTTCTCATCCTTAGCTCTTTGCCATGACTTTGTTAGGGAAAAGCACATACTGTAATTTGCAACAGAGGCTGCAGGCTAAATGGTTATGTTTTTTTTTATGCAGCTTCTCAATTGCAAATGATATTCAGAAAAAAAAAACCCTTCTAAGTAGAATGTCCTGCATGCAAGAGCTTCCCATCAGGGTATCTGGTTGGCCCCATTTAAGGCAGGGGGCCATACCTCCCCAAAATCTGCAAGGAGTGAAAGCATGCTGCACGACATGCTTACCTTAATCACGCAGCCCGTGTGGCATACCTTTGTCCCTCACACATACCCTGTGGCACATGCGCGACATGTCAGCACATCATGCAATCTGCGCACATGATGTCATCATGTAACATGGCATGCTGGCGTCACTCATGCACATCGCGTGGCGCCAGCCCCTTCAATTGTGGGGGCAAGGCAGCGCACTTGCCACTGTGAGAACAGGATGCTGGACCACTGGCCTGATCTATGAGCCAGGCTCTTCTTAAGTTTCACAAAGAAGTGTCTTAAATTCTCCCATGGGAAATCCTAGAAGTATTCAAGAATTTGAAGAGATGGGTTAGCCTTTAACTCAGGACCTATTTCAAACATTGCAAAAAAAAAAAAGCTGGTGGGAGGGAAACCTCATACTCTCCAAGTGTCCCTATTTTCCAGGGACAGTCCCGGAATCATGAAAGACAACGGTGGGGTACACAATGCACAGGGTGAATAGAACCCACTGCACTAGCCCAATGCTTGCCACCAATGCTGTTGGACGGGTGCAGGCAGGGTGTAGAGGATTCACGGAGCCTGCATACTACCCCAGCTCTTGCCACTGGAGCCAAGTGGGGCCACGCTGCACCACCTGCCTGCCCATGAAGGAGGAGCCCAGCTGGCCAATAAGGCCCATAGAGACTGAATCCCCCCAACACTGGCTGGGCGTCCATTCAGCGAGGGGACTGGGGAAGCAGCGGCGAGTCCAGAGACCCCTTGCGGCAGGCAAGGCGGCATGGGGATCCATGGATGTGTGGGGTGCCTGGATTGCCCCCACACAAATTGTGCGCCAGGGACTACAGCCACCTTTGGCCACTGCTGAGTTTGGGGAGGAGAAGGAGCTGGCACTTGTCCCAAGAGGTGGCAAGGGGACTTCCCACTGCCTCTGCATGGTCTCTCCATGGCCGCTGCTCCATGGTGAGCTCATAGCGACTGCTGGAGAATGGGAGATGAGAGGCTGCAGCCGCTGAAGCCCCACCCTGTGTAACATGCTGAATCTGAGGGGCAGGCAGAGGGCAGGACTGCCCTGGGTGAGAAGAAAGGGGGAGCGGAGCAGAGCACAAGGAATCTAGATTTATTTATGTTTAAGCCCCCCAAACCCTGTACATCCGCGTCTAAACTTGCCCCTTTTGAAAATTTATGTGCAGTCGCACCTTGGATCCCGAATGCCTTGGTACTCGGACGTTTTGGCTCCCAAACACCGCAAACCCGGAAGTGAGTGTTCCAGTTTGCGAACATTCTTTGGAACCTGAATGTCCGACAAGGCTTCTGTGGCTTCTGATTGGCAGCAGGAGCTTCCTGTAGCCAATCAGAAGCCATGCTTTGGTTTCCGAACATTTTGGAAGTCGAACAGACTTCCGGAACGGATTCTGTTTGACTTCCAAGGTACGACCGTATTTGTGTGTGTGCTTTTAAATCTACCGAAGAATAAAATGAAATAAAATTGAGATTAAGGGGGTTTCTCAAGGTGGTGGAGGGTGCATGTGCTGTATCCTGTTTGTGCAATGGTGGTGACACTCGGACTTCTTCTGATAGGAAGTGCTCTGTGCTGGGGGCAGGGAATGGGGAGTGAGAAGTGTCCCTATTTTCATCCAAGGAATGTTGGAATGTATGAAACCTTAAAAAGAGTAAGGACTGTCATTGGGTTATCTGGACCCTTCTTGAAGGAGCTGTGGAAAGTGATTAGAATCAACCAAGATGGAAACAGACTCAGCCTCCAGACAAATGGAATATACTGCTAAGATGCCTTCGGCTGAGTCACTGTGGATGTGAATTTGCTTCTGTTTAACTTGGGTCATTCCCCAAGATGGGCTTGGGAAACTGGAGAGGTGATGATGTCACAGGGGCAGCCCTGGGGCTTGTCGTGAATTGAGGTCGGCGACAGGCTCCCTCTCCAAAGATGGGCATTCCGAGGCGTGGAAACCCGAGTCAATGCCGTGTTGTTAATTCTAGTGATTCTGTGGCTTTCCCAGCAAAGAGTTTGTTCTGAACAGGATGTGATTGAAACATATCAGGTGAATAATTGAAAGCATCCCTCTGCCTGCTGGGACTTGCCTAGGGATGGGGATTCTGGGATAGGGCTGTTGCTTAGTGGGTAGAGCACCTACTTTGCACACAGGAAGTCAGAACCATAGGGACTAGGATCTTACTTTATTTTTAGGAGATTAGCCATAGTTCAGTTGTAGAACACCTGATGCTACAATGAACACAACCTTCTTCTGTGACCAGGTCTCCCTGCTTCGGCTCAAATTACCACTGTACATGCCTCCGCAGCTCTCTTTCTGCATTATCCAACTCCCTATTGCTTTGAATTGTATTCTGTGCCTATCTTTGGGGCAGGTGGGAGAAACAACTACATTTTGCTTCATTTTACCAATGTTTGATTTGCGTGGCTTTGTCCAATCTCAGCTTCATTGTCCAAGTGTCATAAGCCCATTTTCCAGCCAAGCAATACATTAAAAAAGTGTATGGTAGTGCTGGTACGTAGTCACGGTTTTCCCCACTGTGATTTTTGCACAGTGCATGCACACACACACATCATGATTAATGATGTATTGGTAGGTCAAAAATTATGAAACCAATATCATGAAAAACCAGTTTTGGGATATATATCACCCAGACCTAGTGTATACTGGGATAAAGGCTTTATACATTGCATATATTCATGAAAAGAACATACAGACATCCTTTACAATAGGGGAAATGGTTTTGCAAAAAAAAAGTTTATGTCAGGAAGATGTGTTGAGAAATTCCTGTTAAAATTCCGATTCATGAAATTCATGAAGGCTGTTAAAAAAGAAAACAATATAGTGCAAGCTGATGTAGAGGTGTGGAAAATAGAAGAATGGGTAACTTGGGGAAACTTAAATCAACAGATTTCGAAATTCACATGCTGATAACAGAGCTGAGTGTGACTGAGATCTCATTGCCATGTAAAGCTGAATGATGGAATGTCCAGAACAGATAAAAGAAAGTCCTTCTTCATACATTACCTAGTTAAACTATGGAACTCACGCTAATTGAAGGCAATGATGGCCACCCAACCTGGATGGCTTTAAAAGAGGATTGAATAAATTCATGGAGGGCTATCCACAGCCACTAGGCATGATGGCTGAGCTCTGCCTCCGTAGTCGGAGGTGGTATGGCTCTGAATACCAGTTGCCGGGAACTGCTAGCGGGGAGAGTGCTGTTGCACTGAGGTCCTGCTTGCAGAATTCCCATTGAGGCATCTGGTGGCCACTGGGAGAGCAAGACTCTGGACTAGATAGGCCATTCACCTGATCCAGCAGCAAGGCTCTTCCCTCTAAAGAGACAGACAGTGAGGTCATGTATCCATAGCAGAGACCAGAGTAAGAATGGCCGCTGGGAAGAGCGCAGAGAGAAGAAATGCAATGGTGCATCTGCATCAGCACAAACAGATGCTCTCAATCTGCCCCAGCTGCAACAAAACATGTCTCTCCTGTATCGGTCTCCACAGCCACAGCAGGTGCTGTAACTTTCCAATGCTTTGACTTTACCTCCGATGGTGCACTCTTCAATTGTCTCCTTAGACAAATAGATGCCAGCTAACAACTAAGTTTTTAAGGTAATCTGTATTTGGGTAGGATTTGGCTACTTGAGTGCCGAAAGTCTGCCCCAGCCGGATGTAATCCAAAAGGACATTGACCCAGATTTGTTATCTGGGCTGGGATTCTGGGACTCATGGTGGTTCTGCTTGAGGGGTGAGAGACAGCCTGTTCCACTCTGTTTGTTTGACTGTGCTCTGGTATCCAGGAAACAGATCTGGAGCAGAGGTACAGAAGAAGGCAGTGCAGAAAGGGAGCCAAAGGCAATGCAAACTCTGCCAAGGAGGCCTTGGCCATGGTGTTCTGACTCCCTGGCCACTCCGTGTTGGCTGTCAGTGCTAGGGTCTGATGAGGGCCAGGAAGCATGTGCAGAGTGCATTCAAGAAGGCAGGACTTGGATCCAGCTGCATCCCGATCAGAGGGCTTTTAGGAGAGGATGGTGGGGATGTCCTGCCTCCTTATCTGAGTTGTTGAGGTCCCTCATTCTTGACCTAAAGGATATGGCTTCTGTTTATGTGATACTGAACATTGCCAGGCATTTTTGTGTTTAGATTACGGTGGTACCTCGGGTTACAGATGCTTCAGGTTACAGACGCTTCAGGTTACAGACTCCGCCAACCCAGAAATAGTACCTTAGGTTAAGAACTTTGCTTCAGGATGAGAACAGAAATCGCATGGCGGTGGCGGCAGCGGGAGGCCCCATCAGCTAAAGTGGTACCTCAGGTTAAGAACAGTTTCAGGTTAAGAACGGACCTCCAGAATGAATTAAGTTCTTAACCCGAGGTACCACTGTAATTGCATTTGAGATCCTGGGAACTTTGATTCCTGTTGTGGACCATTGGAGCTAGTGGTTTTCCTTGGTACATTTTGAACAGAGCTAAAATGGAGACTCTTCCCTCACTCAACCATATTATCTGAGCCTTGTGGAATCATAAAAAACCAGCAACTGGTATTCAGAGGCATACTGCCTCCAGCAGGGGAGTGCAATTTCTTACAGACCTGTTTCTTCTTACAGGAGAAAATGCTAAATTGCCCCTTAGAACATAAGATAAGTCGGCTAGTTTGGGCCGGTGGCATCTATTCCAGCATCCAAAAGCAGGACCTGAGTACAAGGGAACTCTCCCTTCCTGCTCTTCCCAGCAACTGGAATTCAGAAGCATCTACAGCCAGTTCCTACTGAAGCATATGCATATATAAAATAAGAATTTAGATTTCTCCCAGTTTTTAACATATCCTCCAAAATTTCATCAACGAAACTGAGGATGTCAAGGAAAGAATGGAGCTGGAGGGCTCAGTGTAATTTCACCTAAAACTGAATGGCCACAACCTAGATGGCTTTAAAAGAGAATGAGATAAATTCATGGAAGAGAAGCTACTATGAGGCAGCAATGCTTCTGAATTCAAGTTGCTGGAAGGCACAGGAGGGGAGAGGGCTCATGTACTCTAGTCCTGCTTGAGAGTTTCCCACTGGGGCATCTGGTTGGCCACTGTGAGAAGAGGATGCTCGACTCGATGGGCTATTGTTCTGATCCAGCAGACAGGCTCTTTTTATGTCCTTACTAGTGTCATTGAGCCCGTTAAATAAACGGGCGCTAGAACATATGTTGTCAAACATTTGTAAAAACTCTCGCGAGCGGAGCAGCACTCACACCTGTCGCTTGCTGGCTCGCACAGGAGGGCGAGCGGACGCACACACGCGTTCCCTCCCCGAAGCCCTGGCACTTCTTTGGCCTCTCTTCATCCCCTCACCAGCTTTTAACACACCCACCACAGCCAACCCACCCCCCACCCCGCCCGCCAGCGCCGCGGCTTCCCTCCTCATTTAACCTCAGCGGCAGCAGCGGCGCTGCCTGCGCCCATAGAGTCCTCGCTCCCACTCGACAGCCGCCCCCCAGTACATTCCAGATAGAGCAGGCGAGGCGGACGGGACCCTCCATCCAACACCGACCAACCGACCGGCCAGAGCAGACCATCCCGTCCTGCTCTGCCACCGCCGCCAAGGAACAACACACAACTCTCAAGCACTGACGGACTGATTGACTGAACTGAGGGAGGGAGGGAGCCGAATGCCTCGTGTCTCTGCGTTCCAAGTCCCAACGGCTGCCTGTGGGGCACATGCGCTGTAGCGCACACCCACGGACACAGGGACTGGACGCAGGTAACTCCAGATGGGCAAAGTAGCAGGTAACTCCAGATGGGCAAAGTAGCCGACACAAGTAACTGTAAGTGACTATATGCCAAGTAAAGAACATGGTGTATATGCATGTCAAGGTTGGCCAGAGCACTTCTCTCCAGATGCGTGGACCACAAGTCCTACCTGCCTTGCCTAGGACTGGGTGGTAGTTGGCTTTCAAAAATGTCACATACCGATATATCATGATGTCTGAAATAAGAATGGAACTGAATATGTTATCCTTGAGATATGTGTGTGTGTGTGTGTTTGAAAAATGAGACATTTTTGTGGCAAGACGTAAAGCAGTAAAATACAGCTCAATAATTGGAAACAGGACTCTCCTGGAGGGAGCTTTGTTGCAGCTTTATTTCACGATACTCGGGAGTTGACGTATAAAATGAACTTCTGTTCCGATGTCCGACTCCTGGCTCAAAACAGCAAGGGGAGGGAGTTTCTGTTGCCCAGACCCTGCTTGCAACTTTCCCACAGGAATCTGGTTGGCCAGATTTGTGAAAAGAGGATGCTGGACTAGATGTGCCATTGGCCTGCTCTAGAAGGAGGCTCTTCTTATGCTCTTAAATTTGCATTGAGAGGCTTCTGCCTCCTGCCTTGACTGTCCTCCTCCACTGTTGAAGCCAGAATGCCTCTGAATACCAATTGCTGAGAACCATAGGAGGGAAGAGTAGCGCTTGTGCCCTGATCCTGCTTGTAGGTTTCCCATAATGGGCATCAGGTTGGCCACTGCGAGAACAAGAGGGTGGACTAAATGCACCCTGCCCCTTGGCCTCACCCAGTAGCCACATTCTTCCGACCCTCTTATCACATACACACATAATTCAGGTTACTAAACTGCCATGCCCCTCAACATTTTGGGAGGGCAAATCAGGGCACACACACCCCATTCTGCTGATCTTGTTGCTTGCCCCCTTGCCCCCTCCCTGCTGCCACCATCTTCCTCACAAGCCCAACTGCCCCCTTCTCCTCCTTTGCCTTGGGAAGGCTGCACCTGCCTACATGGCCTCAGGGGGCGCTGCTCTGAGTGGTGCAGTCTCTTCCTCCGGTGCCACAGATGCATCTGGAAGTGCCATAATGGAAGGAGGAATAAGAGTGGTGGTATGTGGGTCAAGGTAAGTTCTCCTTCCATTTTTGGGTTCCGTGCTCTGGTGTGAGCCAACTGTTTCGTGCCACAGTGCAGAACCAAATAAGTGTCTCTTTTGGTCCCATGCTTTGGCACAGCCAGAGCATGGAAGCCCAAATGGGGCACCCCGGATTAGGGTCTGAAGCTGGGGTGGCCTCTGTCCACCTGGGATGTCCCACTCAAAGCGGGAGACACTCAGAGGGCATGGGATGGAGTTGGTGCTTCGCACAGCAAGTATTTTAATTATAGAATTCTCCCCCCAAGATGACTGACTTGGATGTTGTCAAAAGAGGATTAGACCAGTTCATGCAAGGTATGGCTATCCGTGGCTATTAGCCACAAGGACTATGGGGACAGTACTGCTGTTGGGCTCATTGAGACAACTTGTTGGCTACTGAGGGGATAGAATGCTAGCCAAGAGCAGCCTTTGGTGTGATCCAGAAAGCATACCCTTGTTATATTCATGAGAACACAAGAGGCTGCTGGATCAGGCCAATGGACTACTCTAGCATTCTGTTTTCACAGTGACTGACCCAGTTTGCGCCCCAGTGTCAGAAAAAGAGGTAAGCAAACGCAAACACACACACACACACACACACACACACACACACACACACACACACACACGGGCTGGGCCATGTTTTGTTTTCAACATTGTGATATATCACCAACTAAACACCGTGATATACCAATCTATCACGATGCAGGAATTGAAAGAAGCATTGGCTGGCTTCACGGTTTTCACACACACACACACACACACACACACACACACACACACACACACACACACATCATGAGTCATGATATATTGCCAGGTCAAAAATTCTGAAACCAATATCGCAATATGAACTTCAAACCGGTTTTGGATGATATATTGATATATTGCACAGACCTAGTACACACACACACACACACACACACACACACACACACACACACACACACTTTTTATGACCAGCTCTGACTGCTTGGGACCATTTATTATTTTGATCTAAAATGCATGATTCAGAGTAACACAGGGAACTAATTCTCTCTCTCCCCACCCCCAGTTAGATTCCTTTTGGGAGGCTGATGTCATCATTTTTCAACAGGATAGCTGGCAAGTGTTGGGTCTGCCAGAAGTGACAGCCTTTATTCCAAAGGAGAGCAAAAAGTGTTCAGCAGGACAATCTGTCAAAATTGAAAATAATAGTTGCTGGATTAATATTTTCTTAAAGGGGGCATCCATAACATTCAGCTTGTCCATGATATTCTCAGATTCCTCTAAATAAAATTAAAAATCTGGCAACCATATCAGAAAACTTGAGTCAGCAAAAATAAACCCATGCAGGCTTGGAACTGGATCAGTGGTCTCCACAATTTGACTTGTGTTGCACTTGATTAAAGGACTGGGAGTAAGATAAACTTTTTTTTGTTTTTAATTTCCTGCCCTCAAAGCATCATTATATATATATATATATATATATAGCATGACTTTAGAAAACCATTAACCAAAATGGGAACATGAGACTAACACCCCAGAGGACAGGATCACACTTCAGAATGACCTTAACAGATTAGACAACTGGGCCAAAGCAAACAAGATGAATTTTAACAAGGAGAAATGTAAAGTACTACACTTGGGCAAAAAAAAATGAAAGGCACAAATACAGGATGGGAGACACCTGGCTTGAGAGCAGTACATGTGAAAAGGATCTAGGAGTCTTGGTAGACCACAAACTTGACATGAGTCAGCAGTGTGATGCAGCAGCTAAAAAGCCAATGCAATTCTGGGCTGCATCAATAGGAGTATAGCATCTAGATCAAGGGAAGTAATAGTACCACTGTATTCTGCTCTGGTCAGACCTCACCTGGAGTACTGTGTCCAGTTCTGGGCACCACAGTTCAAGAAGGATACTGATAAGCTGGAACGTGTCCAGAAGAGGGCAACCAAAATGGTCAAAGGCCTGGAAACGATGCCTTATGAGGAACGGCTTAGGGAGCTGGGTATGTTTAGCCTGGAGAAGAGAAGGTTAAGGGGTGATATGATAACCATGTTCAAATATATAAAAGGATGTCATATAGAGGAGGGAGAAAGGTTGTTTTCTGCTGCTTCAGAGAAGCGGACACGGAGCAACGGATTCAAACTACAAGAAAGAAAATTCCACCTAAACATTAGGAAGAACTTCCTGACAGTAAGAGCTGTTCGGCAGTGGAATTTGCTGCCAAGGAGTGTGGTGGAGTCTCCTTCTTTGGAGGTCTTTAAGCAGAGGCTTGACAGCCATCTGTCAGGAATGCTTTGATGGTGTTTCCTGCTTGGCAGGGGGTTGGACTGGATGGCCCTTGTGGTCTCTTCCAACTCTATGATTCTATGATTCTATGACTACAGGGAGATGTAAAGGGGTATATTTGCCTGTAGGTTTAAGACTATGGGCACTTGGTATAGAAAGCTTGGGTAACAAATGGACCATTCTGCTTGGATGAAGGCATGTTGTTGACTTAAAGCATGGAGTTGATAGTATCCATATCCACACCATACATTTTAAGCACTATTATTTTAAGCATCAAATATTTTATTTATTTGCTTATTCATTTATTGCATTTATATTCCACCTTTTTCTCCAAGTAGCTGAAAGTGGCACACATGGTTCTTCCCCTCATTTAATGCCCACAACCGTGTGAGGTAGGTTAGACTGAGAGGCAGGGACTGACCCAAGGTCACCTACTGAGCTTAATCACTGAGTGGGGATTTGAACCCTGGTCTCCCAGGTCCTAGTCATAATTTAATCCCCACAACAATCCTGTGAGGACAACAGCATACCCATACCAACACAAGAAATACAAGACAAGTGGGGGACACCCAAATACCTTGGCTAACACACCATCAACTACTGGTATATGCCTTCCTAAGTAACCCAGTAAAATCAGCAGCCACTAGGTCCTTGACCACCTTCAAAAACCTTCTCCTGACAGCAGAGGGGCATGGAAAAGGGATGGTATCCACAATATATAAAATACTGCTCCAAAACCCCACAACCCCCCTTGATACAATCAAAGAACGATAAAAGCACAACATAGGCTGTGAAATTAACCCCACCCAATGGACTAGAATGTGGTCTAAACCTCCCTTTAAGTCAGGGGTCAGCAACCTTTTTCAGCTGTGGGTCAGTCCACCGTCCCTCAGACCATATGGTGGGCCAGACTATATTTTTTTGGGTGGGGAGGGATGAACAAATTCCTATGCCCCACAAATAACCCAGAGATGCGTTTTAAGTAAAAGGACACATTCTATTCATGTAAAAACATGCTGATTCCTGGACCAACCATGGGCTGGATTGAGAAGGCGACTGGGTTGCATTCGGCCCCTGGGCCTTAGGTTGCCTACCCCTGCTTTGAGTCCATATTAGCCAAAAGAAGGCAACTCACTCTGAAACTCACCTGCAGCTGGTACTTAACACCACGGAAACTGGCGCTGATATACCCAGGAACCTCACCAAGACGATGGAGAGGCTGCACCTCCAAAGGCACATACCTCCACATGTGGTGGGAATGCTCTAAAATCCAACCCTTCTGGACAGCAGTCCTATAAGAGATATGCGAAATAACTAAACAGGTATAAGAGGTCATCCCACAACTGGCCCTACTGAACATCCTCCAAGATCATATGGCCACTCACATTATTCAGAGCTTATAACACACCTACTCTCAGCAGCCAGAAGCCTCATAGCCAGACAGTGGAGAGACCTGTCAGGAGTGAACATGACCAATGGTATCAAATTGTATGGGAAACAGCCTTACTAGAAAAGCTAACCAATAAACTGAAACTGACACGGGGACAAATAGGACTCCTTCACCCCAGTATGGCTCCCCCTTATCACATACACAGCCCAACAAGACAACAAGAAGAATCCACCGACAGCATACAAATGAATCTGGTATACCTGACCCAACAAGCCCCCCCCCACAAACACAAACAAACCCCCTGCAGCCAACCACAGACAACCAACCACACCCTGCCCCCAATACCTCACTACCAAGGAAATGTAATAAGAGAACCTACCTAGTTGACGCTGACACAAAACCCTGCACATACACTATGCAAAATAATATAAGCCTCACCACACCAACCCTCCTCTCCCCCATCTTCTTCCTCAACGTTATACTGTAACTCAACACTAATGTCTCACAACAAATGTAACTGATTTGTAAGAAAGACTGTACAACCTGTAAAAAGAGAAGAGGCATGTACTTTTGTAAACCAAGAAAATCTTTAATAAAAATAATTTTTAAATTAAAAAAAAATCCTGTGAGGTAGGTTAAGCTGAGCAGTAGTGACTGGTCCAAGTTAACTTCATGGCTGAGTGGCGTAATTGAACCCTGGTTTCCAGGACCCAGTCTGATACTCTAACTACTGCAGTACACAGGTTCTCTTCACCAATGCCTGTGGTAAAGTATATGTTGGCGTTGAGTATCTCTGAACTTCTGCGTTTTTATTCTTCTGTGCCTGGGCGTAAAAATTGCTGGAATGATAAATTGTTTTGTCACTGAGCATGTTTTGCATTAATGTTGGCGTCGGGTCACCGTAGTGTCTCACTCAGGGGGTTGGAACATTCAAGCGGAAACTGTTGTCACAGTTGGAGTGCTGGAGGCGAAAGGCACGTCCAACACAAACATGGAAACTGTCAAACCGTCCACCGACTAGGAACCAATTCTGAGGGGGAAATGGGTCCTGGTTTGCTAGCAAGGCAATCTGCAAAGATGTTCCCTGTGCCGGCAGGGAAAGGGAGAGAGCGATTTGACCTCCACTCCTTGCCCCAGTTTAAAATATACCTCTGAAACCAATGCACAAATCGGTAATCATTCTTATCCGTCAAAATCTGCACTGCTCTGGGGTTTGCAATGTGGTTCTCCAATTGGTCACCTCACCTCAAAGATGATACTGTACTGTATTGCAGAAGTGGAAGAGGTTTCAGCAAAAGGCAACCAAAATGATCAAGGAGACAGAGAAACTCTTCTTTCAGGAAAGGCTGCAGCATTTGAGAAAATGCTGCCACATTAGGAAAAAAGGTGACTAAGAGATGACATGTTAGTAGTTTTTAAAGTTATGCATGGCATGGAGAAAGTGGGCAGGGAATAGTTTTCCTCCCTCTCATAACCCTAGAACCCAAGGACACCCAATTAAGATGTTGGAAGATTCAGAACAGATAAATGAAAGTCCTTTATGCAACACAAACTATGGAACTCACTCCCACAGGAGGCAGTAATGGCCACCAGTAGCGAGGGCTTTAAAAGAGAATTGGCCAAATCCATGGAGTAAATTAGGCAACCAGTGGCTACCATGGTGGCAATCTTCTGCCTCCATATTTGAAGGCAGCAATGCTTCTGAATCCCAGTTGCTGGAAACTGAAGTGGGGGGTGGTGGTGGATCTGGTGTTGCATACAGGTCCTGCTTCCTGGTTTCCTACAGGCATCTGGATGCACAGCGTGTGAAGTAGATGCTGGACTGGATGAGTCCCCTTAGCCCTTATGCAGTAGCCAGATTCTTCTTAAATTCTTATCTGAACAGCATGTTTGAAAATGCACACATATGGGCACGGTGGGGTAAAAGAAAAAGTGCATTACTGAAAATAACAGGACATGCATTGTATATGGGGAAATCTGCTTGCCAAAAAGCTTGTAAATTAGGAGAAAGTAGGACCAAACAGGTGATGGATCTTCACGAGGGCGCAGTGCTTTGTGCAGAAAGATAGTGACTGTGCTCAACTTTTGAGGCCAGGCAGCCCTTATTTATTTGTGTTCTCCTCATTGTACAGGGGAACAACTTATCTGTTCTTCAGAGAAGTGTACTCTGCTATCAAATGATGGTGCATCACTGCCCTAGTTTCTGAGTGTCAAGTTCCTCATCTCTTAGGAACACAGGGAGCTGCCTTATATTAAATCAGGCTTCTGAATGTGCTGCCATTGAGCTATATCCTGGCCCGGCTCACAGAGTGAGATTCTAGTCCTCAGCATTCTGGAGAACGGGCTGAAGCTTGCACTGAGTTACAGCCCGCCCCCTTGAAACCTAATGCTTACATAGAAAGCTGCCATATACAGAGTCAGACAATTGGGTTCAATCTAGCTTAGTATTGTCTACACTGGCAGGCAGCAGCTCTCCAGGTTTTCGGGTAGGGAGTCTCTCCCAGCCCTACCTAGAGATGCCAGGAATTGAATCCAGGACCTTCTGCCTCTGAGTTATAGCCCCTTCTCTAAAAGCAAGATCCCAATACTCATGGCTGTAAATAAATAAGCTGTCTTACATTGGTCTGTCTAGCTCATTATAGTCTACACTGACTGGCAGTGTCTTTCCAGGGTTTGAGGCAGGGGTCTTTCCCTCCTGGCAGGGAGATTCCAGCAGGGATTGAACCTGGGACCAAAGCTGCCCATCCAACAACCACCAGCTACCAGGTTACTGGAACATACAGTTCCTGCGCCAATGAATCCAATTCAGAAGTAAAGGTAAAGGTAAAGGGACCCCTGACCATTAGGTCCAGTCGTGACCGACTCTGCTCATCTCGCATTATTGGCCGAGGGAGCTGGCGTATAGCTTCCAGGTCATGTGGCCAGCATGACAAAGCCACTTCTGGTGAACCAGAGCAGCACATGGAAACGCCGTTTACCTTCCCGCTGTAGCGGTTCCTATTTATCTACTTGCATTTTGACGTGCTTTCGAACTGCTAGGTTGGCAGGAGCTGGGACCAAGCAACGGGAGCTCACCCCGTCACAGGGATTCGAACCGCCGACCTTCTGATCAGCAAGCCCTAGGCTCAGTGGTTTAACCCACAGCGCCACCTGGGTCCTGAGGAAAAAAACCTGTGATCCCAGTCATAAGAGTTTATAACTCAAAGATGTGACCTGATTTTCTATTGCATTTCATGAGGCTGGAAAGAGAAGCAACATTCTTCCATTAGAATGTAAGACAAGCCATGTTGGATCTGGGCAAGGGGGCTCATCTAGTCCAGAATCTTGTTCTCACAGTGGCCAACCAGATGCCCCAGTGGGAAACCTGCAAGAATAGAATCACGGAATTGTAGAGTTGGAAGGGAGTCCAAGGGTCATCTGTTCCAACCCCCTGCAAAGCAGCACTCTCCCTGCTTATGATTCTCAGCAACTGATGGAATGCCCAACTACGGAGGCAGAGCACGATTACTTTATTCTCCATGAATTTGACTACCCCCCCCATTTTTAGGGCCACTTGAGTCTATGGCTATCACCGCCTCTTGTGGAAGTGAGTTCCACAGATTAACCCTGTGCTACAAGAAGAAGGACTGTCTTTTCTCTATCCTGACTCTTCCCCCATTCAGCTTCATTGGATGTCCACTAGTTCTAGTATTTAGGAGAGAGGGAGAAAAACCTCTCTCCATCCACTTTCTGTATGGCATTAGCTTGGCATGCTAGCACGAGTGCACCAGGATGTGGTGTGTGTGTGTGTGTGTGTGTGTGTGTGTGTGTGTGTGTGTATTAGGTTTCATGCCTAGTTTTGTCCACCTCATTTCACAGGGGACTGGGAAACTAGGTTAGAAATTTGAGGAAAGTACAGTCATACAGAGGGTTTTCTTTTTTAAAGGGAACAGGAATTCATTGTTCTTCAAAGGAATTTCCTCCTGCGAAGCAAGAAAGGTGGAATTGTGTAGCCTGCGGGCGAGTAGGAAATCATTGTCTTATCCAAATAAATAGAAGTTGGCATCCAGAGGGCTTTGGTCTCTCTTACAATTGCTGTTTCCACCAGGGAGGAGAATGCAACCCTCCTTGGTCATGAAGCAATTAGACATTTCAGAAATACTAGGAATTCTGAGATGTTCCAAGGTACTGTGGATCAAGAAATTGGAGGTTCATTGTTGCTGCTTTGCCGACAAGCTTTGGTTGTTAGCAGGCGTATGAGGAGGAGGAGGGGTTCGTTGGATCTGCTTTTTGCAGAGGACTGACCCGAACTGATGCTAATGAATTTGCAGATTGGCACACCAAGTTAGGTTCCTTGCTGGATTGGATCATAGACCCACCTAGCCCAACACCCTGCTCTCACAGTGGCCAGTCAGGTGCCCCAATAAAAAGTCTGCAAGCAGGATCTGAGCACAACAGCAATTCTCCCCTCCTGTGGTTTCCTGCAACTGATATTCAGAGCTATTGTGTTTCCAACAGTGGAGGAAGAACATTCAGCTTCACTGAATGTCTGTGAGGTTGAGAAAGGATTGAACTCTAGTGGACACATGGAGAGAAGCAACAATGATCCTTGCATAGGGCGAGCATGAAGAGAGTTCTGGAGTTCAAGAGGGTGAGGAAGCAGGCCAATGTTCAATGAATTCCATTACATAAAACACATATTTTTAAAGGGCCCTTCCTGCCCATCAGAACTGCATCACAACTTCAGGACATTTGTCCAACTCCACAATACCATTCTGATTTCATTTGGAATGGTTCCATTTGGTTTTATCTGTTCTTATCATTGTAAATTAACTGTTGTAACATACCCTGTGAATTTCTAGTGAAGAGCAGGTAGGAAATCTTATGACTCGAGGCAGCGATGCTTCCCGTGTGGATAGCTCAGTTGATTAGAGTGTGGTACTGATAGCACCAAGGTTGCAAGTTTGATCCCAATATGGGACAGCTGCATATTTCTGCATTGCAGAGGGTTGGACTAGATGATCCTCAGAGCCCCTTCCAACTCTACAATTCTATCATTGTATGCTGAATACCAGTGGCTGGAAACCACAAGAGGGGAAAGCGCTCCTGTGCTTGGGTCCTGCTTGTGAGCATTGGGGTGACCACTGTGAGAAGAAGAAGCTGGACTAGATTGGCTATTGGCCTGATCCAGCAGGCTCTTCTTATATTCCTATGATTACAAAGTGGACATGCTGAGCAGAGATGCTGATTCCAAGGCAAAGGCCTCTGGATCCTGTTACTTCAGTTAGCCGAACAAGTCTCTGTAGCAGGGGGTGGGTTGGGGGGGAATCATTGTTTGGTTTCTTTGGGAGTGAGTGGATGGAGCAGGGCTGAGCCAGTTTTTCCATTTTAGCAAGCAAAGGCTGACAGCAGTGGGACAGATTCAGTCAGGTAATCCACATCTGCTTAATATCACTCAACACATGATTAAATGAGGCATGGTGGAAATTCCTGCTATGAAGCAAAATGGAGCATCTGCAAAGAGACGGAGAGAGCTCTGGAGTCTGAGAGGGTTGGGAGACAGGCTAATGTGCACCCTCCGTCACCCCAGTTCCCTCCTCCCAACTAAAAGAGGCCAGTGTGGTGTAGTGGTTAAGAGCGGTGGACTTGTAATCTGGGGAACCGGGTTTGCATCTTCGCTCCTCCACATGCAGCTGCTGGGTGACCTTGGGCTAGTCACACTTCTATGAAGTCTCCCTGCCCCACTCACCTCACAGAGTGTTTGTTGTGGGGGAGGAAGAGAAAGGAGAATGTTAGCCGCTTTGAGACTCCTTAGGGTAGTGATAAAGCGGGATATCAAATCCAAACTCTTTCCCCCAGTTCCCTCCTCCCAACTTAAAGAGATGAGGGAAATGCAGTTCAGCCCGTACTTTTCCTGCTGAGCCACAGGGGTTGGGGAGGCCATTTTTGATGGATGGGTAACTAAAAATGTTCCAACATTATTATGGCAAAACTACTAGCTGTTTTGCAGAGATGACTTAGCATCATAGAGTTAGAAGGAATTCAGAGGGTCATCCATATTGGTGTTATGTGAACCATGGGTTAAATTACACAGTGCTTGGGCTCATGTCCTGAGGAGCACATCCCCCACATCTGGTAAGGGTGCCAGGTGCACTGGGTTACCATAGCAACACCAGCGAGGTCAACTGCATGCCTTTCTGAGCCATTCCCCATCCCATTGGTCCAGGCCGTATGCCTATGTGTAGAGACGGGTATCATAGTCTCCAGGGCATTGCTTTCATTATGCCCAGTCCTGAGGGTCAGGGGAAGAGACTGTGGGTTTTCCATAGCAGCGTTAGCTATTGTGGTGATAGTGTTAGTGGATGTCTCTGTACGTACATATGTATCTTTACTTCAAAGGCCATAAGGACTGCACATAGTAGATAGCAGTGTTTAGCTTTGTCTTGCATCTGGAGACAATAAACACTTGGTTACTTTGAACTGTGTGGGAGAGGAGTTCTCCTCTTAATTGGGGACTCTGGAAGAAGATCTTCTGCTGGGAGCAAGAAATCTCTGAAGACTCTGCTGGGGCTCCACATACTCTGCAGCTAACATCACACTGGTTGGGGTGTGGTGAATGACCAGGTGACTTCCACAAGTCACCAACAATACAGTCCAGCCCCCTTCAGTTCAGGTAGCACAGCTAAAGGATCCCTGACAGAAGGCCATCCAACCTCCACTTAAAAACCTCCAGTGAATGAGAGTCCACCACCTTCTGAGGGAGTCTGTTCCACTGCCTGAAGTCTGTGTCCAGTTCTGGGCACTGTAGTTTCAGACTAATATTGACTATTTGGAACATGTGCAGAGGAGGGTAACCAATATGACAAAGAGTCTGGCAACCAAGCCTTGTGAGGAACAGTTGAAGGAGTTACGGATGTTTAGTCTGGAAAAGAGGAGACTGGGCTCAGTGTTAGAGCATCCGTATTGCAGGCAGAAGGTTCTAGGTAGCCTCTCCAGGTGGGGCTGGCAAAGGCTGCCAGTGTGTAGACAATACTGAGCAAGGTGGACCAGTGGTCTAACTCAGTATAAGACAGGGATTCTTTAGCTGTGGTTCCTGCATTGCAGGGGGTTGGACCAAATGACCCTTGTTATCTCTTCCAACTCTACAATTCTCTGATAGCCATATTCAGATATCTGAAGGGCTGTCACATGGAAGATGGAGCAAGCTTGTTTTCTGCTGTTCCAGAGGGTAGGACCTGATCCACCAGAATCAAATGGCAAGAAAGGAGACACTGACTACACATTAGGAAGAAATTTATGATAGTAAGAGCCATTTGACAGTGGAAAAGACTCCCTAGGAAGGTGGTGGACTCTCCTTCCTTGGAGGTTTTTCAACAGAGGTTGGATGGCTACCTGTCAGGGATCACTTAGCTGTGATCCCTGCATTGCATGGGTTTGGACTAGATGACCCTTTAGATCCCTTTCAACTCTACAACTCTGTGAGTCTATGATTCACTACTACCACTGATATTTAATCTACATTTGTATTCCTGAAATGTGCTCCTCACCATATCAGAAAATATTTCCTCAAGGAAGAAAGGGTATGACCTCCTCCACATAAATTTATGATGCTTTGTTGTCTTCAGTGAGCCATGAATGGGAAGTGGGTCTTCTCCCTCATCCTACCCCCTGGCAATTAAATCTAATTTAGTTCTTTCCTCCTGGCCCATATCTCATTTGTCAAAATCTTCATTATTCTTGGAATCAGAGTTCTGGGTTTTGTCTATAATAATCATTTCTGGATCTGCATTCGTAGCTGTTTGCCTGGAGGCTTAGGAGTGAAAGGTCCTAGGAGCCACACTCATCTTCTTATTCCTTTTCAGGGGTATTCAAAGCCACTAAGTAAAAATATTTATTTGGCTCCTTTCTGTGGTTTATGGTTCATGTTGTGCTAAATGTCACAATTACCTTTTGTGCATATTTATTTTCTTTGCACATCCAGGAAAGTTGTGCTTGAGTTTCTGAAGCCCACCTCCACAAGCCAATCTGATGTGAGATATGGGGAGCTCTTTGGCAGGGCAGTCTCGAGCAGGTCGCGCGCCCTGGCGCTGAGGGGCGGAGATTGCTCCAGTGCCCCTGCCCTTGCAGGGCGCAGCATGGCTTCCACGCGGCTTCGTCGCGCAGCGCCCTGCCTATCAGCCCGGCACCCTGGCGCCCCGCGCCACTGGGACTCTACCTAGAGCCGGCCCTGCTCTTTGGGGTGGATTTTTAAATCAAGGCTTGACAAATGTAGGGGAAATGGAACCTCTAGAGGCAGGGGATGTATTACTTTGCATTCTCAATGTGACAGACAGATTATCAGTGACAATCACTGTCATGGGCTGTTTGGAACCTCTTGGACCAGAAGTGAATGGGGATCTTCTTTTTCAGTCTGAGGGTCACATGCCCTCCTGGGCTATAGGGCTGGGCAATACCTGGATGATGTTTTCAACATTGTGATATATCACCAGCTAAACATTGTGATATATCACCATTGAGATACCATATCTTTCCATCTATACGACGTCCACATGTATAAGACGCCCCCTATTTTTGGGGACTCACATTTTAAAAAATGGGGGAGATGGCCCATGTATAAGACGTCCCCTAATTTCTGACATTAATTTTTTGGGGGAAAACCTAGTCTTATACACGGAAAAATACAGTACATGACAATGTCTGAAATAAGGATAGAACCAGGTTTTTTTCAGGGAGAACTCACAGGAACTCAGTTCCGGCACCTCTCAGGTGGGCGGCATTGCCATTCTAAGAGAATGATGGAGGTGTTCATGGTGAGTTCCAGCACCAATTTTTCTAGAAAAGGAGCACTGGATGGAACTATGTAGAGGTGAACAGTAGGGGTGGGTAATATCTGGTTTTCAACATGGTGATATATCACCAGCTAAACGTCCTGACATATTGATATATCACGATGTCCAAAATAAGGATGGAACTATGTAGATGCATTGTCTGGCTTCATGGTGTTTCCTGCATTATGATTTTTGCATAACACACACACACACACACACACACACACACACACACACACATCATGATTTACGATATATTGCCAGGTCAAAAATTATGAAACCAATATTACAATAGGGACTTGAAATCGATTTTGGACGATATATTGATTTATCGCTCTGCTGTACTGGGCTACCTTACAGAGGTGGGCAAGGCCAGAGGCAATAGTATAAAAAGCAACTGGTTTGGCTGTTATGTTTTGCACAGTAAACTGTGCTTCAACCACACTTGAGTCAGAGGAGACATTCCAAACAGGAATGCAAAAGCAATCAAGAGGAGAGAGCATGGAGCAGAGCGGATCCTAGGGATGTGGAGTCTGCCCTGAGAATCCCAAGCACTGCATAGATTAGTCTTGGAAGTTCCTCAGCTCTGTCTTAAAGCCTCGGTCCAGCCTTGTTAGAAGCAGAATGATAAATAAGACTTGTCTTTAAAAAAAAACACGTTCTTAATAATAATAATAATAATAATAATAATAATAATAATAATAATAATAATAATAATATATTATTTATACCCCGCCCATCTGGCCGGGTTCCCCCAGCCACTCTGGGTGGCTTCCAACAAAACACTAAAATACAGAAATCCATCAAACATTAAAAGCTTCCCTAAACAGGGCTGCCTTGAGATGCCTTCTAAAGGTCTGGTAATTGTTGTTCTCTTTGACCTCTAGTGGGAGGGCATTCCACAGGGTGGGTGCCACTACTGAGAAGGCCCTCTGCCTGGTTCCCTGTAACTTGGCTTCTCATAGTGAGGGAACCGCCAGAAGGCCCTCGGAGCTGGACCTCAGTGTCCGGGCAGAACGATGGGGGTGGAGACGCTCCTTCAGGTATACCGGACTGAGGCCGTTTAGGGCTTTAAAGGTCAACACCAACACTTTGAATTGTGCTCGGAAACGTACTGGGAGCCAATGTAGGTCTTTCAGGACCGGTGTTATGTGGTCTCGGCGGCCGCTCCCAGTCACCAGTCTAGCTGCCGCATTCTGGGTTAGTTGTAGTTTCCGGGTCACCTTCAAAGGTAGCCCCACATAGAGCGCATTGCAGTAGTCCAAGCAAGAGATAACTAGAGCATGCACCACTCTGGAGAGACAGTCAGCGGTTCAGAATGATTTAGAATCCTGTATATTCATGGGAAAGGGACCCAGGTGGCGTTGTGGGTTAAACCACTGAGCCTAGGGCTTGCTGATCAGAAGGTCAGCGGTTCGAATCCCTGTGACGGGGTGAGCTCCCGTTGCTTGGTCCCAGCTCCTGCCAACCTAGCAGTTCGAAAGCACGTCAAAGTGCAAGTAGATAAATAGGAACCGCTACAGCGGGAAGGTAAACGGCATTTCCGTGTGCTGCTCTGGTTTGCCAGAAGCGGCTTTGTCATGCTGGCCACATGACCTGGAAGCTATACGCCGGCTCCCTTGGCCAATAATGCGAGATGAGCGCGCAACCCCAGAGTCGGTCACGACTGGACCTAATGGTCAGGGGTCCCTTTACCTTTACCTTTATATTCATGGGAAGCTAAAGCTTGCACCTTATCAGTATTTTCATAGAATTGTAGACTTGAAAGGGACCTAAAGAGTCATTTAGTCCATCCCCTGCAATGCAGGAGCCACATCAATTTGTTCTAAGAATTAATTATTATTATTTATTGAGTTTATATACCACCCTATGCCCCTGGAGGTCTCAGGGCGGTTCACTTTAAAGATCAACATAAAAACAACAACATATAAAATCAAAATAAAAACAACAGCAATTCAGGAATCATAGCTAAAGGATTCCTGACAGATGGTCACCCAACCTCTGTTGGAAATGAAAATGCATTTAAAGGTGTTGGAAACTGAGCATGTGTTCATAAAACACATAAAGTTCAAATGTGAAATTTTCATACGATCTTGAGGAGGGACATGGCGGTGTGTGGAATCTGCACAAAACAGAATGGAATGGAGCAGCGTGACGGAAACAGGATGGGATTTTACTGTTTGGTCCATCCCTTGCTTGTGGAGCTGCCTGTTCTTGTTAAAGCGAGTAGCAGAAAAGGGTGGATTTTGCAAGTTAAATTAAAAGCCTGGCGCCCTAGACCAGGGAACCAAATCCAATGCTCATCTGCAGCAAGAGAACACCGAGTCCAAGTAGTTTATTTTGCACACAGATTGTGTAATAAAACAGCCTGGATTGTAAATCGAAAATTTCCAATCATTTTCTGTCGGGCAGAACTTCGTCACTTGACTTTGCTCCCTGCATCTGTGAAATCTAAAAAAAGTGGTGGTTTTTATCCGAGGGCAAGCAAAACTGGAAAAAGGCTTTGCTTGTTAAGCATGGGTTTTTTCGTTTGATTTTACAAGAGTCAGTTTAGGCAGTGGAGGCGGCTGCCAGCTCCCTCTACAGGTTGGCGGTGTCGGCCAGTTTTGTGTTTCACACACAAGAGGTGCCAGAAGTTCCCTGGGAAAAGTCACTCTGGGCCATGCGAATGCCTGCACTGCGCATCTGATTTAACATGGTTTATCTTAGAAAGGAAATGCATTGGGGTGGGGGGGTGGGCTCCCAGACTTAACAGAAGTAAATAAATAAATAAAGTCTTCTTCGTGCAGTGATGTAGTACATACGGTAGTTAAACTGCAGATCTCCCGCAGAGAAAGTAGTTATTGCCACCAGCTTGGATGGCTTTGAAGGAGGATTAGACAAATGCATGGAGGAGCATTGCTTGCCACAGTGCTTTTGAATACCAGTTGTTGGTAAATGCACAAGGGGAGAGCTCCTCTTGTGCTCAGGTCCTGCTTGCGAGCTTCCCATTGGAGCATCTGGGTGGCCACTGTGAGAACAAGACGCTGGGCACTTTCGCCCGATCAAACAGGGCTCTCTTCCTTTGCTTCCTGTATTGCAGGCGGTTGGACTAGTTCAGTGATTGCCAAACTTGGCCCTCCAGCTGTTTTGGGACTACAACTCCCATCATCCCTTGATAACAGGACCAGTGGTCAGGGATGATGGGAATTGTAGTCCCCAAACAGCTGGACAGCCAATTTTGGCTATCACTGGACTAGATGATTCTCAGGGTCCCTTCCAACTCTACAGTCCTATGATCCTGATCCTGATGTGGTCCTGATCTTTTATCTGACCTGAATCAGATAATCCAAAGTGTTTCAGGCAGGGGGTGTCTTTCCCAGCCCTCTCTGGAGATGCCAGTGGGGATTGAACCAGGGGCCTTCTGCATGCAAAGCAGGTGTTCTTAACCACTGAGCCATGACCCTCCCCAATTTCTCTAAGTTCTTGCATGGGTGAGGAATTTCAAGGGAAATTAAATGTTTTATGCCTGTCTGAAATAATCTTTCAGTTTGATTTTGAGTTTTAAAAAGAGTAGTTTCGGTGATGCAGAAATATTTCCTGCTTGATCATTGTAGAGAATAGTCACACCACATAACAGTGATGTTACGAATAAGGACAATTTAGATTTGGGGTAGGATCGTCACAGTTAGAGATCACAGGTTAAGGTTGAAGGCTTGAACATTTCCAAGGAAGGAAAAAGTTTCTGTTGAGGCTTGTGGATTTTTTCTTCGGGGCAACCTTGCAAGCCTCCTCACGCATCTCATTTAAAACTATTCTCTGTCCAAATGGACAAGCTGCCCCTGTACCTTTTATATTGTTAGCCATTTAAACTGTCTTTATGGTTAGCCTCTTTCCAAGGTATAGAAGGTCATCCTTATTGTACCCGTAGAATGACTCTGAATCCATCCAAAGTGTAGCTGTGGGTGGTCCTTTTTCCATTTAACACAGAACTTTCCAATTACTGTAAGTCAAGGTGTCTCCCCCCCCTCAATGCCCCCTGTTCCTGATGCACACTTCATTAAAGTCTGCTTTTCACCTTATTTCTTTAACCTTGGTGGTCTAACAACAGGCATAACTACAGCCAAACATTTCCCTTATGTGGACTGGTTTGTTTGTGTCTTTTTGATTCTGACTACAGTGGCACCTCGACTTACAAACAACTCGACAACTGAATTTTTCGACTTACGAATGGGGCAAATGAATTTCTCGACATCCGAATGGAAACTGTGGCGGTTTTTGATAGGGTTTTCTTGACTTACGAATTTTTCCGTTTCGAATGCATTCCTATGGGAAATCGCGTTTCCAATGGCGCTTTTTGACTTGCGAATTTTTCGACCTATGAAGGTGCCTTCGGAACGGATTAAATTTGTAAGTCGAGGCACCACTGTACATTGTCACTTGTCAGTCAATAGGAAATACATGACTGACAATACATTGTCAGTCAATAGGAAACAGGTCCATAGCTATAAGGATTCTGAGAACATCTAGATCCATCCTTCAGCATCTGATAGGAATGGCGTGGTCATAGGGTGGAGGCCTCCATGCTATCAGGGGCACCAACTCCATAGACGCAGATGCTCTCCCTCTCTCGTAATGCAAGAACTCATGGGCATTCAATGAAGCTGAATGTTAGTAGATTCAGGACAGAGGAAGGACTTATTCACACAGTGCATAGTTGAAATATGGAACTCCTACAGGAGGCAGTGAAGGCCACCAACTTGAGTGGCATAAAGAGAGGACTGGACAAATACAGGGAGAAGGCTGTCAGCAGCTACTAGCCACAAAGGCTCTGTTCCACCTCCACAATCAGAGGCAGTCAATGTCTCTGAATGATACCTGTTGCTGGAAATTGCAACGGGGAGAATGTTGCTGCTGCTGCTGCTGTGCTCAAGGTCCTGCTTGTGGGCATCTCTTTGTGGCATCTGGTTGGCCACTGTGAGGACAGGATGCTGAACTAGATGGGATGTTGGCCTGATCCAGCAGGCTTTTCTTATACGTGTTGTTGTTTAGTCGTTTAGTCATGTCCGACTCTTCGTGACCCCATGGACCATAGCCCGCCAGGCACTCCTGTCTTGCACTGCCTCCTGCAGTTTGGTCAAACTCATGTTCGTAGCTTCGAGAACACTGTCCAACCATCTTCTTATACATACGGTAATTGATTGCCTGAAAATTGCTTTTAAAAACCTGGCAAATGATGTGGGTGTATGGCGTCTACAATTCACATGAGCTGCTAGTTAGGAAAGGCAGGTTCAAATCATGCAAGCCTCTCCCTTACGGCTTCAGGCATCCCAGCTGTAGCATGGGAACAATGGAACATAAAAATTAATGTCATCTAGAAGGTGATCACATTTATTCTGGCACATACTTTCATGGCTTTTTGAACTGCTTTTCTAATTCTTAAGAAAATCTAAAGTAAGGGAGAGCAAATCAGTTTCCCCCCCCCTCACACATGTATCACTTTAGCACATGTTCACCCATATTTTCTCCTATTTATGAATTCACCTTCAGGGTTTCTTTTTGGTTGTGGTGGTGTTTTAACAATCCGCATGAAAAAATATTTTGTGTATTCCCTTAAGAAAATTAACAATCCTTTGAAATTTGCCTGTCTCTGATTTTTGCAATGCAGTTCTCCATTCATTCATTCATTTGATTTCTATACTTTCCTTCAGGGTGGTTCACAGAATAAAATGCAGGATAAAAACAAGTAAATAAATAGAACAGCAAAACAACACACACACCCCGGTAATGTGTACAAAATTGCATATCCTTATGTAAAGTGTTCATTAAAATGCATATGATACCGAAAATAACACTTCACGTGCCTGTACCTTCCCCCCCCTTCCCGCTCCTGGCACTGTTCTAGGATCAGCATGGACTGCCCACACATTTTCAACTTTGGGCACACATCACTCCTAGCCTTCCCTCCAGGAAACACAGATCCCACTACTGACACCAATGTTACAAAAGCTGGGTGCCTGCCCCTCTCTCTATCCTGAGCAGTGGCAAGAGCCCATGAGGTCCCGGGCTCGCACCCAGGGTCCATGTCCCTTTGGAGAATGGAAGACACGGTGTGGAGACTGTCATGCTTTGAGAACTATGGTTTATTCACCTGCTTACACCTTCGGTTTGCATGGGGGGGGGAGTCCAGATGTTACTGCATACACATTTCCAGAGTCTGCATTGCAGGCAACCTTTAGGCTGCCTCCCTCCAAGATGGATCTCAGCTCTTTCCCCCCATTCTTCTTCTTTTTCCTGTCCCCTCAAACACTCCCCCCTTTGGTAACCTTTCAAACCCCTCTCTGTTCACACCTGGCCGGGGGGGGGATTTCTCTTGCATTGGCAACCACCCACAATGGGCTCTCTAGTGTTGCTGCCTTAATGACCCTAGCTTGGCCAATTTACCCAGGAATTCCTCTGCAGCTTACGGGTATATTTCTCCCTTCCCACCCCAAGTAATCACAATCCTAGAATTTATTAATTTACAGGGTTTACCCTAAATTTATAACAATTTATTTATTTATTTATACCCCACATTTTTTTCCCTGACAGGACTCAGGTGTGCTATTTTAGGCAATCTTGCTTTGCAATTATGTGTATATTAGAGGAAATTGCATTTTTAAAATGTCCTTGGAGAAATGTGCAGCAAAATAATTTATACAAATATTTCTATGGCTCTGTAAATCAATCAATCAATTAGAGTGGTTTACAACAATTATATTTAAACACACACATAAAGAAAGCTGAAATTGGAAATCAGCTAACTATTATGGACAGATGTATTCTTAATAGTTTTATGAATTCTCATGAGGCTTAAAAATAATAATCTCAAACTGGTGTTGAAATGCGGAGAACTGAACTGAAAAAAAAAAGAAATGGGGAGAAATGGAAATTGACAAATTCACTGCTCCCCAACTCTGTGTATAGGGACGCGGGTGACGCTGTGGGTTAAACCACAGAGCCTAGGGCTTGCCGATCAGAAGGTCGGCGGTTCGAATCCCCACGATGGGGTGAGCTCCCGTTGCTCGATCCCTGCTCCTGCCAACCTAGCAGTTCGAAAGCATGTCAAAGTCCAAGTAGATAAATAGGTACCACTCTGTTGGGAAGGCGTTTCTGTGTGCTGCTCTGGTTCGCCAGAAGCAGCTTAGTCATGCTGGCCACATGACCTAGAAGCTGTACGCCGGCTCCCTCGGCCAATAGAGCGAGATGAGCGCCGCAACCCCAGAGTTGGTCACGACTGGACCCTAATGGTCAGGGGTCCCTTTACCTTTAACTCTGAGTATAGCTAATAGTAGCTCTCTCTCTCTCTCTCTCTCTCTCTCTCTCTCTCTCTCTCTCTCTCTCTCTCTCTCTCTCTCTCTCTCTCTCTGTGTGTGTGTGTGTGTCCTAACTATATCTCCACATATTTCCCTATCTTGTCTACCTCCCTATCTCAGCCATTCTGGCTGCAATTTTTCAGCCTCCTGGATCACAGCATCTTCTTAGCATATAATGCACAGTTCTTGTTGTAGCTGAGTGGAACAAAGCCGGCAGGCAGTTGAGGAATTTGGAGGGGGGGGGGGCTTCGCAATCGTGGTTATGAGGCCATTCCAAAGGTGAAATTCTTGTAGAAAGTCCCCCATCTCCTCTCTGGCTTAGCAATGGAGCGTTTTTGTGCTGTGGAATGTGGCAGTTTTCCCAGAATGACTCAGCAAGCAGGGATCTCCCAGATGGCCCCTCCAATGGTTGGTCTCTTTCAGCCACTCCATGTGACACTAAACCTCTCTCCTCTCCTCCCCACCCCTAAACCTTGCAACTGAGCATTTGCACAAAATCCAGGGAGCGCTGCCTGAGCTGGTTGCCAGTGAACTCGCTTACATTTGTTTATATTTATTTATTGGTTTTATATCATCACATTGGTAAGCCCAAGGCACAACTAAATTAAAAAAGACATTTCACGGAATCACAGAGTTGGAAGGGACCATGAAGATGATCTAGTCCAAATGCCTGCAGTGCAGGAATCTTTCACCAACAGCGGGGCTCAAACCCACAAACCTGAGATTAAGCGTTTCATGTTCTACCAACTGAGCTATCCCACTTGGCAAAAACATCTGGAAACTGAATGAACGAGCAGTAATACAGCAAGTGCAATTCATTGTAAGCAAGTGTAAAGTGATGCATGCTAGGGCAAAAAAAACAACAACCTTAAATCTCATGTCTACTCTTGTGGGGTCTGAATTGACAGGAGTGAGTCCAGGAGTGAGTCCTTGGGGTTGTAGGAAATATTTACTCCTTCATTCAATGGACATCCAATGAACAGAGGTTGGATGGCCATCTATCAGGGATTCTTTAGCTGTGATTGCTGCATTGGTGGAGAGCTGGACTAGATGACTCTAGGGGGATCCCTTCAGCTCTACAATTCTGTGGTTCTATACCATCACATAACAGCAATGGGCCCAATCTTTGTGGTGACAGCCTGGAAGTGGTCATAGTAAAGACATTCTGCCCTGCTGGATTGTGGAGGACACAGCTTCTCATTCACCATGGAGCTGCCATCCACAGACCCTGAGTGACAACCTTAGTCAGTGTTTTATTACTCCAGAAAACGTAGATGACAAAGTGTCAGAGAGAGAGAGAGAGAGAGAGAGAGAGAGAGAGAGAGAGAGAGAGAGAGAGAGAGAGAGAGAGAGGACACATTTCTTAACATGTCACCAACTGCGGCAAACTTAAAAATAATAATAATAATAGGGAAACTCCATATCCAGATTTAATGAATTAACTGAATTAATGAATTAGCCAACATTCAAAAAACAAAAAACAAAAAAACCAGGAAACACTTAAAACAAACAACCCCAACCCCAATTGCTTGGGATTTGTTTAATCTGAAGACATCTTGACATTTTACCTTGGAAAGACAGCCCCTGCCACATTCCATAATTGTGATTGCTGGATTGGAGTAATATCCATTGAATTCCTTGTTCATGAAACACAGGTACAAAGTTACCCGATTTGCACCTCTTGTATTAAGGCCGCAGATGGTAATTCTTCTGTGTACCAAATCGAATATATGAAAGAACACATATTAAAATGTTTTGGGGGGAGGTGCGAAATGCTTTCAAATATGTGTTTCCTGTTTTTGTAAAAGTTTTTTTTAAAGAAATAATTTGCAGATCAATGCAGAAATGGATTACAATGGAATTATTGATAGAACTGTAGAGTTGGAAGGGATCCCAAGGGTCATCTAGTCCAACCCCTTACAAATGCAGGAGTCACAGCAGGCGACCATCCAAACACCCAAGGTAATAAAATCATAGAACTGAAGAGTTGAAAGGGACCCCGAGGATAGTCCAACCCCCTGTCCACCAGCTAGTCTGCTCCACTGTTGATAAAAAGGGGAAGCTCCATGAAATGGAACTAGACATAGCTGTAGGAAAAACCTTAGCTTCCTGAAAAATCTCCTGTTTATACTTAAAACCAAACTCAAGTGGCTAGCACTCATGTTTACAAAGATGACTACTTGATTGTTGGGGGATGCAGGTCCTAACTGCCAACTAAATTAGAATAAACCATGCCTATGTGGTTAATTTCCATGGCATGCCTGGAATTTTACTCATTTAATCCAAAATTTTGCACAGTTTAGCTAAATAGCAAACAGATTCCTTTGGCCTCAGTGCCTGGCTGCTAAGATGCCACTTTGCCAGAAGGCAATACAATGGGTATATGTTAGAGCTGTGTCAAAAATTTATCCTGGGCTTTTCCTCTTTCACAGAAGCCTCTTTCACAGAATTGCAGAGCTGGAAGGGACCATGAGAGTCATCTAGTCCAACCCCCTGCAATGCAGGGACCTTTTGCCCAACATGGGGCTTCAAACGCTCCATCAATTGATGAAAAATGCTGCCTTCAACAATGGGGAGAGGGGAAAAATGCAGTGAAATTCTCATGGGTAGGGTTCAGGATTTTTGTGGTGCTTACTTTTGAAGTGACTGAGTAGTGTTTGTGAGTGTCTTTTATTTCTGCCTGCAAATCCAGACTCCCTTGGAAAGTGTTGGACTCGCCTTCATTGAGATTCCTGCATTGCAGGGGGTTGGACTAGAATACTTCAGCATCTCTTCCAACTGCAATTATATGATTCTATGGCTGAATGTGAATTTGAACCCTGGTCTAGCAGTCCCCTACACTCCGAGCACTACACGACTCTGGCTGTCATCCTTCCTCCTTCCTTTTACAACCTGCTGAGCTGAACATGGTTTAACTGGACAAATAGCTGAAAAGGGGGATTTGATTCCACAGGAGATCTTGGCTTCAGCAGTGCTGGCAAGCGATGGCTTGCTATACCAAAACAGTGAGGGAGCTTTTGGGGCAGAGAGGCCATTGCAAAATCTGTGGTGCATTGTGCCAGGTTTTGATATTGAAATTCTAGCCTGTGGTTTGTTTGGGCTGGTTGAGAGCCATGCTTAAACGCGCGCGCGCGCGCGCACACACACACACACACACACACACGAAATAGAAGTGCACATCCCTCCTCCACAGCTGGTTCTAGCCAATGGTTGAATGGTTTCCTCCAGGTGCCTTGGACTATAACAGGGTCCCCAAACTACGGCCCCCGGGCCGGATGCGGCCCAATTGGCCTCCCAATCCGGCCCACGACGACCCCCGCCGCCCGCTGTCGCCGCCCGCTCTTACAGCGCGCGACGATCTTCAAAATCGGCAAAAAATCGCCGAAAATCCTTTGTGCGCATGCGTATGGGCCTCTCCCGACCCAGAAGAGGTCATTTCCGATGCACTTCCGGGTCGGGGGAGGCCCATACGCATGCGCACAAGCGATTTTCGGCGATTTTTTTCTGACTGTGTGCGTGTGCGCATGCGCACGGGCACGCACTCCCCCGCCCTCCGGCCTGAAGCCCGGTAAGTCTGGGGACCCCTGGACTATAACGTACATCAGCTCCAGCCAGTATATCTGCCTGGAAATCGCCAGGTTGAGGGGAAGGCTCTGCTACATGCCTTGTGTGTATGCAGCCAGGTTGAGCTCTGTCACATGTCATGAGCTGGCATTATGAGGAGGGAAGCTGTATGTTATTGCCCTGCTCTGACATACCAGTTCAATAGCAGTTGTTAGAGGGAGAGGAGGGGTGCTTTTGTGCTTGGGTCCTGCTTGCGGCATTCCCATTGGTTGGTCATTGTGAGGACAGGATGCTAGACTAGGTTGGCATTGGCCTTGGCCAGCAGGCCCTTCCTATTTCCTTATGCTCTGTAATTTAGGCACTTGGGGCTGCATCGAAAAAGGCCCTGTCAAGCATAGATTCTAGCTGGAAGATTCAGGACAGATAAAAAGAAAGCCCTTCTTCATGCAGTTAAACTATGGAATTTGCACCCACAGGATAGCCACCAACTTGGTTGGCTTTAAAAGAGGATTGGACAAATTCATGGAAGAAAAGGCTATCAATGGCTGCTAGCCATGCCAGCTGTGTTCTGCCTCCATGGTTGAAAGCAGCTGTGCTCCTGAATACCCAGAGCTTAGGGCGATGAAACAATTGCTGAGATGGCTAGAACGCCGGTGGCAGAAAACTTACTCTGAATCTGACCGGACATGGGTTAGAGCTCAACATCGAGCCTACCAAGTGGCGATAGCGGCGGCGAAGAGGACCTTCTTCACCACCTCTATTGCATATCAGAAAACAGCAGCAGGAGACACTTTCAGGTGGTTCGCAATCTAACAGAACCACCTGCGTCATCGGGGCCTGGTAGGGACCCCAAGATCTCCTGCAATGATTTTGCAAAGATTTTTGCAGATAAAGTCGTTCAGATTCGGAAAGAGGTAGACTCCACCGTGGGAGCAGGGCCGGGGCAGGAGAGTGCTAGAGTCCTGTCTAGTCAAGTTGCATGGGATCAATTCCAATCTGTTACCTCTGAGGATGTGGACAGTGTGCTTGGACGAGTGAAACCCACCTGTATCCTTGATCCTTGCCCATCTTGGCTCATAAAAGCGAGCTTAGAAGAGCTGGGCAGTGCGATCTGCAGGGTGGTGAATGCCTCTGTGAGGGAGCCTTCCAGACACGCTGAAAGAGGCATTTATTAAACCACTTCTAAAAAAAACAACTTTGGACCCGGCCAATATGGCCAACAAATGCCCAGTCTCAGATCTTCCATTCTTGGGCAAGGTGATTGAGTGGGTGGTTGCGGAACAACTCCAGGCACGCCTGGAGGATGCAGACCATTTGGATCCCTTCCAATCGGGATTCAGGCCTCATCATGGGACTGAAACTGCCTTGGTCGCACTGGTCAGTGATCTCCGGCGGGCTAGGGACAAAGGTGAGAGCTGTTTCCTAGTTCTGGGTATCTCAGCTGCCTTTGATACCATCGACCACAACATCCTTCTGGACTGTCTAGACGGGCTGGGAGCTGGGGGCGCTGTTATACAGTGGTTCTGCTCCTTCCTCCTGGGCCATGTCCAGAAAGTGGTGGTGGGGGATGAGTGTTCAGACTCCTGGGCTCTCACTTGTGGGGTGCCTCAGGGTTCCGTCCTCTCCCCCATGCTTTTTTAACATGTATATGAAGCTGCTGGGAGAGGAGATTAGGAGGTTTGGGCTGGGTGTTCATCAGTATCTCTTTTAAATCAGAACCAGTAAAGGCGGTGAATGTCCTGTGTGAGTGCTTGAAGGTGGTTGGAGGATGGATGGCGGCTAACAGATTGAGTGATGTTGGGAAAGATTGAGGGCACTAGGAGAAGGGGACGACAGAGGACAAGATGGTTGGACAGTGTTCTCGAAGCTACAAACATGAGTTTGACCAAACTGCGGGAGGCAGTGCAAGACAGGAGTGCCTGGCGTGCTATGGTTCATGGGTTCACGAAGAGTCGGACATGACTAAACGACTAAACAACAACAACAGATTGAGAAGAATCCTGACAAGACAGAAGTACTGTTTTGGGGGGACAGGGGGTGGGCGGATGTGGAGGACTCCCTGGTCCTGAATGGGGTAACTGTGCCCCTGGGAGTCATTTTGGAATCACAGCTGTCCATGGAGGTGCAGGTCAATTCTGTGTCTAGGGCAGCTGTCTACCAGCTCCATCTGGTACGCAGCCTGAGACCCTACCTGCCCACAGACTGTCTCGCCAGAATGGTGCATGTTCTAGTTATCTCCCACTTGGGGCTACCACTTGGGGGTGACCCGGAAACTACAACTAATCCAAAATGCGGCAGCTAGACTGGTGACTGGGAGTGGTCGCCGAGACCTGAAAAAACCTACATTTGCTCCCAATATGTTTCCGAGCACAATTCAAGGTGTAGGTGTTGACCTTTAAAGCCATAAACGGCCTCAGCCCAGTATACCTGAAGGAGCGTATCCATCCCCATCGTTCAGCCCAGACACTGTGGTTCAGCTCTGAGGGCCTTCTGGCGATTCCCTCAATGCGAGAAGTGAGGTTACAGGGAACCAGGCGGAGGGGCTTCTCTGTAGTGGCACCCTCCCCGTGGAACACCCTCCCATCAGATTTCATGGAAATAAACAACCACCTGACTTTTAGAAGACATCTGAAGGCAGCCCTGTTTAGGCAAGTTTTTAATGTGTTAATGTGGGGAAACCCAGCCAGATGGGCAGGGTATTAATAAAAAATAAATAAATAAATAAATAAATAAATAAATAATAGATAAATAGATAGATAGATATACAAATTGATGGAAAGAACAGGAGGGGAGAGTGCTCAAGTGCTCAAATCCTGTTCACAATTTCCCCACAAGTTGACCACTGTGAGAAGAGGATGCTGGACTAGATGGGCCTCTGTCCTGATCCTGCAGGCTCTTCTTATGGCTGGTTGGACCAGTGGCCTGATCCAGTAGGCTCTGCTTATGTTCTTATGAAAACCTATCCAGGCCGGTGCCACTCTAATCTGAGAGGGAAGGGCATTACACCACTGGGACACCAGCATCAAGAAGACCCTCATGTGTGGCTGTGTCGCAAATGCTCAGTAAATGCTACATGGATAAGGGGGTCTCTCTGCACAAATGTACCACCTCAGCAGGTGTCTGTGGGAGCAAATGATCCACCATATACTTAATATTCATATCCAACTAAGTTCTACTCAGAGTAGACCCAGTGACATTAATGGATCCAAATTAGTCACCATCTGTTAATTTCAGTGGGGCTATATATGTCAGAGCAAGCACCCTGAACTTGGCTCAGTAGCAAATTGGCAGCCAACCCAGCTGCTCCTTCACCGTCATTAATATGCTCCTGGCAAGCTCTCCTGATTAAGAGCCTAGCTGCCACATTCTGTGCTGGGTGCAGCTCCAAAAGGCAGCCCCATGTGCAGTGCATCACGTAAAGCCTCCCCTGGCACAGCCTGTTTAATCACACCCTACGAGCCTTTGCATTAGGAAGGTGCCACCTTCAAGGGTGGATTTAGGAGGGAAACCAAGTGGCATCCATAGAAAAGGAAAGTTGCTTTTGATCGGCGGTTGAGCAGAGGCATGTGCCATGGCAGACTTCCAACAAGATACCCACTTCTTCCTTCCTTTGTTCTTGTCTTTTCCTCAGGCATATTACAGCTAGTGATTAGCCAAATCATATTTTAGTCATTTCCCCTCTAGCAATGAAATTCATGCGCCTTCTTGTGTTAGCAGGCCACAGAGTAAACCTAGAGGAAAGAGGCAGGGAGGTCTCAATATTATGGAAGCCTGTTCCTGAGTCCCATTGAGACATAAGCACATAAGAAGAGCCTAATGGATCAGACCTTTGGTCCATCCAGTCTGGCGTCCTGTTCTTACAGTAGCCAACCAGGTGCCTGTTGGAAACCTGCAAGTAGGATTCGAGCACAAGAGCAAATTATCCCTACCTACCATTTCCAGCGACCCAGGTGGCGCTGTGGGTTAAACCACTGAGCCTAGGGCTTGCTGATCAGAAGGTCGATGGTTCAAATCCCTGTGATGGGGTGAGCTCCCGTTGCTTGGTCCCAGCTCCTGCCAACCTACCGGTAGCAGTTCGAAAGCACGTCAAAATGCAAGTAGATAAATAGGAACCGCTACAGCGGGAAGGTAAACAGCGTTTCCGTGCGCTGCTCTGGTTTGCCAGAAGCGGCTTTGTCATGCTGGCCACATGACCTGGAAGCTGTACGCCGGCTCCCTTGGCCAATAATGCGAGATGAGCGCGCAACCCCAGAGTTGGTCACGACTGGACCTAATGGTCAGGGGTCCCTTTACCTTTACCTTTACCATTTCCAGCAACTGGTATTCAGAAGCATTGGTGTCCTTTCCTCCATGAATTCGTCTAATCCTCTTTTAAAGTCATCCTAGTTGGGGGCCACCACTGCCTCCCACAGAAGGCAGCTCTGTAGTTTGACTATACAGTATGTTGTTCGAATATGTTCTTTCTTTTCTCTGTATTTAATCCTCCAGTATTCAGCTTCATTGGATGCCCACAAGTTCTTGTGTTTTGTGAGAGGGAGAGAAGCTTTTCTCTATCCATTTTCTCCATGCCATGCATCATTTTATAAACTTCTATCCTGCTGCCTCTTCCTTGCCTGATAGATAGATAATTTATTACGGTTGGAGACCAGCATATAAAACACACTTGGGGGTACAATCCCAGAAGGAACACAAACATTTAAAACATTGAACAACAGTAAATTTAAAATTTATAAATGTGATAAACATTTGAGAACTTTGAGAAAAACCCTCCACAGATAAATGACCCAGAATCACCCAAGGGACTGAGTTTGGGGATTTTCTTGACGAACTAGTTTGGATCGAGGGGTGGTCTGCACCTACAGATCTGTACACAGAATTTGGCGACCATCCAAGTCATCTTTTGATCATTGCCTAGCAGGAGAAAATTGAATTTTTGCTTTTCCGGGAGGTCGGCGAGCCTCACCAGCAAGGGATCAATGGTCTCACTACGTGCCTCTTCATAAAAGGGGCATCTGAAAAATAAGTGCTCTGGGCTTCCTATCTCCCCCAATGAACAGGCGCAAAGTCTCTGGGCATATGCAACTTTTTTAAAGGATCCTTCCAGGACCGGCGAGGGCAAAGCTGAGCTTCTGGCAAGAGTAAAAGCACTTCTTGCATTTTTGGATACTAGAAAGAAGAGATATGTTGCTGGTGCGGCTATATATTTCCAGTTTTATAGTCGGGACACCTTGAACAATTCTGTTGTCTCTCGGTATCTATGATTCTTTGCCTAACCATAGCTTTTGCTTGACTCAACCCCAGACTTAGAAGGGCTTGAAGGGCAAAACCCAGTTTCTGAAGGGTGTTCAGGACTGCTGTCTGCCAGCCCGACTGGAACCGGTCTCAGAGCATCAGTGGGGCTATTCCTCGGGGGAACAGATTCAATGACAGCCATTTGTAGATTCATGTTAGGCAGATATAAGCCTCCACTCTCATCACCCCCATTTCTAGTAGGAGAGCTCCAAGAAGTTTGGATTGAACTCTCTCAAGGGGGGAGAAAGCAGAGGAAGGCGGGCCCAGACAGGATCCATAGAGAAGCTGTGCCAGTGTTTTGGCTTTGTATAATTTTAGAGCCATGGGGATGAAAGAGCCCCCCTTGGGCTCTGAAGATTTTAAGAATACAGTTTGCAGTTTTTTCCACAGAGCTCCCGATGGAGTTTATGTGAAGTTTGTTGGTTCCTGAAGACTGTACCACCATTCCTAGGTACTTATCATTTGTGACTTGTTCTAATTTATGGCCTTGAAGTTCCCAGCTTCTAAGATTTGGTTTTCCCCCAAAAGCGAGTATCTTGGTCTTTTGATAATTAATTTTGAGACATTCAATTTCACAATATGCTGTGAGCTTTCTTAGTGGCTCACTATCTTAGGGGTTCAAGATAGGATTACTGTTTCATCGGCATATAACTGAACCGAAATATGCCGATTTGCGAGCTTCGGGGGGGTGGGTGGAATTCTAAGTCATTGAGTGCAGATACTAAGTTGATTAAGTAAAAATTGAATAGTAGAGGGGCCAAACGGCACCCTTGTCTGACTCCCTTGAAGGTTTTAATGGGGTCTGTTAGGTGTCCTAGGCGGCTACACCTGACTCTGAGAGCCGTGTTTGCGTGCAGAGCCTAAATTAAGAACAGAAGCCGTCTATCTATAGTAGTACCTTGTAGTCCAGAGTCTGGCTCTGGAGACTGTATCGAAGACTGCTTTTAGATCTACGAAGGAGGTGTATAGTGAGGCCTGCCCTCCTGATTTGTATTTGTCAATGAGATGTTGAAGCTTTAGACAGTGGTCTATCGTGACCTACTGGATCTAAAGCCAGCTTGTTCTATTGCCAGGATGTCTTCATTCTCTAGCCATTCTGTAAACTTATTAAGAAGGTGCTTTGTTTATAGTTTACTAATCATGCTTAGTAAGCTAATCGGCCTATAATTCGCTGGGTCACTTCTGTTGCCCTTTTTATAGAATTATGGCTGCTCCCCATTCCCTTGGGATACGGCCAGTGTCATCTATGTAAGTAAAGATGCTGGCTAAGAAAGGTGCCCACCAATCCGCCTGTGCTTTTATCGTTTCTGGCGTAATGCCGTCTAGGCCTGGGGCTTTGGCTGTTTTCAAAACTAAAAATTCCTGAATGTTGCAGCTAGGGCTGGGCGATGTCTGGTTTTCAACCTAGTGTTATATCACCAATTAAACATCGTGATATAATTATCTATCACAAGGTCTGAAGTGAGGATGGAACTATGTAGAGGCATTGGCTGGCTTCGTGGTTTTTGCTGGTGCCTGCTCTTGTGATTTGCTGCCCCCTGCAGGAGCCAGCCGAGTAAACAGGGGCTGCAGGAATCAAGAGAAGCGTTGGCTGCCTTCACGGTTTTTTCCCACATTGTGATTTTTGCATAGAGGGCACACACACACACACACACACACACACACACACACACACACACCAGGATTCATGATTTATTGCGAGGTCAGAAAACATGAAACTGATTAAACTGGTTTCGGAGGATATATCAGGATATTGTCCACATCATAGATCAGCATATTTTTTTTTGGTTCCTTTTCTAATGATCCCAGACATGGAACCTCTAATTTTCACAACTGCTGCACACTCTCACTTACTGGGGTGATGGTGTTAACCACCCGTAGCCTACAGACCTGGCAGAGCATGGTGGAGGGCTCATAGTTGGTTCAGGGTTACTTCCGCAGGCGAGAACTTCAAATGTGTTAGTTGGGTTCTCCTGGCTGAAGGCACATCCTTCATGCCATCCTCTGGCTCAGGAGAGGATTTCCTTTCAGGACCTTGTAGAAACCACTCTCTCTGTTGGGAAAATGAACGGTCCATCTGCTGGGAGTGTTGTTGTTTTGAGCCATCAAATTCAAGCAGGCCAGTTGGCCATCCTTGCAACTATCTCACCTTCAAGTGACTTTCCCCATGGTATGTTGCAAGATGAATTTTGTAGTGATAGTGGAAGGTTTTTTTTGGGGGGGGTGCTTTTAATCTCACCTACTCTTTTTTCCTCAATCTCAGAAAGAAAACTCTGCATGGGCACTTAAATCTTCTTCCCTGGTTCAGTGGTATTGTTGTTTGCACTGACATGTTACATTGGTTGTGTATTCTTTTTGTAAACCACTTTGGGTGGGTTTTTGAAACATTATTTATTTATTTATATTTAATTTGTATAGCATCCTTCATCTAAGGAACACTGGGCAGTTTAAAATATAAAAACAGAAGAATATATAACATAGTTACAAACAAAACATTTCCTCCCCCACCCGCCGTTTAAAAGGCCATAGATTGTTTAATTAGCCCAATTTGGGAGAAATGGATGCATTTGAAGAAATGTAGTTTTTATGTAGGGGATAGTTTTTGTTTTAAGCACTTAAAAAAGAAAAGAAAACTGTTACAGAAAACTATATAGGGAATATAAAAAGAAAAGAGGGGACACTTTTCTTCTGTTGAATGGAAACAACTGAGGTTTGGGATATTTAATGCATTTAAAGGCCAGGGAAAGCTTACAACATATTGAGGTTCCTGAGGAAAAGTGTCAGTGAGAAGCAGAGTTTATTTTCCTCAGCGAAAATAAAGAAGTCACTTCACTATACTGTGTTAGCCCTGTTTACCTTGCTACTGAAATTTCCCTTGATCATTAGATTTGGGTTGTATCCAAAAGAGAATAAGAGGTGACATGATAGAGGTTTGTAAAATGATGCATGGCCTTGAGAAAGTGGACAGAGAAACATTTTTCTCCCCCTCTCATAACACTAGAAATTGTGTACATCCAATGATGCTGAATGTTGGAAGATTCGGGGCACACAAAAGCAAGTCCGTCTTCACACAGCGCAGAGTTAAACTATGGATCTTGTTCCCCCGGGGAGACAGTGATAGCCACCAACTTGGATGGCTTTAAAGAGGACTGGGCCAATTCATAGAGAAGAGGGCTATTGATGGCTACTAGATACAAGGGCTATGCTCTGCCTCTGCAGTCCAACGCAGCAGTGCTTCTGAATAAGAGCTGCTGAGAATGATGGCAGCACAGAGTGTTCTTGCACTCGGGTCCTGTTTGAGGATTTCCCACTGGGGCATCTGCATGGCCACTGTGAGAACAGGATGCTGCACTTGATGATCCAGGAGGGCTCTTCTTATGTTCATAATGTTGGTTCTACTCAAAGCAGAGGAACTGAAATGGATGGGCATGGCTAACTTAGGTCCATTTGATTTCAATGGGTCTACTCTTATTTGGATAAAACCTATTTGGATACAACCCTTTCTCTCTTTTCCTTGGAAATAAATTATTTGATGCTTTTGTTGCTGTTCTGTTTCATGCATGTGGTTGTGTGGAATAACCAAATGGCAATCTCTTTTCACCTTTTAATTCCGGTGCTTCTTTCTTTCCCCCCTCTTACAGCTGAACCTGCAGATCTCTTGAAGGTATTAGATTTTCACAACTTACCCGACGGCATATCGAAAACAACAGGTTTCTGCACAAGCAGGAGGTCTTCGAAAGGCGCAGATGTGGCATACCGTGTGACCAAGGATGCACAGCTGAGTGCCCCAACCAGGGAGCTCTACCCTGGTAAGACCTGTGTTTTTATTCTGAGGTTATACAGAGTTAGACCATGCATCCATCTACCTACTCTGACCAGAAGCAGCTCTCCAAAGTTTCAGACAGAAGGCATTCCTTGCCCTACCTGGAGATCATTCGGAATTGAACCCCAGACCTTCTGCAGGCACAGCAAATGTTCTGCCACTAAGCTACAGCTTCCCTTTAAGAAAGAAAGAAAACAAGATTCCAGTCTTCATGGTTCTGAGAAAAAGGAGCCTGAGGAAGCTGTTTTATTATCAAATAGAACTCTAGGAAGCAGAGAGGTTTTTAATCTATTGTTACTTTTAACTTTGAGGAATTTGAAAGCCTTTAAGACAATATATGTGTAAAAACTGTCTCGGTGGCTTCTCTCTGTGAGTTAGTGTTGCAATTCTTCAAAACAAAATGCTATAAGGGTTTTCCCACTCCCCATGTTTTGCCACGCTGGCAGTGGCTAATGCAACAGGATGCAAAGACCCTAAAACTACCAGCTTAGGAGAACAAAACCTTCTAATTATCTCAAAATATGCTATGAGGCAGAGGGCGCTTGGGTAGAGAGAGCTCTGTGGCTTTGTCTTCATCTTCCCATCTCGACACCCTTGATAGTCAAATCCCCCAACCTCCATTTCCCTTGGAGATGCTCTGCAATTACTTCTGTTGTCTTTCTTTTAGCATCCCATCATTTGCTTGCTTGTGAGCTAGTGTAACATCTAGTTATTGGGATGATGTGTGTTATTAAAGAAGAAAAGGGATGAATGGTTTCAGAAAGTCCTAGGCAGCTGGCCAACCGACACATCCAAGGTCTAAACAAGGCCCTTTTGCTTATTGATGGGTTTCGTATACAGGGCTTGACTTCATGGAATCATGGAATTGTAGACTTGGAAGATCCTCCAACAGGTCATCTAGTCCAACCCCCTGCAAGGCAGTAATCACAGCTAAAGAATCCCTGATGGGTGGTCACCCAATTGCTGTCAATCTGCTTTGCAAAGCTCCGCCCCAGAATATGCAAAAACTCAGAAGAGTTGAGGGACATCATAATATTTTAGTCCTCATAGTTCTGAAGCATGGGCTGAATTAAATAGGGCCACCAGAATCTGCCACACCAAGTGGCACACCATTGGGCTTCCCAGTTCAGTTGTCTATACTGACTGCTAACCGTTTCCCATATTCCAGACAGGTGCTCTACCACTGAGGTTATGACCCTTTACCTAAAAATAAATGAAGATTCTAGTCCTCATAGTTCAGAATAAAGGAGTGAAATAACTAGGAATATAGGAAGCTGCCTTCTTTCAACAACAACTAAATTGTATTGCATTATCTGATTGGCCATAGCACATAAAGGATCCAGGCAGTAACCTACCACTATTATACAGAGAATGTATCAAATATATAAAGCATGCTATATAAAACAGAGTTTGGTAAAAAACTATGACACATCATGTGTGTTTTGTCCGTTGCAAAATATTTAGAGAGATCCGAGTCTAGAGAAAGTTAGCCGGTCAAAAGAGCCCTGAGTTTCAGGGCCTGCAAGATATAGATGGCCACTCCACGGGTAACCCTGGGGTAAGCGTCCACCAATAGATATTTCATGTGGTCATCTTCTAGGGCAATGAGTGGAGGAATTAGTAGAAGGAACCTCGGTCTTATTGCCTCATATAGGGGGCAGGGAAAGAAAAAGTGGATAAAATCCTCCCTTTCCCTTGTTACACGGGGAGTGTTGAAGGTCGGGGGGAGTGTTGGAAAATATACCCTGTAGGAATGCTGTGGGAATGGAGTGGAAACAGGCAAGTGTGAAGGCCCTTCTTTGCATAGGGTTCGTCAGGTCACTCAGATAGTGAGCCATAGATCTTACTGCCTTCACACGAGGAAACCACGTGGATAGGTTGGCCGCATTAGATAGGGCCAGGTCCAGCACTTCGTCCCTGTCTAGAATCCATTTACAGATTTTGTCATTGTCCCAAGCGATCAGAGCGGAAAAATCTGGGAGGGAATAGCGTTCACGGATAGTCTCCATGCCTTTTGACCAAATGCAGCTACAGGTAAAGGCTAGAAAGCTGCCTTCTTTCAAGCTAGCAGATTGGTCCAAATAGCTCAGCACTGTCTACACTGGCTGGCAGCGGCTCTCCAGGGTATCAGACAGGGAGTCTTTCCCAAGCCTTACCTGGAGGCTTACCTGCTATTGAACCTGGGGCCTTCTGCATGCAGAGCATGTGCTCTTCCAGAGAGCTATGCCCCCCCCCCCGCACACATTAAAAAAATGTTCTGGTCCTTGTAGTTTGGAATGAATAGATGGATTAAATACAATGTAGGCAGTTGATTTCTGCTGAGTCAGAACATGGCTCCATGTAGCTCAGTACAGTGGTACCTTGGATTATAAACACCTCGGGTTACAAACACTTCGGGTTACAGACTCCGCTAACCTGGAAGTAGTACCTCGGGTTAAGAGCTTTGCCCCAGGATGAGAACAGAAATCGTGCGGCGGTGGTGGCAGCGGGAGGCCCCATTAGCTAAAGTGGTACCTCAGGTTAAGAACAGTTTTAGGTTAAGAACGGACCTCCGGAACGAATTAAGTTCGTAACCAGAGGTACCACTGTACTGTTATTATTGATAGCTAGTGACTTTCCAAGGTTTCAGGCAGGGATCTCTCCCAGCCCTACGTGGAGGTGCTACTACTGGGAATGGAATCTGGGACCTTCTGCATGCAAAGCAGGTGCTCCACCACTGAATTACAGCTTTCCCCCAAGGAACACTGCCTTCTCTGCACATTTTGAACTCATTGCTTTGGGTCTAACTCTACAATTCTATCATTCTATGATATTTGGCCTCATCCCCATTTCCTTTTTGAAAAGGCCGCCTAAGCAAGAGGCCTTTGTCATCCATCTTACAATATTGTGATTTGGGGGTTATGCTTCCATTGCAAGGAATTAACCACTCTCTCTCCCGCCCCCCTTTTCCAATGCCAGCCTCTCCATTCCCTGAAGACTTCTCGATCCTAACCACTGTAAAAGCAAAGAAAGGGGGCCAGTCCTTCTTGGTGTCTATCTACAATGAGCAAGGCATACAGCAGATTGGTGTGGAGATTGGGAGGTCTCCCGTATTCCTATACGAGGACCACACAGGGAAACCAGGCCCTGAGGACTACCCTCTCTTCCGGGGCATCAACCTCTCAGATGGCAAGTAAGTCTGGCTTGGAACAGGTGGGTGAGACAGAGGGGTGTCAAAGATTTCTAATAAATCAGAGATGGGAGAGGATGTAGCCAGGGGTCATTTCTTCATCCCATGTCCTGAACCAAAACAAATGAAGCAAATAAATACCTAAGAATAGCCTGCTGGATCAGGCCAATTACCCTTCTAGTCCAGCATCCTGTCCTCACAGTGGCCAATCTTGTGGATGAAACCCACAAGCAGGATCTGAGCACAAGAGCACTCACCCCTCCTCTGGTTTTCAGCAACTGGTATTATTCAGAAGCATTGCTGCCTCCAACCATGACCACTGAGATGCCTCCAGGATATTGTAGAGTTGGAGAAGGTTCAGAAAAGAGGATGGAGCGACTTCCCTGTGAAGAAAGACTGTGGCATTTGTGGGGCTGCAGCACTTGTGGCTTTTAAGCTTAGAGAGAAGGTGATGAAGAGCAGACACGATAGAGGTTTATAAAATGATGCATGGCATGGAGAAAGCAGAGAGAGAAAAGTGTCTCTCCCTCTTATAATGCTGGAATTTGTGGGCATCCAATGAAGCTGAGTGCTGGAAGATTCAGGACAGATAAAAGAAAGCAATTCTTCATGCTTCATGTAGTTAAATTGTGCAAATCACTGCCACCGGAAGGGGTGATGTCTACCAATCACCTGGCTTTAAAACAGAACTGGACAAATTCATGGAGGATAAGGCTGTAAATGGCTACTAGTTGTGACATCTGTGCTCTACCTACACAGTTGGAGGCATGTTTCCAAATACCAGTTTCTGGGGACCACAGGAGGGGAGAGTGCCCTTCTGGTAACTGCTTGCAGGTTTCCTATTGAGGGCATCTGGTTGGTCACTGTGAGGACAGGATGCTAGACTAGATGGGCCATTGGCCTGATCCAGCAGGCTTTTCTTCTGTTCTTAAGAAGGACCTGAGCAAAGGAACGCTCTCCCCGCCTGCATTTTCCAGCAACTGGCATTCAGAAGCATTATTGTCTCAGTCCATGGAGGCAGAGCATAGCCTCCATCATAGCTTGTATCCATTGATAGCCTTGTCCTCTATTAATTTGTCTTTTATTGACTGTGGGCATTCTGACAGGTTGTCCTCCTGGAGAGACAGGCTCTTCATAAGATTCGGAGACTCCATTTAACGTTCCGGTGGGGCTTCTTATTTCCCAGGTGGCATCGGATAGCTATCAGTGTCCATAAGAAGAACGTTACCTTGATATTGGATTGTAAAAAGAAGGTTACAAAGTTTTTGGACCGGAGTGATCATCCCATCATCGATGTCAATGGCATTATTGTGTTTGGAACAAGGATCTTGGATGAAGAAGTATTTGAGGTAAGCATGAGAGAGAAGAGAGCTACTGAGAAGCCAGAATGGCATTTCAGGTTGTTGAAATATTGAGGGTGCTTTCTTTCTGTTGAAGAAGAATGTTCCAGATCAGAAATTGAGGGGTCACTAATATTGGGGTTTTTTTTTATTTCAGAGTGGCTTACATTACAGATGGTTAGAACAACAGTCCCTGCACTCAGGCACACATTGTAAAAGACATGGCATGAGAGGAAAAGGGGATGAGGAGGGAGAGAGGTACCAAAATCCGGAAGGATGTTTATGATTCAGAAATGCATTTTCCTAGCCCTGTCCAGGTTAACTATAACAACCCCTGTGTCGGGTAGAGGGCAGCTCCACCCCACCTAAGGGGGCACTACTGATGGAGGGATAGTTATCTAGAGTATCAGGTATCTGTGTTTTCCAGTGGAAGGTGTGATCCTCAAGTGTCAGTAATGGTACGTTGTAAGCTAGCTCATAGCATGGAGCTTTCTCCCACAAGCCTCTGAGAAAGGTCCTATCTAGATGTACCTAGGTTGCCTTGATAAGGGAGAGAACAGGCAGAGTGGAAGGGTTTGTATTTTTCCAGAGGCCTGTCATTCACTATTCATATCAGTGACAGAAAGTTCCTTGTGAATTATTGTAGGGCGAGATCTGTAAGGACCTGATGGAACTGTTTTATGGAGTATTTAATTATGTATGAATTTTATAACTAACCAACTAACTAGCTGGCCAGGCCACGTGTTGCTGTGGCTCATCCCTGTGATTCTCCCCACCTTGTCCCGATCCATGACCTATCCCGTCCCCTCCTGCCCCCAACCCACAGGCAGGCGAGTCCCTACCTCCATTCGGCCTAGTCTGTAAAGGCAAGCCTCCATTCGACCTAGTAGCTGCAGTACCAGTGTAGCCTCCGATAGAGGGCCAAGGTTTTCTAGCTGTGTTCCTTTGATGTCCACTGGAGGGTGCTATTTTTTCCATAAAATGCCATTTTTACCTGTGATAGGTATCATATTTCTGTAATGTAAGTTTATAGGAACCTCCGCAAAGTAGAATGGAACGTTGTGTCCCAATTTGAACGGAATCGGTCAAGCGGTTTCTGAGAAAGGTGCTGTGTCACCTACATGCACCTCTTACATTTTTATATATATATATACCGGTAGATTTCATGTGTGTAGAGCACTTAGAAACCATTCTTTTTATAAAGCAATAAACAAAAACAACATCATTTCAGCAGGACACATAGACACCCTAAACAAATCTGGAATCTTTCTAACCACTAATGGTTCAGACTTGTTCCATAATGGTGACTGTTTTTAAAATAACATACCTTTTGGCTGAGCTGACTAATGAGGAAGCAAATTCCATTAAAGGATAATGTATTTTGGTGCTGATTTCCATCATAATGTAACAGGATCCTCCAAATTGGACCATTTTTATGCTTATGACCATGGAGCTGAATAGCCAAGGTTGGTTTTGGCAGCTGATTCAGACTCCAGGCGGCAGATTTCATCACTGTCCCAAAAGCTAGACTTATTCCCTGCAAACTGGCTGGTCTTAAGTATCAACCAGACACCTATATTTTCCTTCTCTTCCCCCCCCCTTTCCTTTCCTCCTCCTCGTTTTTTTAAGATATACATTTTATTGCTTTACCACCCACCACCCAGAAACTACCTTGCAAGAATTTACTCATTCTTTATCATTACTTTGGTCAATGTGTGTTCATCAATGAAACAAAAGCCCTGCCAGGTCTCCATGCTGGTGTAGCTGGGAGAGCATGGAGGCTCCCCACACCTAATATTTCATTATTTCCACATATCTATACAAGAAGCAGCAATCAGTATTCAACCATGCCACCCCTACCCTGCAGAAGCACCAAATGTCCATTTAATTACATTCCAATTACATTCCAAGTCATTTCAGTTGCCAGATGTCCTCAGAGGCCTATAACCATGTGTTATCAGTGTTGCATATATATCACAGAACTGTGCCAGGTTGATTGAACAGTAGTGGCTTGATGGTTAGTTTGACTCTCTAGGTCTAGGACATGTTGTCGTTTGTCCATTAATATTAAGCCCCAGAGTGGTCAAGTCCAGATATGAAACAGGTTTGCACTTAAAGTCTACCAATGACTTGCAAGCGTAAGCCAAGGAAGTTTTTGAAATGGACTTGAAATAGAAATTCTTCCTTGCTGGTAATTCCAAATGTCACCTAGAATGAGGATTCAACAACAAAAAACATCTGTTGGTAGCTCTCAAGCCGTCACCTACTTTCTCTGCTGATCAGTGCTCCTTAGCTCGCTCATTCAGGGTTTACATAGGAACACAGGAAGTTGCCTTCTGTTGGGCAACTTCCTGTGTTCAATAATATTGCACCATCAATACTGTAATATTTATTGATGGTGCAATATTATTGAACCTGACTGGCAGGGGCTTTCCAGGATTCCCAGCCCCACTTGAAGACAGTAAGGGCTGAACCTCATATCTGCATGCTAAGAAGATGCTCTGCCACTGAACCCTAAAAAGTTCCTATCTCTTGCAGTTGTTAAGGAAGGACAGCATCAAATAGACTGACTGGCAGGGACTCTCCAGGGTTCCAGTCTTTTCTCAGTCTTTAACAGCAGATGTTGCAAAGGATTGAACCTGGGACTTTCTGCATGCAAAGCAGATGCTCTACCAATGGAGCCCCTGCTGTTCTCCATAGGCCCCTTCCTGTTAGTGTCAGGATAGCTTTAAGATGACAGTTCCTGAGGCCTTTGTCTGAGGGCCTTGTCAGACAGGCCAGTATCTAAAACAAGCAGCTCAACTCTTGGCTTGACAGGAGAGGTCATAATAATAGTGTTAATAAGCTTAGTGTCCATTGAGCTGTCATAAAAACTTCATCTGTCCACCCTGACGCTAATGGCTTGATGGAGAGAAGAGAGTTTTCCAACTGACATCATAGGCACCAACTCTAAAGTCTGTTGGAATGGGGCTGAGCCCCCACAATCTTGAGGGGCCAGGCCTTACAGCAGCAGCAGCGGGCCTTGCTGGACATCACAGGAGTGGCAGGCCTTACCGGGCCTGTGGCAACAGTAGGCCTCACAGGGGTGCGCTGTGGTGGCACCAGGCCTCACCAGGCCTTGCAGTAGTGGCAAGCCTCGGTTGGCTTCACAGTGGTGGTGGGTCTCACTGGGGCCCCCCAACGTTGGGCAGAACTCGGCACCTCTGATCTCAATAGAGGATGGGGGCTCATCTTATGTTCTTATGATTATAGACCACTTTGGTTGCCCTTCTCTAGCTCCACTGCTTTGTACTGTATAATATATTCATTACGGTATTTACTCGAATGTATCTTGGCCAAATTACGTCACAAAAAAATAGGGTGTGCATTAGATTTGATGGCGCATTTGCATTCACCAGCAAATACCTTTTTTTTTGTTTCAAGGTTTTGAAAATGGAGGTCCGTATTATATTTCGATGGCTCATTATTTGCATGAATAGGGTATTTTAGAATCATAGGACTGAAGAGTTGGAACGGACGGCAAGGGTCACATGTAGTTTAACCTCCTGCAACTCAGGAATCCCAGCTGAAGAATCCCTGACAGATGGCCATTGACCCCTGCTTAAAAAACCCCAAGGAGGGAGAGTCTGCCACCTTGCGAGCTAAGGCCCTGTGACTCCGTTGCTTCCCTCATTATGAAATAACAAGATAAGACAGAATATATATACAGTGGTACCTCGGTTTACGAACTTAATCTGTTCCGGAAATCCGTTCTTAAACCGAATCCGTTCTTAAACCGGGGCACGTTTTCCCTAATGAGGCCTCCCACCGCTGGTGCCCTTCCACCATTTGGATTCCATTCTTAGACCAAGGTAAAGTTCTCAAACTGGGACACAACTTTGGTTTTTGCAGAGTTTGTAAACCGAGTAATTCGTAAACAGGGCGGTTTTTAAACTGAGGTTCCACTGTAGATTGGGTTCAAATTAGGCCACAACTTTATTGATTACAGATGTGAATGGTTTGGCTTAGGCACAGGGTGGAGCCATCCCTTACAACCCCTCTGCTGGGAGAGCATCTAAGGGTGAACTACCACTAGGTAAATGTAAAGGGTAAAGGGACCCCCGACCATTAGGTCCAGTCGTGACCGACTCTAGGGTTGCGCGCTCATCTTGCATTATTGGCCGAGGGAGCCGGCGTATAGCTTCCAGGTCATGTGGCCAGCATGACAAAGCCGCTTCTGGCAAACCAGAGCAGCACATGGAAACGCCGTTTACCTTCCTGCTATAGCGGTTCCTATTTATCTACTTGCATTTTGACGTGCTTTCGAACTGCTAGGTTGGCAGGAGCTGGGACCAAGCAACGGGAGCTCACCCCGTCACAGGGATTCGAACCGTCGACCTTCTGATCAGCAAGCCCTAGGCTCAGTGGTTTAGCCCACAGCGCCACCTGGGTCCCTACCACTAGAGGGAGCCCTAATTAGCAAATGAACAAATAGGGGTACATCCGAGGGGTCCCAGTTGGAGGAGTGCTATGGCCCTGGCTCCTGCCTGGGCGTTCGGATAGAAACAGCTCTTACTGGATCGCTTTACTAGGATACCCTTAACCAAGGAGGGGCAGGCAGAGGCTACAACCTCCCCTCGAACCAAGACTAGGCTTACCCAGTGCCTAACCTCACAAAGTTGTGACTATTGTTGCATTTGTCCTAAATAATAAGAATAAGAATAGGAATTTTATTAATACCCCGCCTATCTGACTGTGTTGCCCTAGCCATTCTGGGCAGCTTCCAATGTATATAAAAACATAATAAAACATTTAACATTTAAAAGCTTCCCTGTAGACGGCTGCCTTCAGATGTCGTCTAAAGGTTGTATAGTTACTTATTTCCTTGGCTCAAAGGTCGCATAACTCAATACCCTTCATTTGTACGATGAAAATAGGGATGTCCTAAGGAAAAGGACATTCCAGGATCAAATCAGAAACTAGGATGGTTTCTGTAAATCTTGGGCTGTTCCCTGGAAAGCAGGAACACGTGGAGGGTCTGTTGCTACAAGGTAGGTGGAAACCCAATGGCTGGTGCCAATTTGCCAAGTGGAAATATTCCTACCTGGCCCTGAATATGGCAGCCAACAGTGCCATAGCAAAGTCTAGTCTGCAGAAAGAAACTTACGAAAAAGTGAAGGGAGGGTGGGAAAACTGATTATGGTGAAGTGGGAAGGAGACCTGGTCAGGCCTCAATTTATCCCCCCTGGGTCCAGACCGAAGTGGCATTTATTGGTTGGTTGGGTCTGCCCCCATGGGGAATTCCAGCTCACACTTGCCTGCTATTGGCCAATCTTTGGGCAGGCAAATCCACCTACACAACCTTCCCAGCTCGCAGATGTAGGCATGGTGAGGCTGCAATGATATCCGACTATGGAAGGTAAGCGGACTTCTGAGACCATAGAATTATAGAACTGAAGAGTTGGAAGGGATCCCAATGGTCATCTAGTCCAACCCCCTGCAATGCAGGAATCACAGTAGTTTTATTTTTATTTTTGGATCCCTTTTATAATGATCCCTAGCAAGGAATTTTCTTTTTCTCAGTTGCCATGCGCTGGGTGTTTCTTGTTGAAAACCTCTCTCTGCCCACACACCCCATCTCCCAGCTGCAATTCTGCCAATTCTTCAGATATTATATCAAGGGAGGGAGGAGATGGTTGACTTTATAAAACCCGCAATTATGGCTAAAGTCAATAATCCCCCATTTCATTGTCCCTGTTCACAAGCTTCTATTCTCACCCCCTTTTTGCCATCTGTCATAGTTTAATGGGTTTATAGTAGGGATTATTTGGACTCATCCGCCTGTCAGATTAATGTGTCATTATCAGACTGAATGGGATCGCTCAGCCTGAACCAGACCAGGAGAGACGCTCTGAGCTCATTAAGAGAGATCATAAAATGCTCTTGAAGCCTCATCTCCGCATTACACACTGCGAGCAGATAACTGAAAAGTCTAAGCTGTCGGAGTCAGGAAGGGTTTGTTCTAACTCAGCGGTGGAGTTCACACCTTGCATGGGTGATTTCAATGTCTGGCTTACACACACACACACACACACAGTCTCAGTAGATTTAGGGAAGCCACATCTGTGTTTGCCTACATGCCCAAAAGAACATGAGAATAGTATGCTGGATCAGGCCAATGGCCCATCTAGGTCAGCATCCTGTCCTCACAGCTGCCAAATACCACACAGAATCTAGGATTCTGGATAGACTGCTTTTGGTCTTGGAGGTTCCACCAGAACATAAGAAGAGCCTTTTTGCTGGATCAGGTTGGTAGCAGCCCATGTAATCCAGCATCCTGTCCTCGCGGTGGCTGACCAGATTTATTTATTCATTACATTTATTTCCCACCTTTTCCCAAGGAGCTCCATTTCCCCATTTAATCCCCACAACCACCCTGTGAGGTGGGTTAAGATGAGCAGCATCCAAGTGCAGGATGCTTCCCTTTCCCTCCCTTGTTTTCCTGCAACTAGTATTCAGAAGCATTGCTACTTCCAACTGTGGAAGCAGATTGTAGTCATCGTGGCTAGTAGACATTGATAGCCTTATCCTCCACAAATTTGTTCAGTCCTTCTGTAAAGCCACCCAAGTTAGTGGCCATCCCTGCTTCCTTTTTCTCCATGGAGCTCAAGGTGGCTTGCATAGTTCTTAGCCTTTTCGTTCACCAAAACAATCCTGCAAGGTAGGTTAGGGCAGGAGTGAGCAACTGGCCCAAAGTGTGCTTCATGGCCAAATGTGGGAATACGAACCATGGTCTTCTAGGTCCTAACCCCAACACTCAACAGTTTCTCTTTTCCCAGGCCTTTGGCTAATTAAACCATTTATACCCTTTTAAATTGTGTGGTGCTGGGAGTATTGTTTTTGTTTGTTATTGTGATGTGTGTGTTCATATTGTAAACTGCCCTGTGTTCTTTGGATGAAGGGTGGCAGAGAAATAAAACAAGCAAACAAGCAAACCATTACACCACACTGGCTGTGTTGACAAGGTGGTCAACTAGGAGAACATGCCAACAGAACTACCCTTCCCCAATATGCCGAAAGAGTGGGCACGGCCAGGATAGGACATTATAAATAGACGTTGCAGGAAGCCTCCTCTTTGCAGGTGCCTGCTTTGGGCTCACAGCAGCTGTGTTTGAATGATCCATTTCATTTGTTTCTGCAGCCTGGTGGCAACTCTCCCTCTCCCAGCTCACTGTTTTGGAACAATCGCTGTAATTTGGCAGTGAGGCTGGTGCTCTGAAATGGGGCATCCTCCATCCCTCTGTTGAGTTGAGATCCAGACACCTACTTTAGCTATTTCTTCCCCATCCCACTTGAGTTAGCTGCCAGAGGGAGTAAATTTATGACCTTGGCTTTGTGTTGGACCACTTCGGCCAACAGTGATTTCACTTTTCTTCCTGCAAAGCCCTTTAAGGAAGTCTCTCTTTTTTTAAGCCTCTAGTACATCACATGGAGCGATGGAAAAACTAAAACAGCGAGCGCCAGCATTTATTCTGGCACTCATTACATTACAGGGAAATGGACAGTTCTTCTCCACAAGCTCAGGGTGTAATTTATGGTTTTCATCATTGGGGTTTTGCTTTGGTTTAGCTCCCCCTATTGTTATTTTTCTTTTTCTTTTTCTTTTTTAAAGAAAGAAGGGTCTTATTTTCTCCTGGAACAGGCAGTCACTTTGAACATCTGGATCAAATCACCAGGATATTCTCTCTCTCTCTCTCTCTCTCTCTCTCTCTCTCTCTCTCTCTGTGTGTGTGTGTGTGTGTGTGTGTGTAGGTGGCGAGTCGTAAGTTTTGCCTATTGGAAAAAAATGAATGTTGTCATCTATCTGAGGTTCTACCTCTGGAAAAGTTTATGATTGCGTCGAGACGGCCTTGCACTGACTCCAAGCAATGCTGTCACTTAAGAAAAAATGGTCAGCTACTCCAGTTGAGGGAGACTCGTAAGGAATTGGAATTTTGTGGCATCCAGGAAGGCTCAGAAGCCTCCTCTGGTAGCTGCCTGGTGATGTACTGACTAGAGTGTAATGGTTAGGAATGGGGAGATGGAGAAAAAGCCAGAGCGTAGTAGTTGGATTGTCTGACCTTGAGAGAGGCCAGGGTTCAAATCCTCACTTGGCCATGAAGCTCACTGTGTGTGACTGTGTGCCAGTCATTTTCTCTCAGTCTAGTGTACCTCACAGGGTTGTTGTGAGGGTAAATGGGGAAGAGGAGAGCCATGTACACCACTTTGAGCTCCTTGCAGGAAAAGCGGGAGGGTGAGACATAAATGCAATATATAAATGCTTGCTCTTTCCCCATGCCTCTGCAGCCTGGCAAGAATCCAGGAGTGGGCCAGAACAGTCATGGGTTCAATCTTTGGCATTTTCAGTTGAGTCTGGGAATATCCCTGTACAAAACCTTGGAGAGCTGCAGCCCTGTGTTGACAAAGCTAAGCTAGGTGGACCAAAGTTCTGGATCAAAATAAGGCAGCTTCCTAGATTTCTCTTTAAATCACAGCCTGTTTATACAAACGTATGAGGACGAGAAGCCTGTGCTAGTTTTTAAGGATGTAGCTTAGTGGCAGAGCATCTGCTATACACACCAGGGTTCAATCCCTGGCATCTCCGTGGTAGCTTTTTATGCTCTCACCAGAGGACAGTGTGAGGAAGCTGACAAGGGCAGCAGCACTGAGTGTGTGTGCACTTTTGTGTTGAGAGAGGCTGTTGTCAGGCATTTGGATGAAAACACCAAAATTGAGAACACAAGAATGTAAGAATAGCCTCCTGGATCAGGCCAGTGGCCCATCTATTCCAATACCCTGTTCTCACTGTTGCTAAGCGGATGCCTATGGTCAACCTGCAAGCAGGACCTAAGCACAAGAGCAACCCTCTCCCCTCCTATAGTTTCCAACAACTGGGATCCAGAAGCATTGCTGCGTCCAATTGTGGCAGCAGAGCATAGCCATCATGGCTAATAGCCATCAGTAGCCTTCTCCTCCTCTATGAATTTGTCTAATCCTCTTTTAAAGCTGTCTAGGTTGGTGGACATCACTGCCTCCTGTGGGAGGTAGTTCCACACTTTGACTATGCACTGCATGAAGAAGGACTTTTTAATGTGTCCTGAATCTTCGAGCATTCAGCTGCATTGGATATCCATGGGTTAGGAGAGATCCACTCTATCCACTTTCTCCATGCCCCACATAATTTTACCTAACAGGCAGCAGAAGAGGGTTTGAGTATCCTAGTCCAATCCTCTCACCTAAAATCAACTAAGAATTTTTTAAAAAGCAGGCCAAACTCATTATGGAATACAAACCGAATTCTAATAGACTAAAAGCAAATGGAGAAACAAAACGAGTCGTCCTTTGTTCCCTGCTCTTGCATTTCCCAATGAGACAGGGAAAGAGGAACTACTTTCTCAGGATGCAAATGTTTAAGAAATCAGAGGATGGATTTGAGCACGACACCAGTGCTGGCAGAGCAAGCCCCCTTTGGCAACCAGTGAAGAGCAGTCCATGCATTGGCTCATTACAGGGGATGGATAACATGAAGCACAGCTCACCATCAGTCTTTTGGCTTGTGGCTGAGTTTTGGAGGTTAGATTTCCCTGATGGATAATGAGAGAGCAAGGGTGTAATTTGTTCCATGGAAATTATAACCTTACCATGGTGCTGCCTCTTTGGATGCTCATATTCCCTCTTTTCCCGCCTGTGAAACAAACAGCTTCTCTGCTCCCCCACACCATTTCCCTGAGACAATCCTTTCCTATACAAACGTAGTAAAAGGTAAAGGTAAAGGGGCCCCTGACCATCAGGTCCAGTCGTGTCCGACTCTGGGGTTGCGGCGCTCATCTCGCTCTATAGGCCGAGGGAGCCGGCGTTTGTCCGCAGACAGCTTCCGGGTCATGTGGCCAGCATGACAAAGCTGCTTCTGGCGAACCAGAGCAGCGCACGGAAACGCCGTTTACCTTCCCGCCGGAGCGGTCCCTATTTATCTACTTGCACTTTGATGTGCTTTCGAACTGCTAGGTGGGCAGGAGCTGGGACCGAGCAACGGGAGCTCACCCTGTTGCAGGGATTCGAACCGCCGACCTTCTGATCAGCAAGCCCTAGACTCTGTGATTTAACCCACAGCGCCACCTGGGTCCCTCTACAAACGTAGTAGAGTCCAGTAAATTAGAAATATTGTTTTCTGTTGTATAAGTCGTAATTTAAGGACACTTTCGTTATAGAAGTTTACACTAGGGAATATAGGAACATTTATTCCATTCCTTCCTTAACATCTGCATATCAAATTGATATATATATACACACACACACACACACACACACACACACACACACACATATATATGGTGCGTGTTTGTTACTCCACACCTTTCTCCACAACCGCTTGCCCGGTTGCCCTCAACTTTGCCCACAACATCAGAGTCACATGTGGGGGTGTAACCATCCACTTACATTGACCAGATGACACACCTAGCACAGGTAGAAACCTGGATTTCTGTACAAAAAAGTGCTCCCTCCAGTGGACATCTGGGGAAGCTGGGAAATAGAAGGCAGAAAAGGTTGCAACACAGCACCCTCTAGTGGTGGCTACACTGGTACTACAGCTAGAAAACCTTGGCCCTCTATCAGAGGCTACACTGGTACTGCAGCTACTAGGCCAAATGGAGGCTCACCTTTACGGACTAGGCCGAATGGAGGCTCACCTTTACAGACTAGCCGAATGGAGGTGGGGACTCACGTTGGTGTGGGTTGGGGGCAGGAGGGGACGAGATAGGTCATGGATCGGGACAGGGTGGGGGGAATCACAGGGATGAGTCATAGCAACGCGTGGCCTGGCCAGCTAGTTGATAATAAATATCTATAAAAAGTAATCATTGGGGTTTTTTAAGTTTTAAAGGATTTAACCAATCGTTCTAGTATCTCAGATGTCTCAGAAGCTGAACAAAGTTGTTAGCAAATGTTGTAGCTGTAGATATTGCCACCGGGTTGCATACTATAGCTGATATTTAGCTCTTAACACAGCGCACATTAAAAATTCATCTTCATCATGCATCAGTTGATCCAAGCACCATCTTTTCTCCAATTTTGTAAGTTGCGTTTCCCCATAAAGTCAATTTACCATGGGAAAATGGGTCATTTTTTTTATTAGACATTGCATTCCATAGCTTTCCAACTGATACAAATGTTTCCAGAGATACCAACATTCTAATGTATTTTGATCCCAATACTGCCCATACAACCAAAGGTGTGCTACACACACACACACACACACACTGGTACCTTGGTTGTCGAATGGCTTGGCTCCCAAACGGCTTGGCTCCCGAATGCCGCAAACCCCGAAGTGAGTGTTCCGGTTTTTTGAATGTTTTTCAGAAGCCGAATGTCCGACATGGCTTCCACGGCTTCCGATTGAGTGCAGGAAGCTCCTGCAGCCAATCAGAAGCCACACCTTGGTTTTCAAATGGTTCTGGGAGTCAAACGGACTCCTGGGACGGATTAAGTTTGACAACCAAGGTACCACTGTATTCCAGAGTTGCTTCTAATATTTAATTCTTGACAATAAATAAGCATGATGATACTAGCTGAAAACCACAAGCAGGTGGAGAGGGGAGTGGCTCTTGTGCTTGAATCCTGCTTGAGGGCTTCCCACCAGGGCATCTGGTTAGCTACTGTGAGAGGCTGGACTAGATGGACCATTGGCCTGATCCAACAGGCTCTTCTTATGTTCTTAAGAAATATAGAAACCATCCACTTTGGTTGATACCCCTTCTCTGCTTGATTAGCCTCTCTCTGTTCTTCCCTCTGCACAAAATTACCTGTTCATGTGACAGTGAAGGGCATCTCTGTCACCATAGAAATAGGCATGGAATGGAGTGAGATTTCCATTTGAAAGAGCCATGTGGACTAGGATCTTACTTTATTTTTAGGGAAAGGGCCACAGCTCATGTGCTTTGCATGCAGATGATCCGAGGTTCTTGATGGCATCTCCAGGTGGGCTGGATAGAGAATTCCTGCCTGGAACCCTGGAGATCCAATGCTACATGTCAGTGCAGAGAATACTGAACAAGATTGATCAATGTTCTGAATCAGTATAAGACAGGTTCCTATGTACTATGAACAGCTGTCCTCCCAAGGAACACTCCCAAAATAATCAAAATGGACACCTCCATGGAGTGGCTAATTGGAATCCCCATTTAGTCTCCATCCTAAGAGAGACATGGCTAGTTCTCCTCCTTGGAGTGAGGCAGATTTCAGAGTAGATGGGAAGCATTAAGTGCATCATCACTCAAGGGACAGGACAGGGGCCTGTAAGAGTGTGTTCCTAATGAGTTCCACAGGCTTTTTGGAGAGAAGGCTGTGTCTCGTTTTACCTCTCTGCCTGTGTCTGTTGTGCAAACGAACCGGCTCCAAGAACATGGAAAATCCATCTCCTGCCAGATGGATGGTTTTCTCCCTGGCACACAGTCTCCTACTGGATCCACTTCAGGAGATGAAACCCTTTTAAACAAAACCGTGTGTGTGTGTGTGTGTGTGTGTGTGTGTGTGTGTGTGTGTTTCTCCCTGAGTCAGGAAGACTAGAGCTTTGAGCTGGGGATGGGGACATTGCTTCAGCATCATATAGAGAAGGCTCCACCCCTTCCTGGCTCTCAACCACTCAGCTGAAGCTGAATGTTGCAAGATTCAGGGCACATAAAAGAAAGTTCTTAGTTATGCAACTATGGAACTCACTCCCATGGGAGACAGTGATGCACACGAACCTAGATGGGTTTAAAAGAAGATTGGACAAATGCACGGAGGAGGAGAGGGCTATCAATGGCTACTAGCCACGATGGCTGTGCTCTGCCTCCTGGTTTTCAGAAGCATGACTATCTCTAGTTGTGGAGGCAGAGCATAGCCATTGTGATTAGTAGCCATTGCTAGCCTTATCCTTTATTTCTGAATAATCATGTATTTATTCATAAAGTAAGAATTAAAGAAGAGACTGCTAGATCAGGCCAGTGGCCCTTTGAGTCCAGCATCCTGTTCTCCCAGTGGCCAACCAGTTGTCTCAGTGGGATGCTCTCTCCTCTTGCAGTTTCCAATAACAGGTATTCAGAAATATCGCTGCTTCCCACTGTGGAGGCATAGAACAGCCATCGTGGCTAATAGCCCTCATTAGCCCTCTCCTCCATGAATTTGCCCAATCCTCTTTGAAAGCCACCTAAGTTGTTGGCCATCACTGCCTCCTGTGGGAGGGAGTTCCATAGGTTCACTATGCATTGCTTGAAGAAGTTAAAAAAAAATCTGTTCTGAATCTTCCTGCAGTCAATGTTGTTAGATGTCTGCCAGTTCTAGTAATATGAGAGAGGGAGCAAAACTTTCCCCTCAACTTTCTCCGTGCCATGCATTGCATCATTTTATAAACTTCTGTCATGTTGCGACTTACTCACCTTTTCTCCAAACTGAAACATCCATTCCTTTGATCATTTGGGTTGCCCTTAGATTGTGATGATTTCATTGGAAGGCACAGATTTGCTTTTTGAGTTCCTGATCTGACGAATTTAGAAATATGTTGCACCCAAACATACTCTGAGTGTGCACACAGTGTAGAAATTTCCTGGGCTATTTTTCTGGCAATCATTTGGGGCTCCTCCCTGTTAACCCCCCACCCCCATGGCCCTCTTCAGCTATTCATGTCTCACGGTGGAAAAATGTCAAAACAAGTGTAAGGACATTTAATTTGATTTGTTTTGGCTGGTGGGAACACAGCAAAGCGGGCATCTGAGCAGGCTGTATTTTCCACAAAGAATTCAAGAATGGAATAATTTGGTGTGTGTAGGTAGCTCTTGCTTTAATTGGCCCAACCTCCTTTGTAACTTTTGGAAGATCAGAGACCATCAGTAGTCTAGGACTGCTGAATTAACAAGACGATTTGACCTGATCAACTAATTTTTCAAGTGAGCTTCATGAGTACCAGCTCTGAGTTTGGAGGAGCTTTGGGGGAGAACCACTGTCATGAGCCCCCCTCCCTCAGTGAGCCTACCTGCTTGCCCCTATTAAAAAGGATAAGAGCCCTACTGGGTGTGGTTAATGAGCCTTCTGGAAGAAAAGACTTAGAGGAGATATGATAGCCATCTTCAGATATCTTAAGGGCTGTCACACAGAGGATGGTGCGAGCTTGTTTTCTTTTGTTCTGGAGGGTAGGACCCGAACCAATGAATTCAAGTTACAAGAAAGAAGGTTCCAAATAAACATCAGGAAGAACTCTCTGAGGGCAAGAGCTGTTCAACTGTGCAGTGAACTTCTTTGGGAGGTTGTGGAGGCTTTTAAGCAGAGGTTGGATGGCCATCCGTCATGGATGCTTTAGTTGAGATTCCTGCATTGCAGAGGGTTGGAGTAGATGACCTTTGGAGGTACTTTCCAGCTGTACAATTATATGACACAGTGAAAAGCTTGGGGAAACTAGAAGACAGATTTAGGAACATTTCTCCTTAGATTAAGCTCATGCTTGGCTTGGGGGCTCTTCCTTCCTTGCATGTGTAACACCGGTAAGATTTTGAAAAATTTAACGGCCTGTTTCGCTGGGGCTGTTTTGATGGTTTGGAGGCCAGGGGAAATTTGAATCCCTGGATTAAATGCCTAAACCAAGGCCCAATGGCAAATGGGGACTTATGCCAAGGAAGGAAACTTAATATCCAATTGAACAGGGAAAGAAAACACCAGAGTCAGGGGTTGCGACTTAACTCCCGAGAAGCTGCAGAGATGAAACCAGGGTTTGGTCAGCCCTTGGCAGTGCAGAATCCCTTGAATTTGGCTGACAGGGGCATTTCTGGGATCCCTCTGGGCCCACTCCATTTCTCCAACAAAAACTTAGCAATTTCCATCACAACAGCAGCCTGTTTTGGATCAAGGGGCCAGTTCGGAGGAGACAGCCGGTTCCCGCATTGATCTGCAGCGGGCAGGGAGGTGCCAGCAACAACATCCCAGTTCCCAGCCTCTATTTGGCAGCCAGGAATGGATGCGGAAAGGATCCGAGCCTTATTCTTGGCTGCTTCAGGACGCCATGTAGGAATGAGAAGTTGGTGATGGGGAACCAGGAATGGTATTGTGTTTTGCTCTGCATGGTTCTTGTTATAGTTTTATGATTGACTATGGTGTCGATCATGCTAACCTTACAAAGCAGCCCACAAACTATCTGGGCTGCCCACACAATACCAATGAGTGATTCTTTAGCTGCAATTCTTGCATTGCAGATGGTTGGCCTAGCCCTAGATAATCAGTGGATTCTTTTCTAACTCTACAATTATATGATTCCAAGTAATTTGTGTGGGGTCAGCTCAATACATTTTTGCTAACCAGAGATAAAGGGAGGAATGTGGCTCAGAGGCAGAACATCTGCTTTGCATGCAGAAGGTCCCAGGTTTGATCCTCATGGTGTGACAGCGGAACACTTCCTTCTGTAAACTTCGATAGTCACCACTACTGCTCAGTGCAGACCATAGTGACTGTCTGAAGGCACCTCCTATGTTCCTTTTTAATTCAGCCCATTATTATACAGAACACTGAGGACTCAAATCTTACTTTATTCTCCTCATCAGCTGTAGGGACGGCATGCCAACCTATGTCCATTATGTGTCAATCATAGGTCTGTTCCATCCAAGAGAATGCATGAAAACATATGCATGTAAAACATACATTTTTGGGCACACCTCTTCCCAGCCTCTCCAGAATTTCAGATAAGGATGTTTCTCAGCCCTACCTGGAGAGGCTTTTGGGGTTCAAACTGGGACCTTATGAATGCAAAGCAGATGCTTAGTCACTCAGCCTTGACCTTTCTCAAATAGATTGTTTATGGAATGGAGATCAATGAAGGGCTTTTGGTGGTGCCATTGACTTGTGAACATAAGGATATGGATGGCTCAGTTGCTTAGAGCATGGTGCTGAAGAATGGCAAGGTTGCAAATTCGATCGCCATATGAGATAGCTGCATATTCCTACATTGGACTAGATCAGGGGTAGGCAACCTAAGGCCCAATCACCTTCTCAATCCGGCCTGCGGACAGTCTGGGAATCAGCGTGTTTTTACATGAGTAGAATGTGTGCTTTTATTTTGAATGCATCTCTGGGTTATTTGTGGGGCATAGGAATTCGTTCTTTTTTCTTCTTCTTCTTCAAAATATAGTCCAGCCCACCACATGGTCTGAGGGACGGTGGACCGGCCCACGGCTGAAAAAGGTGGCTGACGCCTGGACTAGATGGTCCTCTGACTCCTTTCCAAGTCTATGGTTTATCATCATAGTTGCCAATACCAAAGGTTTGAAGCTGTATTGCCAAAAACCACTACAGTGGTACCTCTGGATGCGAACGGGATCTGTTCCGGAACCCTGTTCGCATACAGAGCAGTATGCAACCCGCGTCAGCACTTCTGTGCACGCATGGGTCACAATTTGGCACTTCTGTGCATGCGCATGACATCATTTGACGCTTCTGCGCATGTGCAAACCGCCGAACCCGGAAGTAACCCGTTCCGTTACTTCCAGGTTTGGCGCATACATAACCCGTGTTGTACGCAACCCGCAGCATTCGTATCCAGAGGTATGACTGTACTCATTTTTACTTATCAGTAAAGTGTGTACGTGTGTGAAATACTTGTGCAAATGCAGGGGGGCACGTTTCACTCATCTCTACTCCTTAACACACTCTTCATAATTCCATGCTTGATGGAGGCCATATGATAAATGGTTGGAAAGGGATTTGTATGTCACAGGGGGGCCCAGTCAGAATCATGAGGGTGCTAGCAAAGTCACTTAAACAATGCACACTTGGTCCAGAGAGAAGAGAAATGCTGATAACACTTTACTGATGAAGCAAGGCATGTAATTTGACCAGAAAGAAACAGATGTTCTATCTTCCTTGAGACCTTTTACATGACAAGGAGGCGTTCAACCAGACATGGGAAGGGGTATCCCTCTCAGCCACACAGCCAATCAGAGCACGGATACCTCACAAAATAACATTCCACCTTCCCTGGTTACTAAGCAGCACCTCTAACCACTCCACTCTTGGCCAATTGACTTCCCAGCAGCAGAATTAATTCTTAAATTTCAAACTGAGTGATCCCTGCCCTTACACTTCTAGTGAAGGCTGCAGGGGGGGCTACCTACAAAAAGTATGTCAAATGGAGCACCCAGATTTTAAGATCTATAACAAATGGGAAAACAGGGTTTGACATTATTTGTCCTGTTCTTTTTCTTTTTTTATGGGTCCAAGAGAGATACTTGAAAGGCTTTGTAGTTTTTGTTAAAATAGATTTCTGCAGAAAGAGAGATTATGGATTTATGGGCAGCAGACTTGACGGTCTACAGGCAGGAGAAACAAAATAAACTAGCTTCCAAATTGCAACCCAACCACTTTTGCAGACTGGAAAATATTAGGATGGGCTGTTTAGGATGGACTATTTTGGTATCTGATTCCCCCCCTCCTGCTTATTTATTTATTTAAATTGCATTGCTATTTTGCCTGGTTTGGCTCAGGTCAAATTAATCCACTACAAGATGCTTGTAATGATAGAGCTTGTAATTTGTTGACAATCTCTTAATGTTAAGATGATGATGATGATGATGATGATGACGACGACAACAACAACAACAACAACAACAACAACAACAATTTATTTATACTCCGCCCATCTGGCTGGGTTTCCCTAGCCACTCTGGGCAGCTTCCAACAGAACATTAAAATACACTGATCTATTAAACATTAAAAGCTTCCCTAAACAGGGCTGCCTTCAGATTTCTCCTAAAAGTCTGGTAGTTGTTTTTCTCTTTGACATCTGATAGGAGGGCATTCCACAGGGCGGGTGCCACTACCGAGAAGGCCCTCTGCCTGGTTCCCTGTAGCTTGGCTTCTCACAGCGAGGGAACCGCCAGAAGGCTCTCGGCGCTGGACCTCAGTTTCTGGGCAGAACGATGGGGGTGGAGACACTGCTTCAGGTATACTGGACCGGGGCCGTTTAGGGCTTTAAAGCTGACAATTTGAAGACTTGCCCTTGAGTCGCATGACCTAGGCAGTTCCTTAGGCCTTCACTTTTGAGTTCTAGCAGAGATTACAGGAGGCTCCTCTGAATGAAGTTTCTTTAGAAAACTGCTGCTCAGTCCTGGTTCCTGTTGGTTGGACTCAGAAACATTACAACACTCCTTGAAAATGTTTGCTGTCTCTAGAATTGTTGTTACAGAAGGAACAACACCCTCAAAAGGTGGTAGTGGTGAGGAGAGGAGGAATCTCAAAATAGGACAGGGGACATGAGCTGTGACAACACCTATCCCACAACTTCTCGCTTTCTTTTGCTGTGTGTTAGGAGTTGTGGGTTGCTGCCCCAAATGGCAAATAGTGTCACTGCATCTTCTCCACCGTGAAGAACCTTCCATAGAGTGACACTGCCCAGGCTGACCGTTGGTTCCTTCTGGGCAGGAAGCATCATAAAATGACTTCCTGTTTCAGGAATGTATTTATTTCAGCTTGAGAGTCAAGGTCTACTTGTGCTCTAGTGTCTCTGGTAGCCTACTGATCTTTAGTCCTCTTGACACCTGATCATTAGTCTGGTTCAGTTCTAAGGCAGCTTTCAAGTATTGTTATTTAATTCAGTCCTTGATTCAGAACTATGAGAACTACTATCTTATTTGTTTGGGGGGATGCAGCTGGGTGCCAGAGTACCTATTCTGCATATAGCAGGTCCCAGGTTCAATTTCCAGAATCTCCAGAAAGGGCTAGGAGAGAATCCCACTGCCAGAAACCCTGGAGAGTGACTGCCGGTCAAAGTAGACAGTACTGAGCTAGATAGATCAAGCATCCGACTTGAGATAAGGCAGCTTCTTCATTGCTATTTAAATCTGTCCTTACTTCAGAGCCATGAGGACTAGAATTGTATTTATTTTTATGGGAAGGGCTGTGGCTCAGTGGTAGAGCATATTATTATTATTATTATTATTATTATTATTATTATTATTATGCATGCAAAAGGTCCAAGGTCCAATTTCTCACTGGCATCTCCAGGTAGGGCTGGGATGATCTCCTGTCTGAAACCCTGGAAAGCTGCTGCCAGTCATCGTTGACAATACAGAGCTAGGTAGACCCAATGCTCTCCAAACACCATCATTGTGACAATAACAGCAATCCCTGCTAGCTCATGTTAAAAGTCTTTCCAGCAGAGGAAGAAAATGTTGACTGGAATGTGGTGAAATTTGAATGAAAAGTCACACCGCTTAAATAACAACACACACACATACACACACACACATGCCCTAGCTGTTTTGGATTCTGTGGCTTTTCTCCATGTGTTTTCAATCAGCCAGGGTTTTGGAACAGGAGCCCAGAATGCCTTGTTCCATTCGAGGCGAGAGAGGGGAAAATGCTGATCTTGCAGATGTAATAACAGAAAGAGCTGTTCCCCCCTTCACTGCCCCGTAGCAGAAGAATGACATCTGAGAGCTCAAATAAATCAGCCTTCCTTATATCAACCTTCCTTCCCCTTTAAAGGAGCATGAATTGGTAACTAAATATTACTCTAACAAAAGAAAGAGAAGAAGAAACTGCTGTGTGTGCGTGTTTGTGTGTGCTGCTTATTCAATCATCACACCAACCCACTACATTTTTGGCCCAGTGACTGAGAGTCGAGTGTAGAATAGTTATTTTTCTTATTATTTCAGCTATTTTTATACTGGAATTTTGAAGGAGAGAGGAGAAGGCTATCAATGAATACTAGCCTCTACAGTGGAAAGAAATATTATGCCAGAAATCCTGGAGAGCTGCTGTTAGCCATTGCAGACAATATTGAGCTAGATGGACCAGGGGTCTGACTCAGTTGAAGGCAGATTCCCATGCTCCTATCCCTTTCTTCTCAATGATGAGGACTAGAATCTCATTTTGTTTATAAGGAAAGGACCATGGCCCAGTGGTTAGAATGTCTGCTTGACATGCAGAACGACTCGGGTTCAGTCCCCAATGGCATATCCATATAGATCTGGAAGAGACCCCTGCCTGGAGAGCTTCTGCCAGTCAGTGTACACAAGTGCTCCCCAAATACTGGTGTTAGTTGTTTTGCACTAAAGCTCCCATCAGGCCCAACTGGTCCAGAGCATCTGGCAGGCTTTGGGTTAGAAAGGCAATGCTGAGCTATGTGGGTCATTAGTATGACCTGGTATAATGGTCCTATATGATCTGCAAGAAGGGACGCGGGTGGCACTGTGGGTTAAACCACAGAGCCTAAGGATTGCCGATCAGAAGGTTGGCGGTTCAGATCCCCACGATGGGATGAGCTCCCGTTGTTCAGTCCCAGCTCCTGCCAACCTAGCAGTTTGAAAGCACGTCAAATGCAAGTAGACAAATAGGTACCACTACAGCAGGAAAGTAAACAGCGTTTCTGTGTGCTGCTCTGGTTCGCCAGAAGTGGCTTTGTCATGCTGGCCACATGACCTGGAAGCTGTACACCGGCTCCCTCGGCCAATAACGCGAGATGAGCGCCGCAACCCCAGAGTCAGTCACGACTGGACCTAATGGTCAGGGGTCCCTTAACCTTTTTGATCTGTAAGAACAGATCAAGGACTCATTCAGGGGTGCAACAGACATCAGGGTGGGCACCTTGGTCTCTCTCTCAGTTTTAATTAACTTGCTTACTTGCTGCATCATGTCATTGATTTTCAAGCCATATTGGAATTGCTGTTATACAAGTGCATTAAATTAATACCGACTCTTGTTTCAGAAAAGGGTATTAAGGGGGCGGAGTGACTGGCTTATGTCGAAAAGTTGCAGCATATGGGACTTTTCAGTTTAGATAAAAGGCAAGTAAGAGACAACATGATGGAAGTTTATAAAATTACCCATGGCATGGAGAAAGTGGCTAGAGAAAAATCCGTGCCTTCCCCCCCCCCCCAATAATACGAGGACTTGTGGGTATCCAGTGAAGCTGAATGTTGGAAGATTCAGGACAGATGAAAGAAAGGCCTTCTTCATACAGCTCATAGTTACATCATGGAACTCCCCTCCACCCCACCCCCCCATGAGGCAATGATGGCCAACAACCTAGATGGCTTTAAAAGAGGACCGGACAAATTCATGGAGGAGAAGAGGGCTAATGAGGGTTTATTAGTCACAATGGCTGTTCCCTGCCCCCACATTAGAGACAGCAGTGCTTCTGAAAACCAGTTGTTGGGAACAGCAGGAAGGGGAAGTGCTCTTGTGCTTAAATCCTGCTTCCAGATTTCCCAAAAGAGGCACCTGGTTGGCAACTGTGAGAACAGGATGCTGGACTAGATGGACTAGCAACCTCTTCCTATCATCTGACTTTATTTATTTATTTAAGTACATTAATACAGACTCATTTTCCCAAGTGCATTGCTGCCTGTCACTGAACTGGAATGATAGTGCTCGGGCAATCCGTTTCTGGAGTCAGCCTGGAGTCACTAAAACTGTCACAGTGATGAGTGCAAGCAAATAGCCCGTTTTACTGTGAGCAAATTGGCATGGCATTTTAAGCACAGCATTTTAAGACTTGGCTGGCGATGATCAGTTAGCGCCCCTCATTCGCCAGAGCCTTGCCAGTCTGAGTTTGTCTAAAGTTGAGGTCCTGCTGTACTGATGTTGTCTGCTGAGCAATGTGCTTTTGCCAGTGGTGTCTTATTCCATTGGGTGAGCCATCAGTGATGGATTGGAGCTGGGAACCTCGTGCATGTCTCCAAGCCTAATATAATGCAACGTAAGCATGGTAGATCAGCATGGTGGCAAATGCTTGTATTTCTGCCTTCCCTTCCCCTCCCCTTTTTAGAGGGTGGGATAACTCGGGGGCATGCCCAGGCTTCATTATTTTTGGCTCTTCCTTCCTGCTGCTAGGTTACTTCTGGGTGTCCATGAATCCCAGTGCTAGCAGAGGGGAGAAAAACCTTTCTCTATCTACTTTCTCCACGAGCTGCATCAATTTATTAACTCCTATCATGCCACCTTTTGCTTGCCTTTTCTCTAAACTGAAAAGTCCCAGAAACTGCAATATTTCTTCATGGGGAAATTGCTCTATCTGCCTTGAGTGTTTTGGCTGCCCTTTCCTGAACCATCCTGTCCTTGATGGAGTTGGGCGTCTGGATGGCTTTATCTGGAAAGAGGGTGCTGGTCCAGGAGGGAAGATTCTTCTGTTTTTATCAGAAACCTGGTGAACTTTGTCATTTGCCAGAAATGTTTCCCTCCCCACTCCCATCAGAAGTCTCTGGCATCTTTGTTGAAATTGTCCAGAACTTAGTAACCTGGCTTTATATACAGCAGGCACGTCCAACAGGTAGATCGTGATCTACCAGTAGATGTCTGTGGTAGATCACTGGCTCCCCCCAAAGAAGCTCAACAACTTTGGCTCCCCTAAAAATGCTCAACATTTTAGCCCTTCACCTTCCAAAAACAGGGCTTTCCTGCCTCAGAAAAGCTCAACAACTTTGACCTGAAACCCTTAAAAATGGGGCTTTCCTCCTCCCTAAAAAAAAAGCTTAACAACTTTGACCTGAACACCCCAAAAGGGAGTAGATCGCTGCCAATTTTTAACTCTGTGAGTAGATCGCAGCCTCTTCGCAGTTGGCCACCCCTGATATACAGCTATGGAAAGATATTTTGGGGCAGAGGTGAAGGATGCATACTGTTACAGGGATTCCAGGGGTCTTGGCCCCAAATGTGCTCCTTTGGAGAACTGATAATGTGGTGGAGACTGCCGTGCCTTTAGGAATATGGTTTAGTTGAACATAGGTACACCTTTAGTCTACATAGAGGGAGTACATCTCAAGAGGAGCTTGCTCCTCGCAATCGTGCAGCACTGGAGTCTAAGGCATCCCTCCCAGCCTGCCTTCAGCCAGCCGGCCAATACCATTCTGCCCTTTCTCAGCTATTCCAAGCCTCATAGCAAAGGCCCCCAACTCTTCCTGTCACCTCACACCCAGTTACTCTGGCAACCTTCTAAATCCCCTATGTCTATCCACACCTCAGGACAAGGGGGAAAGACTGTTCTCTTGCATTGCCAGTGGCCCTCAATGAGCCTGTATTGTTTCTTAATTGCCCTAGCTTGGTCAGATTGTTTTGCATAGACTAGCCCAGGAATTCCTCTACAGCTTGAATTTTCCATTCATATTCCAAATAATCAAAATGCTACCATTTATTAATTTATACTATTCACTAATAGACCCCCAATACCTCATATCTCTAACTACCGTATATATATTTGACATCTCCCTGCCAGGGATGATAGCGGGTGGGAGAAGATAGGTTACTTCCTGATATGTTTGGATTAAGACTTTGAGGGGGTCTGGTCACCATCATCCAGGAAGTAACAGGAATTAACCTTATGACCTCTGCAAATCTCAGCTGCTAAATACAGAGCAATAGGTTATTCTCAGAGTTGTCTGGTTGGGTGAAGATTTGGGAAGAGCCGTGTTTAGAAAGCAAGCCTGCACAACAAGCTTGGCAGATCTTGTGTGTTCTAGTTACAGGTAGGTAGCCGTGTTGGTCTGACGTAGTCGAAACAAAATAAAAAAATTCCTTCCAGTAGCACCTTAGAGACCAACTAAGTTTGTCATTGGTATGAGCTTTCGTGTGCATGCACACTTCTTCAGATACACAAGATCTCATGTGTGTGTGAGTGTATCTTACACACATACATATAGGTAGGTAGCCGTGTTGGTCTGACACAGTTGAAATAAATAAATAAATAAATAAATAAATAAATAAATAAATAAATAAATAAATAAATAAATAAATAGTCCAGTAGCACTTTAGAGACCAACTAAGTTTGTTCTGGGTATAAGCTTTCGTGTGCATGCACACTTCTTCAGATACACTAAAACAGAAGTCACCAGACCCTTATATAGTGGGAGGGTGGGGTGGGGTTTTTCTCAGAAGGGTAGCAGGAGATGGGAGATTGGCTCAATGGGTATGGTAAACCTGTTGACTACGGTTGACGACTGCAATTAGTCCTACAGGAAAAAGCAAGGGATGGTATGCAGATGACCAAAAATACTGATAACTATGGAGAGACCTGGTCTGAATAGAGATATTGGATTCTTGTCTCATTACACATGCCAAAGCTATTTTTGGACATCTGCATACTACTGTTTCGGTGTATCTGAAGAAGTGTGCATGCACATGAAAGCTTATACCCAGAACAAACTTAGTTGGTCTCTAAGGTGCCACTGGACTATTTATTTATTTATTTATTTATTTATTTATTTATTTATTTATTTCAACTGCGTCAGACATTCCCCCCCCCCCGACACATACACACACAGAGAGAGTAATTTTCTCACATTCATTTCACTGTCATTGAGGCACAGACAGCATCTCAGCTGAGGTCATGGTAGATGCAATGGGAACAAGGATAGACATTATTTTATTTATTGCATTTATGTCCCACATTTTCTCCAAGGAGTCAAGGTGGAATCCAAGGTTCTCCCCCACCCCATTTAAAACCTACAACACCCTGCGAGGTGGGTTGGGCTGAGAGGCAGTGACTGGCCCCCAAGGTCACACTCAGGGAGCTTCATGGCTAAGAGGGGATTTGAACCCTGGTCTCCCAGGTCCTAAAAGGGATGCGGATGGTGCTGTGGTCTAAACCACAGAGCTTAGGTTCGAATCCCTGTGACAGGGTGAGCTCCCATTGAACTGCTCCTGCCAACCTAGCAGTTCGAAAGCACGACAAAGTGCAAGTAGATAATTAGGTACCGCTCTGGCGGGAAAGTAAACGGCGTTTCCGTGTGCTGCTCTGGTTTGCCAGAAGTGGCTTAGTCATGCTGGCCACATGACCTGGGAAAACTGTCTGCGGACAAACGTCGGTTCCCACAGCCTATAGAGCGAGATGAGAGCCACAACCCCAGAGCATAGCTGCCAAGTTTTCCCTTTTCTCGCGAGGAAGCCTATTCAACATAAGGGAAAATCCTTTTAATAAAGGGATAACTTGGCAGCTATGCCCCAGAGTTGTCCGCGACTGGACCTAATGGTCAGGGGCCCCTTTACCTTTCCCTCCCAGGTCCTAGTCTGGCACTCTATTTTTTTTTCTTTTTTTTTTTTTTTTTTGATTAAAAAATAAGCTTTATTTCTTTTCTTAAAAACATAACAAATTCATAAACCGTAAACAATTATAAACAATTATAAAGACAAAAACAAACTAACCAACAAACAAAATTATACAAATCAACAATACTCCACATCAATACATTTACATTAAAAAATCGTTCTTCCCAACCGATTATATATCGCTTTCCTTATAAACTCTCTCTTACTTGCAATATCTTTTCTTATTTTCTTACTAAATCTATTTACCCATTTTTATAGATCCCTTACAAATTTAAGTATAAATTTCCCCCCATGTGAATCTAATCCCAACAGATCGCTAACTCAGTCTTAATATTATTTTTCCTAAAATAAAATTCCACACACTCCCATTCTAGTAATAATTTTTGTTTAGATATGTTCCTAATCGCTGCCGTCATTCTTGCCAGATTAACAAACTCAATTAATTTCACCTGCCAATCCTGGACCGTGGGCACCTCCTCTTTTTTCCATCTTTGGCCAATTAATAATCTAGCCGCTGCGCAGGAGTAGAGGAAAATATTTTTCTTCCCTTCCGGTATATTCTCCGGTAAGATGCTTAACAAAAAATATTCTGGTTTTTTCCTGAAGGTGATCCTTAACATTTTTTTCATCTCTTCATATATTTCATTCCACCACTTATTAATCTTTTTACATCCCCACCAGCAATGAAAATAATCTCCCACCTCATTTTTGCATTTCCAACAATTCTTTGATTCATTTTTATAAAATTTCGCTAATTTCTTTGGCGTTAAATGCCATCTATACATTAATTTCAGCATATTCTCTTTGATGCCCACACTGGCTGTGAATTTCATTGTTTTTCCCCATAATATATCCCATTGCATTTTAAAAATCGGTCTACCCAAATCCTGGGCCCATCTAATCATTACACATTTAGTCTCTTCATCCTTTAATTCCCATTCCAATAAATATTTATACATTTTAGATAATGATTTTGTATTGTCGTCAATTATAATTTCCTGTAATTTCGATTTCTCTTTCCCAAATCCAATCTCTTTATGTTTCTTGAATAGACTTTTAAGTTGACAATATTGAAGCCAGCTGGCGCAGGATGTTTTGATTTCTTCATAAGATTTTAATACTAAATCATCACCTTCTTTAACTATTAGTTCTTTATATGTCAACCAACTCTCCTTCTTGCCTTTTCCTCCCATCGCAGTCATCTCTAGTGGGGAGGCCCACCAAGGTGTCCTAGGTTCAATCAAATTTTTAAATTCATTCCAGATACCAAAAATCGATTTTTTTATTACGTGGTCCGAGAAATGTTTAAATTTCCCTTCATTTTCTGCTAAGAGGTAGGCATGCCACCCCATCGTGTTCCTAAACCCTTCTATTCCTAGAAGTTCTTTATCTTCTAAGGAGATCCACTCCCTGAGCCAACAAAGACAGGCTGCCGCATAGTAAATCCTTAAATCTGGGGCTCCCCATCCTCCTCTTTCCTTAGTATCCGTTAATAATTTGTACTGAATTCTCACCTTCTTTCCAAGCCAAATAAAATTGCTCATGTCTCTTTTCCACATGTCAAAGACCTCCTTCTTCCCGATCACTGGCAGCATTTGAAATAAAAATAAAATCTTAGGTAATATTGACATTTTAATTGCGGCTATCCTACCTGTAAAAGACAAATTTAGGCCCTTCCACCTTTCCATATCTCTTTTAGCTTCTTTCCATACCTTTGCGTAATTATTTTCAAACAACTCTATATTATTGGCAGTTATCACCACGCCCAAATATTTGACTTTTTTCACTATTTCCCACTTCACTGTTTCTTTCAATCTTAGCAATTCATTTCCCCTTATATTTTTAATTATTATTTTTGTCTTATTTTCATTAATTTTAAGCCCTGATATCTCTGCAAAAAATTTTAATACTTCTTTTAATTTTATTATTGATTCTGCCGGTTCTTCTAACATTAATACCATGTCATCCGCAAAGGCTTTTATTTTGGAGGTAATACCTTTCACCCTTATGCCTTGTATCTCTTTGTCTTCTTGGATATCCTCTATTAGTAATTCAATTGCCAGTATAAATAATAACGGGGAAAGGGGACATCCCTGTCGGGTCCCTTTCTTAATTTCAAACTTTTCTAATATCTCCCCGTTAAAAATTAATCTAGCATATTGTTTCTTATATATTGCTTTGATTCCCTCCATGAATTTCCCATTAATACCCCTTGCTTTTAATGCTTTTTCCATAAAGTCCCATGACAAATTATCAAATGCTTTCTCTATATCTAGAAATATGAAAGCAGCTTTCTTCCCCGGGGCCCAATCTAAATATTCTATTAAATCCAAAATAATTCTTACATTTTTAACCATTTTTCTGCCTGGTAGGAAGCCTTGTTGGTTCTGTCCAATGATTCTATTTAAAATCCTCTTCAATCGATTAGCTAATATGTCTGTAAAAATTTTATAATCTACATTGAGCAAGGATATTGGCCTGAAATCCCCTACCTGTCTGATCTGATCTTCTCCCTTCGGGATTAGGGTTATATACGCTTCCCGCCACGATTCTGGGAATGTTCCTTTTTCTATAATTTCATTTATTAATTTCTGGTAGGCATCTCCCAATTCTTCCCTAAAGGTTTTGTAATGCTGGCTTGACAGCCCATCCGTTCCAGGTGCTTTCCCTAATTTTAATTTCTGGATGGATTCCAATATCTCCTGCTTAGACACTGGTTTTTCAAGCCATTCTTTTTCTTCTTCTGTAATCTGATTTCTTTCTTTTTTGGAGAAGAACTCTTCCAATTTCCCCTTATCTATATCCTTTTTTTCATATAATTTTCTATAAAATCGCATTATGCTTTTTTGTATTTCCTCTGATTTATTCAATTTTTTACCACCATCCATAATTTCCGTGATTAATCTTTCTTTTTGTTTTTTCCTGAGCTGCCAAGCCAACAATTTACCAACCTTCCCTCCCCACTCAAATGTTCTTTGCTTTGCCCATCTTATCTTATTTTCAACTTCATAACCTATCATTGCTGATAGTTCTTTTTGCAAAACTTTTAACCTCAATATCAGCTCTTCTTTCTGGGGATTTGCCACTAATTCTTTCTCTTTTTCTTCTATTTCTTTCTTGATTAGATTCATATTCTTTTCTCTTTCTTTCTTAACCAAGCTTTTTTGTTGAATATATAAGCCCCGAATAAAGGCTTTGCCAGCGTCCCATATCGTTGTCAACTCTGTTTCTTGCACAGTATTATTTTCAAAAAACTCTTTTATCAATTTCTTAACTTTCTTAACAAAATTTTCATCATTTAGGATTCTCTCATCTAATCTCCATCTCAGACATTTATTCTTTCTCTGTTCTTTTATTCTAATCGATATCGGATTGTGATCTGATATTGATTTAGCTAAGATCTCACTTTTTACTAAGTTCGTTAATAGCCCTGAAGTAGCCCAAATCATGTCAATTCTGGAAGCTGACTTCCTTGCTCCCGAAAAGAATGTGAATTTCCTATCCTCTGGGTTGTTTTTCCTCCAAACATCCTCCAAACCGTAATTCTCTGTTATATTGAAAAAAACTTCTGGCAACTTCCCTCTGTCCCTCCTCCTTCCATTTGTTCGATCTAATTCAGATCTTATAACCCCGTTAAAGTCTCCCAATAAAATAATCTCTTCATCCAATATATTTTCTCCCATTTTTGTTTCCAATTTTCTGAAAAATTCTCTTTTACATCCATTTGGTGCGTATATATTTACCAAAATTACATTTCTATTTGGCAATTTTAGCCGTAACCCCACCATTCTTCCTTCATCATCTTGGAACAATTTTTCAGCTCTGATATTTGGCTTGACATAAATAACTACCCCCCTTTTCTTTTTCTTATTTAAAGATAGAAATTCTTCCCCCAATCTTTTATTTATCAATACTCTTTCATGATCTCTGCTTACATGTGTTTCTTGTAAACACATGATATCCCATGCTCCTTTTTTTAATATATGTTCAATCTTATTTCTTTTAAATTTATCATTTAATCCATTAACATTCCACGAAATAACATTCAAGTTAGAATTCATTCTTTATTATATATTTAAAATTTCCCAATTAAAATTAAACAAATTTTATTTTATTTTATTTTTCCGAAAGAAAATGGGGGTTGTTAAGAAAATCCAATATTCCGGGGATACTCTGTAAAAGTTAGGACAAAGGGGGAGGGGGATAAGAAAGGTGGAAAAACAACAACGCACAAAAAAAAAAAAAAACAAAAAAAAAGGGGGGAGGGGAGAATTTAAAAAATTTTTGGGAAGGGGAAAACGAAGGGAAATGGGAAAGTAGGTTATATATGTTGGGGAAGAAAAGGAGAAGAAAGGAAAGAAGGAGAGAGAAAGAGGGAGGAAAAAGGAAAAGAAAGGAAAAAAAAAAGGGGAGGGGGGGAGGGAGGGGAGGGGAAAAAAAAGAAAAGAGGGGAAGAAAGAAAGGAAAAAAAAAGAAAAAAAAGAAAAAAGGAGAAGAACAAACAAAACAAAACAATCAGGGTAAGCAAATCAGCCTCTTATACTTCCATACTTGCTATATTTACTACACTGAGCAGTGACAAGTTGGTCTACCACTGGGATAAAAACACACTATCGAACTTTAAATTTGAGATTTGGTATTTGAAATTTAACCAGTCACTTGGGTCTCGTCGTCCTGTTCTTCTTCCCCCTCTTTAAGCACTTCTTTCTTATGTCTGGCCCAAAATCTTTCCGCTTCTTCCGCAGATCTTAAAGTCTTTTTCTTCCTTCTAAATTCAAAGGTGATTCCATTGGGGTACTCCCAAGTGTACCACACTCCTTGTCTTCTTAGGGCGTCTGTCAATACGCTATACGCTTGCCTCTTAAGTCGGAATCTCTTGGGAATTTCTTTATATATAGCCACTGTTCTCCCCTCGATGGTTAGGCTCTCTTGTTTTTTCTTCTGTAGAATTTTATCTTTTAAAAGCATGGAATTCAAAAAAATCAAACAATCTCCTGGTCCCTTGATGTTACGCGCCTTGTCTATCCTCACTCTGTAGATTTTATCTATATCCATCAATAATTGTTCTTCTTTTACTTGCAGCCATTCAGACAGTCCCTGGATTATTTTCTCCTCAATTTGTTCACCTGCCGTTTCTGGGACGCCCCTTATTCTGAGAATCAGCTCCTTCTGTTTCATCTCAATCAGCGCCATCTGATCGGCTAGATCTTCCTGCATCTTCCTCAATTTCCGGGTTTCTTCTCCCTCTTTTTCCTTTGATGTCTTAATTTCTTTAAATTCTGTAGTTATTTTCTTAATTGCATCATCATGTTTGGTGACCTTCCCATTTAAATCTTTGACTGCTTTGTCTAATTCTTTATTCTTTCCATGTAATTCTTTTATTTGACTTGATAATTCTGAGATCATTTTTGTATTCCCTTCGACTTTCGATTCCACAGAGTCCATCTTATCATTAAGGTGTACCAGTTTTTCATTCAAAGTTCTACTCATTTCCATAATCAGTTCTTTGATATCTCCCATTGTCTCACTCTCGCCTGCCATTGGGTTGGATTGTCTTCTTGTTGAGCTTCCTGTCGAGGTTCCTTGTTGTTCTTTATACTTCCTTATAGGCATATTATACAGTTCTTACTCTTTTTTTTTTATAGGAAATAAAGAATAGAAAGTCTTTCTTTATTGTCTCTTCTTTCAAAATTCAAACTTCTTCTTTATTAGTCTTATTATACAGAGACCCAAAATCTCTCTTTCCCTTTGGGAGCCCCTCATTCACCTTTAGCAAGCCATTCTGATCTTTTGCAGCTTTATCTCAAAAATAAGGATCGTTTTGTACTTCTTAATCTCCCTTTCAAGAAGTCAGGGCATCCAAGTGCTATTCTCGGACGGCATTCCTAAGCAACACGTTGCCTTTCTCTCTTGCCAGAGGCTCCTGCTCCGCTAGTTGTCGCCTAGTCTGGCACTCTAATCACAATGCCACACTGCTTCTGCTAACCAAAAAGTGTCCCTGTGTGCATCCTTTAATCACCCCACTCTCTGCCCGCCCTGTCCTAGAGATTCTGATAAACCATGACTGGATACAAGCTGGAAATTTGCAGGGGAAGCCCTAATCATCATGATCACATTACTATCACTACTACTCTTGTTATTGTTATTGTTATTATTCACCCTTCACCTTAAGGTCCAGCATGGGTTACATACAGCATTACAACACAATATTAAAAACAGTTAAAACAACAACTTACAGAAATAATAATTACCAGTAATAGAATATATTACCCACCCTAAGGTTTTGATATGGGTTACAACAATTAAAAACAGTTTAAAACAATTTACAATCAGAGAAATAGGGTGGACTATATAGCAATAAAAGCATAAAACTATACAACAAAGCCATTGTTGTTTTTGTTTTTGTTGTTATTTAAACAGACAAGGATCTTTTTGCTAGAAACATAACCTGTGTTTGTTTATGAATACAGGAAACTCCCCATTTACGTGGGGGTTACGTTCTGGGCTCGCCATGCTCTTAAGTGAAATGCCTACCCTCCAACATTTCTCTAATGGAAACAAGGATGCCCATTCCATAATGATAATTTTATTTTACTATTTATACCCCGCACATCTTACTGGGTTGCCCCAGCCACATATAAAAACATAAAGCATTATTATTATTATTATTATTATTATTAGAAACTTCCCTATATAGGATTGCCTTCAGATAGCTCCGGGGTAGGAGGGGTTGGGGTTGGATGACTCCATACCCTCCAACATTTCTCCAATGAAAATGGGACATCCTAATTCAAAGCGGGACATTTCAGGATCAAACCAGAAACCAGGACGGCATCTCTAAATCATGGACATCCCTGGAAAATAGGGTCTGGAAGTGGCATAAGTGGCGAGCACCCTGGAGAGTCCTTGTTGCTCGTGAGGAGACCCTTCCCTGTCACTCTCATTTCGTATAATAAATAAACCTTTTTAAATTCAATTTTTGTGTGAACCTTTTGGGGCATAAGGTTCAGTTTAAACATTTACAGGTACAGTGGTACCTCTGGTTAAGAACTTAATTCATTCTGGAGGACCGTTCTGAACCTGAAACTGTTCTTAACCTGAGGCACCACTTTAGCTAATGGGGCCTCCCGCTGCCGTCATTGCGTGATTTCTGTTCTCATCCTGAAGCAAAGTTCTTAACCCGAGTTACTACTTCCGGGTTAGCAGAGTCTGTATCCTGAAGCGCCTGTAACCTGAGGTACCACTGTAACTCCCCACTTGCATGCGACCACACACACAAACGGCGCTTGGAACCCAGAAGTGGCTGGCGGCTCACAAGGAGACCCTCTCCAGATCCCACTCTAGGGAGGGTCTCCTCGTGAGCCGGTGGTGCATGGAGGCTTTGTTGAGGCTGATCAACCTCCCTGCCTAAAAGCTGGTGTGCATGGTAGTGCAGCAGACTCTTTCCTGTGCTCAGCTGAGCAGCCTCAACAAAGCCCTGCTGCGCCTCTGGCTTGCTAGGAGACCCTCCCCAGAGTGGGCTCTAGAGATAGTCTCCTCGTGAGTCGCCTGCCACTTCCGGGTTCCCGCCGGTGCTGCACGTGTATGCGGTTACATGCAAGTATATCACATGCAAGTATATCACAGTAATAATAATAATAATAAGACACCCCCCCTTGAGTAAAATCAATATAAGACGGTGTCTTAAAATGTGGGAAACAAGGTAAATAGGTACCGCTCTGGCGGGAAGGTATACGCATAGCTGCCAACTTTCGGATTTGAAAATAAGGGATCAGCAGCCTCACCTGTCCACTTTCTGATTTGAAAATAAGGGATCAGCAGCCTCACCTGTCCTGGGGACAGTCTACGGTATATCTAACAATCCAAGATAGCAGCGGGAGACGGCGCTGGAATAAGGGAATTTCCAGCAAAAAAAGGGAAAGTTGACAGCTGTGGCTTAGATTAAGGGAGTTTCCCGCAAAAAAAGGGAGGGTTGGCAGCTATGGGTATACGGCGTTTCCCGCTCTGGCTTGCCAGAAACCAGCTGCTCTGGTTTGCCAGAAGCGGCTTAGTCATGCTGGCCACATGACCCAGAAGCTGGCTCCCTTGGCCAGTAAAGCGAGATGAGCGCTGCAACCCCAGAGTCATCCGCGACTGGACCTAGTGGTCAGGGGTACTTTTACCTTTCCCTAGAACATTCTGTTTAGCCAAGCCTCCCAAGATGATTAGAAGGTTGATGTGATGAGTTTTGATTTGTTTCCATCCACTGTTGCTTTAACTTCTTGTGTGTTTTACAGTATTGTTGTAAACTTTTCTGGTGTTAATTTTATTTTTTATTTTTTGTAAACTGTTTTGAGTTTTTTATTTTATTTTCACAATTAGACAGCATATACATTTTATAAAACAATCAACAAGCAAACAAATAAAGCACACATTGAGCTAAAGAGCGAAAAGGAGACATATCAAAAGCCTAAAGAGAGAGTAACTCTGACATTTTTCAAAGACCTAGACTTGTTTGTGAAGTAGAAAAGGGAGGGGAAAGGGTAAACCTGTCCGGAAGTGAAGGAGAGTGTCAAGCTGGTCCTTGAGAATGCAGATTGAAAAGGGGGCACCTGTTGAAGCTGTGAAAGCTAACCAACCATTGGCAATCTGGGGCTTAAATACTATTCTGAGCCCATGTTAGGTTAGGGATGAGTGATTTGTTCTGTTGTTTCTTTTCTGTTAAGTTCCTGTCTGCTGGTTATTCTGTTTTACCTTAGTTGGTAATTGAAAGAATACAATCCCAGCAAAAAATTACTAAATTGGTTATCTTTGTTTCCCGAGTTCTGAGTTTACCTTACTACTGCCTATGTGGAACTCATTCATTTTACAGGAGATGTAAATTAAATTTTGCTGGTGACACCAGATAGCTGTCCTGATCTTTACATAAAATCACAGGAGATCAGGAAGCCTTCCAGAGCACAAGAAAATACTGTTTATGTCAACAGTAATAAACCATAGGAAAAGCTCAGATTGGCATGCACCAATTGGCACCTGTCCTGGACCACAAAGCCCCTTGGTCTTTTGAGGGCCTCTTCCTTTGCCCTGATCTTGAGCGACTGCTCTGATGCCCTCCTGTTGGCAGGGCCAAATTGTGGCTGTGATGCTGTCCACCTCCCTCCAGATGTTCTTGCTGTCTGGATAAATTTGGTCATTGGCATGGGAAAGCGAGCAAGAGTGGTCTGTTTACACACCTTCACATCCAGCCAGGGCTAAAGTGAATTTTTGACCATCAGCCAAACAACAGCAAAATGGGTTTGCTGAGGCTGCTTGGTGGAGCCAAATTGGAAAAAAATGAGAAAGAAAATGGAAGAGAAGCCACAGAATATCCTCCCAAGAATGCACATTTTTGCACATTATTATTATTATTATTATTATTATTATTATTATTATTGAACTCTTATAAGTGCTGGTTTACCTAGGAAATGGTAAGGCCTGGTGGTCAGACCTATTATGGATGAGACTCTGCTGTTTGTTCCCTGTGGGTTAAGGGAGAGAAAAGAGGGGGGTGGAAAAAGAGAAAGGGAGAAAAAGAAGGGGTGGCTCCACCTACTCCTTGCTCTGTCACACACACACACACACACACAGAGAGAGAGAGAGAGAGAGAGAGAATATATTTCAGTTGTACAAGATAAAGAGAAAAAGAAGGAAATACAAAAAAGAAGAAGAAAAAGTGCAATAAAAATACATAGTATAGCAGAGTAAATCTAGCACCTTAGAGACCAACTAAGTTTATCATTGATATGAACTTTCGTGTGCATGGTATCTGAAGAAGTGTGCATGCACACGAAAGCTCATACCAATGACAAACTTAGTTGGTCTCTAAGGTGCTACTGGAACGAATTTTTGTTTGTTTGTTTCGACTATGGCAGACCAACACGGCTACTTACCTATAACTAGAATAAATGTAATCAGTTACACTTTCATGCATATTATATAGGTATATAAGTACAATTATTGTCCTAATACATATATGATTGTTGATAACCTACAATATTCATTCCAAATGTCAATATGTTTATCCCAACAGAGTCTGTATCTTCAAGCAATCCCTTCATGTTGCATTTGCTGTTATGTCTTCAGTCCATTGATTAAAGGGGACCCTAACGTTATTCTTCCAGTTCATCAATAGCAGTCTTTTAGCCATAGTTGGGGCACGTAGAATCTATTTTCATTGTCCAGTTGTCAACTTCCATACAATAGGCATATAATTCAAAAGAAAGGGTATGCAATAAAAAACAGTTCCCTGCCCTCAGCCCAGGTGATGTGGATGGTGTCCATCTTCTCTCTCTCTCTCTCTCTCTCTCTCTCTCTCTCTCTCTCTCTCTCTCTTAAACTTTATTAAACAAGAAGATATCTTAAAATACACACAAAACAAACATACAGCACAAACATTCTATAAGAAAAAAGAAAAAAGAGCTTACCGGTAATTACATATAGAATAAAAAATAGTAAAAGAAAATAAACTTCCAACTAAATCCATTGTACTATTTTGCATTCAATTTTTTTTTTACACAGTTTCTTATTGATACTCTATTAATTTGGCTTGCCATTCAATCTTTGAAGGGATGGGCAATTTCTTGCTTTTAGAATCCTTGCTGCAGTTGTTGAATACATGAATAATAGTCTAATTTTATTCTTGATTTCTGATGTCATGATCTCAGGTCTTTTAGTGAACGGGATCTTAAATATTTTCTTTAACTCTTTATAGATAGTGGGTGTCCGTCTTGCCTCAGTGTGGTGTACCATCCTTCTGCGTCATCTGCATCTTTCCTCTCTCTCTCCTCCCAGGGTGACATCCAGCAGCTCTTCGTAGTAGCAGACCACCGAGCAGCCTACGACTATTGTGAGCACTACAGCCCGGATTGTGACACAGCTGTCCCAGATACGCCACAGTCCCAGGACCCCAACCCTGATGAATATGTAAGTGGAAAGAGATGAACGACTGCCACAATGTTGGCCTGGTGCAAAATCTGGAGGCAGCCTGCTGGCTCAGCAGGGAGACAGAAGATCCATTGCCCCCCATGCAATCCAGAGCAAGGGATGGCAAGGCAACCCCAGTGCAACCCCTTCGTGGAAGTGGAGTGATGAGCTGAAACCACCCTTTCCCCAAAAAACACACACACCACTTTTCCATGGGGAGGGAGGGACCTGCTTCTACTTAAGTTTCACATGGTTTTATTAATAAACCCACTCCAGTCTGTTTTGGATACCATTTGACTCAGGGTAGACCCATTGAAATTAATTGAAACTACTCAGTTTTACTTTGAGTAGACCTATTGAAATTAATTGAAATTAATTTTAATGGGTCTACACAGAGTAAAACTTAGGTGAATACCACCCTGATTATTTTTTTTTTGCTTTAAATACCTACGAAAATTCTAAGTGGTTAATAAATTGTCTTTTTCAAAAAAAATGGGCTGTGTGTACAAGCAAGTGTGTCTGGTTTTGTGTAAGCATACACCCCATACATTCAAAGCATATTCCTTCTTGCAAAGAATCCTAGGAATGGTAGTTCACCCTTGCAAAGCTACAATCTCCAGCACCCTTAAACTACAGCTATTACTACTACTAATACTACTACTTTGTGGGGTGAGCTTTAAATGTATGGTGGGTATGCAGCCTAAGCTATAGCAGAAAAAAGGAAAAAAGGAAAAAGCATTAATGGGCAGGAGCCTTGGCTTTTAACTGCAATGAGCAGACTGTTCCATGGAGTCTACACTCACACAAGATTCCATTGACTAACACATCCACTCCCAAACAAGGCTCCGCTTCAGCCATCTCTATTTCATTTGCAGATATTTAGGTCAGGAGAGCCCTTCTGGATCAGTCCCATTAAAGTCCACCATCCCATTCTCACAGTGGCCAACCAAATGCCCCAAACAGGAAGCCCATAGGCAGGACTTGAGCCCAATAGAGTGCCCTCCCCCCCCACTTGTGATTCCCAGGAACTGGTAATTAAAGGCATACAGTATTGTATCTGATGTGCTGTGTGAAGAGGTCCCTCCTTTTGCCTCTTCTGATCCTGACTCAGTGGAACTGTTGATGGTGGTGACAATGGCTCACAGCCTTCCCATGTTCTAGCTGCTGTGCTTTCTGCCTTGCAGTACCCAGATGGAGATGGGAACCTCGAAGTGGAAGGAGAAACTTACTACTACGAATATCCCTACTATGAGGACACAGACGACACAGGCAAAGTGGTACCACCTACGACCCCAACCACAGATATTGAAGAAGTGGCACGGGAAAGGGCTGAAACCACTGAGGTATGGGACAGGGGGCCACAGTTTGATTGGTGAACTGGTTCCAATCCAACCCCCACCCCCTATTTTCAGAGGCTGCACACATGGCATAGAAACATAGGCCATGTTCGAAGAAGCCTTCCCTGTGGTGTGGGGTGTAAGGATGCTATTAGTTCTTCCAAAGTGGCTTCTGTAAGCCATTGTATTAAGATACTCTTTAAAATAACAATTTAATTCATAAGGGACACAGATGTCATCTATTTTTACTCCTTTGACATGTTGCAGGACTAAGCCAATGGTGTAAGAGGTGAAATATCCTAGCCCAGGCATCCCCAAACTGCGGCCCTCCAGATGTTTTGGCCTACAACTCCCATGATCCCTAGCTAAGAGGACCAGTGGTCAGGGAAGATGGGAATTGTAGTCCAAAACATCTGGAGGGCCGAAGTTTGGGGATGCCTGTCCTAGCCTTTATAAATCCTAAAGTGGGGTGTCCTGTAATTAGCAGTGCCCCCTCTGAGATCAGGTAACAGGACACTGCAGAAGGTCATGCCCGGGCTCAGGCAGATGTTTCCAGATGGTTATTATGTGATATTGATATACAGAACTGGATGACTCTCATTTTGGGGTGCCAACCCAATCCAATGTGCAAAGGTTTTAGTATTATTCCTGGAACGGCACCCCCTGCTTTGCCCCTTGTTCGTTTACACAGGCTGAGATGGCTTTTGACAGAATGTAGGTTATATGCTCTGCAGGTGATGGGGGCATTATAGGACTCAGAACGGCATATATAAATAATTCACAGCCATCTTCTTCCGAACGTGGTACAATTCTTAACAGAGTATACCCTGTGTTAGGAGAGCTTGAAGCTTGGGTGAATTAGATTGGAATAATCCCTTACAGATTCTGGAGTTCAAAGGGTTTATTTATATAGGAATATATTTACAAGATGAGCGTAGATGAGAAAGAGAAAATAGCAGGCATCTTTCTCAACTAGTCACAAAGAACTGTCACATTCGTTAAGCAGGATTCAGAGAAGTGAGAGCCATTGATTGCACCTGAAGACCACACTGATTAAAATGGATTTGTTGTTCTGATTTTGTGGGGGAGGTTTTGTGAACTAGTCTTTTATGACAATGTACTTTGATGCTTATTTTTTTGCTTTGTGATTTGTCTATTAATATGATGAGTGTGTGGTATGGTGTAGGCTTGGTTGGCCAGAAATCAATAAACTATTCCTTTTCATATTTTAAGTAGCTGTTTAATTAATTAGGGGGCACAGGTATCAGCCAGTTTGTTTCTTCTGACGTGCTGCGGTGCTAAGAGTGTAGAATGGCATGTGTCTCCTAGCTTGTGTGCATCCTAAGAAAGGTTATCCTCAAATATCAGGTAACTGTGGCCTCTTCTTCTTTTTGTGGAAACAGGAACTTGCCCCTCCATCTACACCATCCCCACCCATTGTGGAGAGAACTCAAGAGGAGACCACGGTGAAAGAAAGGGTAGAGGATCCACTGGTGGATGAATATAATTATGGAACCATAACTGATGAATATTACACTCCACTCCCTTATGAAGAAGATATCAGCTATGATGACCTCCCAGAGGGCGGTGTCGAAGTGGAGGTCCCCACCAGCACAGTGATCACCCTCAACGGAACCAATGTAATTTTTTGGGGGGGCAAGGGCCCAACCCTCCAGAGCCCACATGACCGTGTGGCCTCAAAACTGTGATCCACGTTCTGGCTCAGTCTGTAGCCCAGGCATTTTGGGTTGTTAACGCAATCAAGTTCTACCCAGAGTAAACCCACTAGAATTAACAGGCCTGGTGATTTTGTCATAAGGATATAAGGAGAACTTACTGGATCAGGCCAGTGGCCCATCTAGTCCAGCATCCTGTTCTTACAGTTGCCAACCAGATGCCTCAATGGGAAACACACAAGCAGGGCCTGAGCACAAGATCAGCACCCTCTCTTGTGGTTTCTGGCAACTGGTGCTCAGAAGCATTACCATGGAGGCAGAGCATAGCCATCGTGGCTTGTAGTCGTTGAGGCCAGTCAGCTTCAGATGAGTCTACTCTGTGTAGGACTAACATTGGCTACAGCCCACATCCTTGAACTGCCTCATGGGTTCTGAAGTTGTCTATAAGTTGCATTTTAGAAAGTTGGTGGCTGTTGGTGGATCCTAGTAAATTGGTGATTATGCTAAGGACTGCTGCTCTTTTGCAGGGGAGCATTATGCATACCTAGATCAACACAGCTGCCTGCATTTTCAAACCTTGGAGGTGCAGCTGTGCTGCTTGAGTGGGGTGGGATGTCCTCGTGATGAGTTCCTGCTTTTCAGATTTTACAAGAGTGTTCAGTTGGGTTTTTAATTGCTCTATCTGTTCATGTGGGGCAGCAGTAAGGCCTAATCTACAATAAATCCATAATTTAGTGTGGCAGCACCTACACTTTGGAGCTGTCTCTTCCCCTTGACATCAGGCAGATGTCTTTGCTGTACTCTTTTTGGCACCTACTAAAAATATTTTTGTTTGGGCAAACCTTTTCAGACATGTGAAATGTTGACAGGTGTTTAGTTTACCATTGACTTTAATTATTTTTTGAAAGTTTAAAATAGTCTGTTTTTAATAGTTTTAAAGTCTGTTCTTTGTATAAATTGCTTTAAGGTTGTTATGAATTTTGGGAAATAAATGAATCATAGAATTGTAGAGTTGGAAGGGAACCCAAAGGCCATCTATCCCAACTCCCTGAAATGTAGGAATCACAGCTAAAATGTGCCACCCCCCCCCCAAACTTATGTTCCAGAATCCTCTGCAACTAGCAATGGCTTTGGTATGCAGAAGCTTATGTTGGAATGGTCCCCTGGTGGTATGGAATCTGGAAATCCCTCTGTCTTGGAGGAAAAGGTCTTAGCGCCTCCTATTTTCTGTTCTCTTCCACTTAGGATGCAGAACGAGGGCGTGAAGGAGGAGGAGACCCCAACAAGGACTTCACCGAGGAGACCCTCACAGAGTATGAAGATGGGTACTATTACGGCAACTATGACCGGACAGACTCTCCGGACATTGGACCCGGCATGCCTGCTAACAAGGACATGATTTATGAAGGGGTAAGGGAAGACTTGGTTCCTTGGGAAACGAGGAGACTGGACTTCACAGTCCATGCTGTGTGGAGGTGAAGCTAGAGCCTTGGATTAGTGCAGTGGTTCCAAAAGCGAGCAGTCGTGCCCCCTGGGGAGACAGTGGGATTACAGTGGGACTAAGAGGCAGGGGAGCACTGGAGCTGGGTTCTTCCAGGAGCATGGATCACTTATTTACAATTGACTGGGCTAGAGTCTGGAGCAAAACACTTTCCTCGCTTCATATTATGGTGGCCTGGTAAGCTGTTAAATACTGAGATAGGTAGATAAAGTATTTTCTTTCTGAGTTATTTTTCTAAAAGAATCTGTTTTAAACAATATGTAGATGTCAGAGTCTCATTGGGCAAATGAGATGTTCTGCTTCTGCAACCCTCTGCTCGGTGGCAATCGATTTGGTGGCAATGAATGCAGCCAATGAAGTGGAGCAATGCTCATTGTTCAGCGAGTTCTTGCTTTTGTTTCCTGTGTCTGCTGCAGATTGGTGGGCCACGAGGTGAAAAGGGACAGAAAGGGGAGCCAGCCATAATTGAACCGGTAAGAGCTGCCGCTTTGCCTTTGTGCTGCAGCTGGAGAATCCACGTGGAAATTGTGCAATGCTAACATTTAACAATCTATCAATTTATCAAACCAGGGTAAGGGTGGGGAAACCTCAAGCATGCAGGTCAAATGTGGCCCTCTGGGCTGCTCTGTTTGGCTCTCAGGACAGACAACCTCAACCCACAGTCTCCTTGAGTGTTTTTGCCTCTTTGGAATGTGTCCTTGAGCTGTGATAATACCTCTTGCTAGCCAGGATGGAATGTGTTTGTGTATTTGGCCCTGCCCACATCTGTTGCTCCACCTACTTTTTTTGCTTCTGGCCCCGTCCACCACTAGGGTTGCCATATTTCAAACAGTGAAAATCTGGACAGAAAAGTTGTGAGCTTCTTCTTCTCCTTCTCCTTCTCTCTCTCTCTCTCTCTCTCTCTCTCTCTCTCTCTCTCTCTCTCTCTCTCTCTCTCTCTCTCTCTTTTAGTTTTCCCAAAGTTGTTGAGCCTTTCGGGCAAAATCGCAAAATAAAAACCCAATAAATTTTAGAGCTATTTTTATTGAAAAACTGCAAAAATGGCACTGCCGACATGGGCATCCATATGGCTGGATTTTTCTGGACATTTCCCCAATTTTTGCCCGGACACTGCTGCCGACTGCAGTATTCTGGACATGTCCGGGGAAATCCGGACGTATGGCAACCCTATGCACCATTGACATATGACCCCTGGAAGGCTGCTCAGAGTAGAACAAGGCCCATGGACTGCATAAGTTCTCAACCACTGAAATAGTTGCAAGAGGTTCTCCAGTAACAAGTAGGGAAAACTACTAAGAAATTTATTCTGCATTTCTCTTGTTTGGTGGCAGGGTGGAAGTGTATCCTATCTTTCTGTCTTCTCCTTTCCCAGCCTCCAAAAGTTCTCTGCCCAAGAATATAGACATAAGAACATAATGGCCCATCTAGTCCAGCATCTTCTTATCACAGTGGCCAGCCAGATGCCCTAGTAGAAAGTCCTCAAAGCAGGTCCAGACCACAAGAGCCCTCTCCCTGCCTGCAGTTCCCAGCAGCTGGTATTCAGCATTGCTTCCTCTGACCCATAGTGACCCTGGCTAGTAGCCATCAATAGCCCTCTCCTCCTCCATGAATTTGTCTCCTCCTCTTTTAAAGCCATACAATCTGGTGGCCATCCCTGCCTCCTGTGGGAGAGAGCGCTACAGTGTGAAGAAGGCCTTTGTTTTATCCATCATCTTGCATACAACACCCAGCTTCATTTGGATGTCCACATCTAGTGCTATGAGACAGGAAGGAAACTTTTCCTCATGCCTTGCATAATAATATAAACTTCTATCATGTTGCCTCTTACTTACATGTTCTCTAAGCTAAAAAAAAATCCCAAATGCTGCAACTGTTCCTCATAGGGGAGTCACTCTGTCCTCCTGGATCATTTTTGTTGCAATTCTGGTTGCTACAACATCTGGCTGCTGTCACCACTGTACATCACCATATTGGATCTGACCTAGGTTCTGGACAACAGAATGAAGTTGCAGAGTTCTTAGTGCTGAATAACTTCAGGCTGCAATTTGGAGATCCTCCCTTAATGTTAAAAAAAAATCCTGCAAGGAGAGGTGTAGAAGAAAAAAAATCCCTGCAAGAGGAAAACTAATACAGTGGGAGGGAGTGGACTGAGCTGAATCCATTCTCTCTGATGTTGAGGTTCCCATCTTTTTTAAATTTGCACAGAATTGTTTATGTGGGGGGACATGACAAAGCAATGGCATCTCTTACATGCAATCTCAAGTCTTATTAAACCAATTCATAGAGGGGAAGGCCAACTATTACTACTAACCACAATGGCTGCATTCTACCATTGAGGCAGTCAACGCTGCTTCTGAATACCGGTTGCTGGAAACTGCAGGAGGGAAGAGTTGCTTTTGCACTCAGGTCCTGCTTGCAGGTTTTCCCTGTTAGCATCTGGTTAGCTGCTGTGAGAACAGGATGATGGACTAGGTGGGCTCCCTTTGGCCTGATCCAGCAGGTTCTTCTTATGTTCCTCAGCCCAGCTGCTTCTACACCCTTTCAACAGCTATGCCTTCTCTGTTCCGTAAAAAGAAAAAAAGCAACTCTTTCCGCCCAAGCTCAGTCCTCCCCATCTAACATTTTTTGTACACTAGCGACCCAATTAACCCAGTTTTTTCCTGGCAGACCAGCCAAAGTAACAGCGACCTTGTCTGACTTGCAAAGTTGAAAGGTCTCCATTTGCCGCTTCCCCCTGATGATTTCCCTACAAGGGGAAATGAAGTCAGAACCAACTCCTCCTCTTAACTGTTTTCTAGCTGCCTCCCATTCTTCCCTCACCCCTTTCTCTGAGGGAGCTTGCAGCTGAAACACTTTGAAAAATCAGAGATGCCCTCAGCATGGAGGGGGATCTGCTGAAAACGGTTGCATAAGAATTTGGCAGCTCTGAGCGGGGTTTGAAAATGCCAGACCACCGAGAGGCTGCTAGAATGTAAACAAGACCAAATGCTTGTATTTTCTCTCTCTCTCTCCACTGTCCAAAAAAAGAAACATTTTGGAGCGTTTTTTTTTTAAATGCACTCCTTATCAGGCTTAGATGCATTCCAAGCTAGACTCGCTGGATGCCTTCCCCCTCCCCTCTTCAACTCCACAGAGGCCCTGCAAGTCACTACATAATAAATTTACTTGAAGTGAGGCCTTGTGTTTTTTGGGGGGGTGGGTAGGGGTACATTTCAGCTGCTTACTGTACTTTTCAGAATGGCCACTGTGTGTGCCAGTTTTTTTAGCTCAACGTGCAGTAAGATCTTGGAGCCCTGTCGTTTTTGCTGTGCATAAGAGGGTTAAAAGCAGCAGCTGCTACAGAAGAAGAACATAAGAAAAATAAGAAGAGATGTGTTGCTGGATTAAGCCACCTAGTTGACCATCCTGTTCCTACAGTGGCCAGCCAGATGCCCCGAATGGGAAGCCCCCAGGCAGGATCTGAGCAGAACAACAACTCTTCCCTCTTGCAGTTTCCAGCAACTAGGATTCAGAAGGAATTCTGCCTCCAGCTGTGGAAGCAGAGCATAGCCATTGTGGCTAGTACCGGTAGCCATTGATAGCCCTGACCTCATTGCATTTGTCTAATCCTCTTTGAAAGCCATCCAAGCTAGTGACCATCACAGCCTCCTGCAGGAGGGAGTTCCACAGTTCAACTATGCACTGCATAGTAACTCTCTCATCTGTCCTGAATCTTCCAACATTCGGCAGCACTGGATGACCACAAGTTCTACTGTAATGAGAGAGGGAGAGAAACTCTTCTCTATCCACTTTCTCCACACCATGCAGTTTTGTACAGTTCTATCTTACTCACCTTTTGTCTAAGCTAAAACGTCTCAACTACTGCACCCTTTCTTCATAGGGGAGTTGCTCCATCCCCTTGATCGTTTGGGTTGCCCTTTTCTGAGCCTGTTCCAACTCTATTATTGAAAATATGCAATTTTGTACTATACTATTGCAGAATTCAGTTTTTAGACTGCAGAATTTTATTTTATTTTTTTAAAAAAAAACAAGTTTAGAGTTCCCACTGGCCTGTTTGTTAAATGTATTCCAATCTCTTTCTCTCTTTCAGGGGATGCTCATTGAGGGCCCATCTGGGCCAGAAGGACCAGCGGTGAGTTGCAAAATATGACCTATATATTCTGTGCTTTCCCCCAATTTTCTCTCACTTAGCACAACCTTGTCTCATTGTGTGTCTTTTGACTGCTGCCCGAGTGCAGCTGTTCTCTGGGTTCAATTACTTCCATATGATGGGCATGGATCTGCAAGCCTTGTGAGGTCAATTTGACAATGCTAAAGTAAACACATCCTTCTCATACTTTTCCTGTTCTGTGTGTGTGTGTGTGTGTGTGTGTGTGTGTGTGTGTGTGTGTGTGGTGTACACACACTTCCTTTTGTCTTGCAGCTAATTTTCCTTCTTTTTTCTTCCACATCAGGGTCTTCCAGGTCCTCCAGGTACGACTGGTCCCATGGGTCAAGTTGGAGATCCTGGTGAAAGGGTGAGTTACCTTGCAAATTCCCTGAGCACAGGGAGTGAGCCCTATTACAAAACTGCTCCTGCTGTCTTTCTGCAAATAATTTTTCTGCCTTGATTTGGAATCACCACTAACCTCACCTCTGACATTGATGGGACCAAGAAGACGTTCTCCCTCAAGGATCAAAGTGGCTTGGCAGGTTCACATAGGGAGATAGGTAGTTTGTGCCCAATTTCTCCTTCTAAGGTTGTTCCCTAAGCAGATTCTGTCTGAAGCTGAATCAGAAGTAAATGTTCAAAAGTTGAGTTGAAATATGTTAGCATAAATCACACAGGATAACATTCTAAGCAAATTTGATTCACACCGAAATTGGATTTCATGGGAAATGGCAGTTTCCTTTGCTGGCCTGCCAGAGCAAACTCAACAAAACTTTTATTATTATTATTACTACTACTACTACTACTACTAAGGGACCCAGGTGGCGCTGTGGTTAAACCACTGAGCCTAGGGCTTGCTGATCAGAAGGTCGGCGGTTCGAATCCCTGTGACGGGGTGAGCTCCCGTTGTTCGGTCCCTGCTCCTGCCAACCTAGCAGTTCGAAAGCACGTCAAAATGCAAGTAGATAAACAGCGGGAAGGTAAATGGCGTTTCCATGTGCTGCTCTGGTTTGCCAGAAGCAGCTTTGTCATGCTGGCCACATGACCTAGAAGCTATACACCGGCTCCCTTGGCCAATAATGCGAGATGAGCGCGCAACCCCAGAGTCAGTCACGACTGGACCTAATGGTCAGGGGTCCCTTTACCTTTACTACTACTACTACCCAGTGTCCAGATCTCACTTGGACCACAACAATTGACATGGGTTTCTGTTGCAATACGATGCTTGCATTTGTGAGATAATGTATTTTGTTTTTTTTTAAAAGCATGCTTAAATTGAGTTTCTGAGCATAAGGAGAACTTGCTGGATCAGGCCCATGGCCCATCTAGTCCAGCAGCCTGTTCTCACAATGGCTGGACAGTTGCCTGTGAGAAAGCAGCAAGTAGGACTGTCCTGAGCACAAGAGCCCTCTCCCATTCCCATGGTTTCCAGCAACTGCTATTCAGAAACATTACTACCTCCGACTGTGGAGGGCACAGCATAACCACCATGGCTAGTAACCATCAATAGCCCTCTCCTCCATGAATTCGTCCAATCTTCTTTGAAAACCATCCACTTAGTGCCTGTCACTTCCTCCTTGTTTCCTGGATGCCATGTACAGTACAGTAGTTGCAGGGAGAAGGCCCCCTATGTGATTCTGACAATGGCCAGCAGGAGGAGCTCCAGTATGCAATCTGTTTCTTCTAAAAGGATCCTCTTCCCCCTGCCCCCACCCCCGCAATTCGTGTAATAACCTGGGATAAATTTTCTGCTCAGTTTGGATTATTACCTGGGCTGGCAATTGCTTCTGCTTGAAGTTCAAAAGCAACTCTGGATGCCTTTTTTATGACACTCACTCTAAGCCCATGTGACATGGTTTTAGAGCTCTTGTTCAAGAAACAATGCAGATTAATCTGCAGGCAGCAGTCAATATACCAGTTGTATATGCAACCTGTAATGCACAACACAGAAACAGACATTTCAGGTTGTACCTAGGGATGTAAGATGGTAAAGGGCAGCTCTCTCTATTCTGCCTTGGTCAGATCACACCTGGACTACAGTTCTGGGTGACACAGTTTAAGAAGGGTATTGAAATGAAGTGTGCAAATGAAGGCGACCAAGATGATTAAGGGGCTGTAAACCAAGCCTTATGAGGGATGGTTGAAGGAGCTGGGTATGCTTAGCCTGGAAAAGAGGAGACTGAGAGGAGATACAATTTGTTATTGTTGTTTAGTCATTTAGTCGTGTCTGACTCTTCGTGACCCCATGGACCAGAGCACGCCAGGCACTCCTGTCTTCCACTGCCTCCTGCAGTTTGGTCAGACTCATGTTGGTAGCTTCGAGAACACTGTCCAACCATCTCGTCCTCTGTCATCCCCTTCTCCTAGTGCCCTCAATCTTTCCCAACATCAGGGTCTTTTCCAGGGAGTCTTCTCTTCTCATGAGGTGTCCAAAGTCTTGGAGCCTCAGTTTCAGGATCTGTCCTTCCAGTGAGCACTCAGGGCTGATTTCCTGAAGAATGGATAGGTTTGATCTTCTTGCAGTCCATGGGACTCTCAAGAGTCTCCTCCAGCACCATAATTCAAAAGAATCAATTCTTCGGCGATCAGCCTTCTTTATGGTCCAGCTCTCACTTCCATACATCACTACTGGGGAAACCAGAGCTTTAACTATACGGACCTTTGTCGGCAAGGTGATGTCTCTGCTTTTTAAGATGCTGTCTAGGTTTGTCATTGCTTTTCTCCCAAGAAGCAGGCGTCGTTTAATTTCGTGACTGCTGTCACCATCTGCAGTGATCAAGGAGCCCAAGAAAGTAAAATCTCTCACTGCTTCCATTTCTTCCCCTTCTATTTGCCAGGAGGTGATGGGACCAGTGGCTATGGTCTTAGTTTTTTTTGATGTTGAGCTTCAGACCATATTTTGCTCTCTCCTCTTTCCTCTTTCACCCTCATCAAAAGGTTCTTTAATTCCTCCTCACAATACAATAGCCATCTCCAAATATCCCAAGGGCTGTCCCATGGAAGATGGAACAAGCTTGTTTTCTCCTGCTGTGGAGGGTAGGACCCAAACCAATAGCTTCGAGTTACAAGAAAGGAGATTCCTACCAAACACCAGGAAGAATTTTCTGACAGTAAGAGCTGCCTGACAGTGGAATGGACTCGTTTGGAAGATTGTGGACTCTCCTTCATTTGGAGGTTTTTAAGCTGAGGCTGGATGGGGATGCTTTAGTTGCACAAAATCTAGTTGGACTAGATTACCCTCTTTCAGTTCTATGATTCTGCTATGATTGGAGATATAAGAAGGCCTCATTTTTCATCCCACTTGCATTTGTTGCACAAAGCACTATTTCCCTTCCACTGCAGTTTGTTTCCCACGAAAACCAAACAACGGTTTTTCATCTGGCTGTCCAGTGTGACAAAATCATGGCACATTCCTAGTTCCTTTGGGCACAGTGGCAGAGAAAGCCACTTGGGCACCTGGGGCAGTGCGCCCAGGGGTGGGGCGAGCCACCCATAGGGGTTGGGGTGCAGAGCAGGGTCTCCAGGGTCTGCCTGCCTCCTCCTACACAGCTGTCCTACAGCTGGGGGGGAGGCAGTGGGCAGACCATTTGGACAGTGCAGAGCCTTCGCACGCCCAAGGCACCGTGTCTCTCCCAGCTCAGGTGCGCTACAGGCCCCGCAGTGAGTGCCGCCTGGCATTTTGTCACCCCCCTCAGTGGTGACACCTGGGGCGGCTCACATCTACCGCATCCTCCTTCCTCTGCCCCTATCTGGGCATATGCTGGTGTCCATTGGTGTGAAGATAATTGTGCACCTTAGAAATGCAAACATGCAGGGATTCAAAGAGATCTGCTGGGTTTCCTTAGTAGATGAATATTACTGTTACATCTGTTTTACAGCAATTGATTTAGGCCTGACACCTAGTGGCATCCTTGGAACACTGCAAGCAGTTTCTGGGTGTGTGTTTTTTAAAAAAAGACTTTCTTAAATTAGAGCTGCACTGAACATCAAAAAAATATATTTCGTTTATTTTAACCTTTCATTGAGTGGGTGGGGAGCAATACAAAACCCTCCCTAAAGATAAGTTATTTAATTGATGCTTTTGGGAGAGATTGCCCCGTACCATATTTACAAGGTGCAGGTAGTCCCCCTATATATATATATATGTATGTATGTATATGTATATGTGTGTGTGTGTGTGTGTGTGTGTGTGTGTGTGTATTTTAAAAATTTAAGGCACTCGCTGCAGCTTCTCAAAGGCTGCAATTCCTGGAACATCTTGGAAATGCCGTCTCACATTGCATTGAGGAGGTGTGGCCAGCAGGGGGCAGTGTGTGGCTCTTTCCACAGCTTACAAATTTCTGCATTCCCTGGTTGATACCCAGTTTTCTTACTTTTAATATATATATATATATATATATATATATATATATATATATATATATATCAGCATCCTCCCTCCCCTAAAATTTCGAATTTTAGAGAAATTCCTCTCTCTCTGCTCCCAGAAATGAGAAGGAATCTCAGCCGTGCTTTAGCTGAAGCAGGCCTGAGTATTTCATGACCTCAGAGAGATACCGTATTTTTCCGTCTATAAGACACCCCCATGTATAAGACACTATTTGGGGGGACTCCGATTTAAGAAAATGGGGGGAGATCTATCTGTGTATAAGACGCCCCCCCCCAATTTTTGACATTATTTTTTAGGGGAAAAACCTAGTCTTATGCACGGAAAAATACGGTAATTTGGGGGCTTCTTTGTTTCTGATCACATCTGATCAGGTTCCCTTCTGTCTGTTCAAGACAATGTTCAACTATTTTCTAAACAAATAAGTATGTTTTGCATCTATTAAAGACACAAATCTCTTTATTTTAAAAGAAAAAGGAATATGGTGCTCATCGATGACATTGCAAAAGTAGTTTTAAAAATCACTCAAATGCTCCGAAAGAGTTTAGGAAAAGAGATTGCTAGATCAGGCCAGTGGCTCATCTAGTCCAGTGTGTAAGCAGATTCTGAGCACAACAGCAAACTCTCCACCCTGGGATTCTATAAATAACACATTGATGGTATAATTTAAGTAATTAATTGTGTAAGTCTTGTAATTTCACAACAGTGGATAGTGAGACGAATAGCATAGTTTCTGGTGGAAGGCGCATTGCAGTGGAATGGAAACAGTCTTGGATGTGATGAATACAGGGTGCAATGAAATATGATGCCCTTGTACATTCCTGGGAGAATAAACTTCATTCTGAATCCTCTAATAAGAACTGATCATACCATTGTTCCATTTCAATGGGGTCCAAATGTCCCTGTTTTTCAGGGACTGTCCCTGTTGTATGGCATCCAACACCCCTATTTTTGTCCAGACCTACAAACCTGGCCAATGACCTTGCCCTGAGAAAGATGCAGATGGAGGAGAAAATGCAGGCTTTGGGCCCAAATAAGGATTGGTTGTGTACCAACCCAATAACCTCTTGGACAGCAATAGGCCAGAAAAAGCCAGGGGTGAGACTTGGCCACTATAAAAAACATCCTGATTAAGTTGTACTCTAGTCTGAAAAATCAGGGGATTGCTATAATTTGGGGGAGGGATTTGGGGAAGGGCAGAGCATCCGCTTTGCATGTGCATGGTCCCAGATTGAATCCCCGGAAAAGAGATCTCCTACTTGAAACCCTGGAAAGCTGTTGCCAGTCAGTGTAGGAAATATTGAGCTGTCTGGACCCCTGCACCTGACTTGGGATAAGGTGGCTTCTTACATTGCTATTTAAATCTGCCCTTGATTTGGAACTGTCAGAGGGTCGTCGTGGCTACTCTAGAGTAACTCCGCCTAAGTCCAGTTTGTCTTCAAATAAGTTTATTGTGCTATTTATTTACAGTGTAGAGACAGCTTAAAACAGGACCTCTCATCCCGAAACAGAATCCGGCAATGGCGTACATCTGTTCCTAGGCCAGCAAAGTAGCCTGGGCACCCCAAAATGCCATCCCCTTGACCTGCATTGCAGCGCTCTTCTTACTTCTTGCGCCGGAAGGAGCGATGCCCTTTCAGCTTCCTCCCTGAGCGGTCGGTGCCCTGGCTCTGCAACATCCCTGAGCAGCTTCCTGCATCCCTCCGCCCCCCCCCCCGAGCTTTCCCATTGTTCCTCCCTCTGATTTCTCTCCTCCTCCGAGTCTCTCCCTCCCCCTCTGGCTGCTTCAGAACCACTGGTGCTCTCTGTACTTGACGAGGTGGGAGGTGGACGTCGGGATAATGGGGGCTGGCTCCCTGTAGGGAGTCACCCTTACAGGAGCCATAGGGACTAGAACCTTGCTAATTTTTATGGGAAAGGATGTAGCTCAGTGGTAGAGCCCTTCCCATCTTCCCAAGTTCAACCCTAGCATCTTCAGGTAGGGTTGGGAATACCCCTTGCCTGAAACCCAGGAGAGTCTCTACCAGTCAGTGCAGACAACACTGAGCTAGTTTGGCCAATGCTCTGACTCTCTCTCCTTTGTTCACATTATTATTTGTTTTCTCCCGGGGCTTCCTTCTTCTCCCAATCCTGTTGAGGGTTGGGTCTGTCAAACGGGTGGCACTGAGCTATTGCTTTTCCGATGCAGCCTCTTGTATTTACGACTCTTCGAGGGCCCAGTAATAATCTTCCCCACGGTTGTGACATGACAGAGCATGAAAGACCCAGCCATGCTGCATCAATCCTGCCTTGCAAGGAAGTCAATACTGCAGCTTGTCCTTTCGGAAGGGGCTGGAGCAGGCAGCTCGCTTGGTGGCTCCACCCAGCTGTGGGCCACGATTCCCTCTGCCTTTGGATGGGGGAGGAGGGACGGGACATGCACTTCAGGGAAGAAGAGGGAGAGGAGTGTTCAGTCTGCTTTTCGAAAGAACATAAGGGTTCCCTGTGGGTCATCTGGTTGGCCACTGAGAACAGGATGATGGAATAGATGAGCCCCCTTTGGCCTGATCCACCAGAGCTCCTCCTGTGTTCTGAAGTAACCTTTGTGAGATGGTTTTAATTTAGTGAATTAAGGAAGATCTATAAAATTCCCTCTGCTTCCCACCACTCTTCCTCTCTTGACCAGAAAGGTCCCAAAAGGAAGAGAGTAAATGCTTGGATCGCCACCTGACCGCTGCATCCTGCAGTCTCCACACCATTAATAAACCCAAAATAGTTGCATTGTCCAAAGTTTTTAACACCTGTTCTATGTTCCGTTCAATTTGCAGGGGCCTCCTGGACGAGCAGGCCTGCCTGGGGCAGATGGTTTGCCAGGACCTCCTGGGACTATGTTGATGCTGCCGGTGAGCACCCGTTAACTGGCAATTCGGGGGATTTGCAACTATAAAGACAACTTTCTCCATACAGGCATTTGCTGTTACCTGATACAGCATATTAAGGTCATTCGGCTGTGTGGAGGAGAATTCCAGTGACTGTCAGTGGGGGGGGGGGAGAGACTTTACTGTTATAAGATGAGGTGGCAGAAGATTATTAAACCAGGTGACACACGCGTCTTTCCTTTACAAGCAAAAAGTAAATCTCACAGCCACTTGAAACAGCAGGTGGTTTTTTGCTGCCTACAAAGTCCTGTTGGGAATGGTGCTACCAATCCACTCTCATTCCCAGCAACCCTCCAGAAGTGAGATAATGTTGTCCTTCCCACCCCCACCCCACCCCCCAAAAGGATGTAATTCTCCAACTGATCCTCTTCTCTCCGCTTTGCCCACTTCAGTTTCGGTTCAGCGGGGGAGGTGATGGCGGCTCGAAAGGCCCCATGGTGTCTGCTCAAGAGTCCCAGGCGCAAGCCATCCTCCAACAAGCCCGGGTAAGTGATAGGTGCCACTTTGGCATGTGGGACACTGGGCCAGCTTCTCTCTACTTCGTTTACATGGTGGTGGGCGGCATAAAAGCAGTAATGAAATTTGTGTACGTAAAACAGCTACGAAATACATCACCCATCAGCTGATGAGCTCTGATTCCTGCATTGCAGGGGGTTGGGCTAGATGACCCTTGGGGCCCTTCCAACTCACCAATTCTATAATTCTATGCTCAATTGAGTATGTCAGATATAGCTGGATCACCCCTCAGGGAAAGGCTGTGTGAGCAGGTTAACTAAACTGCTCCACCATTAAAAGGACAACGGGGGGAAAGTCGCTGCTTTCGTCCTAGGAGGCCAAATCCAAAGTATGGAGAAATATATAAAGTGAAAAGCAAAGAACAATTAGCTGATATCGGTGGGATTTGAGACCTGACTTAAATTTCATGCAGCCACACAGGACACAGAAAGCTGCCTTACATTGAGTCCGGCCATTAGTCCATCTAGCCGAGTACAATCTGCAGTGACTGACATTGTGTTTCCAAAGTTCTAGATAGGAGGTCTCTCTCTGCCCTACTGGAAGACATGCTGCATGCAAAGTTCGGGCCCTGGCACTGAGCTGTGGTCCATCCCCTAAAAATAAAGTAAGATTCTAGTCCTCATAATTCTGAACATAGGGGCTGAGGTAAGTAGGAGGCCTTATGCAGAGTCAGACCCTTGGTCCATCTTGCTCCATATTGTCAGGAAATGCCAGGAATACCGACTGGAAATGCCTCTCTAGAGCCACAAGCAGGGGAAATTTACAGCCCTACCTGGAGACACCATTGGGGATTGAACCTGGGACCTTGTGCATATAAAGCAGATGCGCTGTGCCTGAGATATGGCCCTTTCCCTGAGCCTAGGATCTGAGCAGGCCACTTGAATGCTAAAACAGTGACTTCCAGAGCCATACAATACTGTTCTATAAACTTCCGTGAATGGGGTTGCCAGACCTCCTAGTCTGACCTGAAACTTCCCCCTTTGCCTGCCCCCCTTCAGGTAGCAGGAGGAGGTCTTGAATCTCCAGGTGGGCAGAAGTGCCTTTGATAATAATTTTAAAAATTATTATGAAGACTGTACATGCAATTTGCAAGCTTCAGCCCACCAGGGTGGCTACAAAGTAGTGGGAGGTTGCCTTCCTCTGGCCCCCTCTCCCAATTAACCTCCTTCTGCAGGGACTGGTGGGTGAGAGTCTCTTCATTTTTTTATTTTTTTAAAAGGAAGACTGCGAATGCAGCTTGCAAACTTCAGCCCCACAAGAGACCGCTGCAAATTATAGCACAGACACTCTGGTTGGGTCTGCCCTCTTCTGCTCCCTTCTCCCAATTAACCTCTGTCTCCAGGGCATCACCTGGGGGTTCCCCCAAGTGTCGGGGTTTGAATCCTGAAATCTCAGAGGCTGGTAAGTTTCTGACCTGGCAACCCTGCCCAGAAATCCCAGGAATGCCTGACCTTGTATATCCCTGCCTAGTCACTTCAGTTCTCAGGAGAGACACTCTTAGGATTCATCTTACATTGACTGAAAGCAGGGTGTTTAGCGTGGTGGCACCTTCCTTTTGGAATGCACCCTGAGCAAACAGCAAGCAGGTGTTCTACACTAATGTCACTCAGGTGCCTGCCTAAACCTTACCAGCTAATTGTTCTTTGCTTTTTCACTTTATATATTTCTCCATACTTTGGATTTGGCCTCCTAGGACAAAAGCAGCGACTTTCCTCCCGTTGTCCTTTTAATGGTGGAGCAGTTTAGTTAAACTCACAGCACACAGATCACTAAATTATCTTGCACTTTTTGCCGCCGCCGCGCCCCCCCCCCTCCCCAATGCATTATGATTGCAGCCCTTGGTTGGATTTTAATTACTGGAGAACACAGATAATTACAGGTCTTTTAAGGGATTGAATTCTTGCAATGGAACAAATTTGTCCTGGCGACGTTATAAAGTGCGGACAGGCCCATTACCTGCCAAAAGATTTATTGACTCTGGCCTAGCTACATGACTTTTTAATTAGTAGTTGAAAACAAAAAAACAAAGATCCCTAGACTGTGACAATTTCTGAAGTTCTGGGCCCTTGCTCTTTTCATAGAGGGCTCTGTAGGTGTTGTTGGAATCCAAGTCCCATCAGCCCTGGTCATTGCCATCAATATTCAGGGATGGTGGGAGTTGTAGTCCAAAAATACACGGGGAGCACCAGGTTTATGGAAGCCGGGCATCAGGGTACAAACAAGGAGCTGATTATCCTAGATCTGCTCTCTAGTCCTAAGATTCTACTCCTGTAAATGTGATGGGTGTTATATGCCCATTTTACCTATTTATATATTACGGCGTATAAGACGACTGAGCATATAAGACGACCCCCAACTTTTCCAGTTAAAATAGAGTTTGGGATATACTCGCCGTATATGAAATACGGCCCGGCGTATAAGACGACCCCCGACTTTTGAGAATATTTTCCTGGGTTAAAAAGTAGTCTTATACGCAGGAATATATATTATTTATATTTATTTATATTTATATTTATATTTATATTTATATTTATATTTATATTTATATTTATATTTATATTTATATTTATATTTATTCCATAAATGGTATATGCCACATGATAGTAAATAGAATCTCAAAGTGATTTTACAAAAAGATAAAATGATAACAATTCTCACTGACAAAAGTTTACAACATTAATTTAAGACTTTTGAAAAGTTGAATTAGCAATAGTTTATATACATATATATATATATATATATATATATATATATATATATATATATATATATATATATATATATGGACTCAAACACACATCAACTTTCTGAACATCTGGTGTGGCTTTTCTAAGCAAGAATGTTTCTAGCGTGCACTGAATAGACTCATGTCAATAGACAGGAAGTTCCAAAGTCTAGGCGTTGCCTCACTAAAATATTGAATTCATACAAATGCGGACAGGGTATTTATGTGGCAGCCCCTGTAATAGCATCAATTCTACTGATCGAAGTGGTCAAGTGGGCATATGTGAGGTAAGGCAATCTTGCAGGTAAACTGGTCCCAAATTGTTAAGGGCTTTATATGCTAATAGCAACAACTTGAATATGGCCCGGTAGCAGATCAATAACCAGTGCAGATCTCGGAGCACAGGTGTTACGTGCTGACAAGGCCTTGCTCCTGTCAGCTATCGTGCTGCAGTGTCCTGCACTAACTGCAGCTTCCAGATGCAGCACAACAGAAGCCCCCCACATATTTATCGCCTACACTTTCACCAAGGTAGTGTCCAACATACAGGTTTATAATAAAATCAATAAATACTGGTTGGTTAAAATGAAAGGGAAAGAATTGTAATTGCAAAGGCACATCCAGGCAAGACAGTTTTCAGAAGGTGTGGGTGGTTTTTACCAAACCTCCACTGGCAGGGAGTTCTATAGGGCAAAGCCTTCCACACCAAATAATAATAAATAATAATAATTTATTATTTATACCCTCCCCATCTGGCTGGGTCTCCGCAGTCACTCTGGGTGGCTTCCAACAAAATATTAAAATACAATAGTCAGTCAAACATTAAAAGCTTCCCTAAACAGGGCTGCCTTCTAATGTCTTCTAAAAGTCTGGTAATTGGTTTTCTCTTTGACATCTGGTGGGAGGGCGTTCCACAGGGCAGGTGCCACTACCAAGAAGGCCCTCTGCCTGGTTCCCTATAACTTGGCTTCTTGCAGTGAGGGAACCTCCAGAAGGCCCTTGGTGCTGGACCTCAGTGTCAGGGCAGAACGATGGGGGTAGAGATGCTCCTTCAGGTATACTGGACCGAGGCCTTTTAGGGCTTTAAAGGTCACCACCAACACTTTGAATTGTGCTTGGAAACGTACTGGGAACCAATGTAGATCTTTCAAGACAGGTGTTATGTGGTCTCGGTGGCCGCTCCCAGTCACCAGTCTAGCTGCCACATTCTGGATTAGTTGTAGTTTCCGGGTCACCTTCAAAGGTAGCTCCACGCAGAGCGCATTGCAGTAGTCCAAGCGAGAGATAACCAGAGCATGCACCACTCTGGCGAGACAGGCCGCAGGCAGGTAGGGTCTCAGCCTGCGTACCTGATGGAGCTGGTAAACAGCTTCCCTGGACGCAGAATTTTCCTGCGCCTCCATAGTGCAGACTCCCCCAGTGCTTCTTTAAGGCTTAAAAAAGAAGTCTCAACTGCATTCTGATTTTATCATTTTAACTGAAAATTGTAATGGGTTAGTATATAAATTGTCTAAAAAAAGTAAAGTCGCTGGGTTTTCTAACCAATGCTTTTCCTACACAGAGTAAACCCCTTAAAATTAACGGAGATGACTACCTTAGGTTGATTCATTTCTGGGGGTCTTCTCTGAGTAGAATTTAGCTGGGTAACAACCAGAGGAATTACTTCTGAGTAAACCTAATTCGGAGAGCAACATGTGGCTTCACCATGATGAGCTGCTATGCCCTCTGGTTGGCATGCAACTCTAGCAAAGGTGACAACTGCCAAGTACCATTTTTACACCCTCTTTTGTCTCTCTCCCCTCTCCTGCAGTTGGCGCTGAGAGGACCAGCAGGCCCAATGGGTCTTACTGGAAGGCCAGGCCCCATGGTAAGTAAGCAGTGCAAAGCCCTCAAAGCTCTCTATTTTATATCTTTCTATATACATAAAAACCCAAGGCTGTCATCACGTTCTGCAGTCTGCAGCAGCAGGCAGGAAAGTGAGGAAGTAGCTCTGGTAGCTCGCCTTTCAGCGAGCAGGTAAAGGTGCTTTGCATGGTGGTTCAGCAAGCAAGCCACCTCCCTGTTTTAAAGGGGGACTGGAGTTTGAGACAAGCTGTGAGTAGAGGGGGAGGGGCTTTGTGAAGACTGCTAGAGGAGCAATAAGGGACAATCTTTGGACATAATGTTCTGCAACTCCCTCCATTGAAGGCTCTAGGTGTAAAATAAGCTGTATTTCTTAAAGACACTAGTCTCTCCTGTTTTCCCAATGGAAGCACAAACTCTGGGTAAGCATCTGCAACCCCCTGGAGTCTTGTTACCCCTAAGCAGAGATTGGGAGTGGCATGTAACAATATGCATGGCGCTGCAGGGGAGAAGTGTGCATTACAATGCACACGTTGGTGCAAATGATGTGCATTGTTATGAGTGGGAAATTGCTTGCAAAAACTGGTAATTTGTGCATGGAATGGATGCCAAAATCACCAGTAACCATCAGCCAGGAATGAGGAGAGTAGGCTGGGGTGGGGTGTTGGGGTGGGCTAATAATTTACTGATTAATTTTTCAGTTCGTTCCTTTTCCCCTTTCTTTCTGAATATTCCTCTTCTCTTAGGGACCCCCAGGCAGTGGAGGCATAAAGGGTGAATCAGGAGACATGGGACCACAGGTATGTATGTTTGTTTGTTTGTTTGTTGCATTTATAGCCCATCTTTTTCTCCACGGAGCTCAAGGCAGCTTACATAGTTCTTCTGCTCTTCATTTTATCCCCACAACAACCCTGTGAGGTAGGTTAGGCTGAAAGGCAATGACTCGCCCAAGGTCACCCAGTGAGCTTCATGATTGAGTAACAATTTGAAACCTGGTCTCCTAGGTCCTAGTGCAGCACTCTAACTGCTCCACCACATTGTACTTTCTTTAATCAATCAACACACTCGTTTTGAAAAGCCTCTGTTGACTTGGTCCAGATAGGCAGGTGACGTTTAACTCCCCTCCTCCCAGGATGGATCACAAGGAAAGATCTGACTCGCAAGCTCTGCTATTAATTTAAATCATACACAATAGAGCCATTTTTTCCTATAGAGGTGTGTGTGTGACTTTGCCCTCCTAAGAAAGGATGCTCCATTTATCTCAGAAAGGATATGGATACCTAGCAGCTTAATAAGCCCTAAAGGGCCGTCCCTACAAATTAATCTGAATGTGGAGCTTGAAGAGAGTAGATAGAGGAAGCTATTATCCTCTTACTTTCCCTTCTGAGTTGCCTGTTCAATGCCTCCATCTCACTGCATACTGTATAACAAAATGAAATACCTTTAGGAGGCTTAAGTGCTCTGGGGCTGGTGATAAACTGTGCCTGTCCTTTATCCCTTTCCACCTTTGCAGAGCAAAGATGCTGCTCTTCGCACATAGGTACCACGTGGAGCCAGGATGGCTGTGTCAGTGGCCCTCTTTGAATGCCCACTCGCTAGGTTTTGCATCCTTGCCCTCCTTTGTGATTCTCTTGAGGGACAAGGGCTGTAGCTTTAGTGCAGAGCATTGGCTTTCCATGCAGAAGGTCCCAGGTTCAATCCTTGTCATCTGTTCAGGTTCATTCAATGGCAGAGCATATCAAAATATCAACAGAAATCCCCTCAGTACTGAGCTAGGTTGACAGATGGTCTGTGTCTCAGTCTGTAGGCCAATTCCTATGTTCTTGGTCCTATATTGCAAGTAACTGGGAACAGCCACCGCTCACCAGGAGAGCATTTGCTTGGCATGCAGAAGGCCCTAGGTGTAATCCCCAACATCTCCTGTCAGAAACCACAAAAAGCCACTGACACTCAGTGTAGATAATGCTTGAATTCAGTGGACCAATGATCTGACTTGGTGCAAGGCGGCTTACCTACTTTATTATTATTTATTAAATTTCTATCCTGCCCTTCGTCTGAAGATTACAGGGCAGTTTACAATATAAAAACAAAAATATATACCATAATAACAAGCAACAAGGACACACCCACACCCCACACACAGTTTAAATGGCCATAGATTGTTTGATTAGCCAAATCCATGTGAGAAGAGGAATGTTTCTGCCTGGTGCCTACATAGCCCTTTATTCAGAGCAATGAGGACTAGAATCTTACTTTATTTTTATGAGAAGGGCACATAGTAGAGCATGTCCCAAATTCAGTCTTCACTGGCATGGTGGATGAGTCATTGGTCTGCCTCTATATACAGCAGCTTCATGTGTTCCTATGCTTATCTTTTTTTCCCATGCTCTGTTCCATTTCTTTCAGGGACCACGCGGTGTACAAGGACCTCCAGGCCCATCAGGGAAACCAGGACGACGAGTATGTGTGCAGTGAGATTAAAAGCATGCTTGGTATGGTCTTATTAATTGGGTCCACACAGAGTGATCTGGAGCTGTCAAAGTAGGGCAGTCTGGTGGCAAAGTGTGGGGAGAAGAATATGTGCAGGCATGTTTAATTGTGGAGAAACATTTTACACACCTCTCCTGGCTGCATGACTGCGGAAGGCCCCCGGAATCGGTTCAAAGCCTGGATTTGGTTGGCCCTTGATTATCCTGCTTTGGAGCTGCTGGATGGGTCTCCGAATCAGATTGAGGAGAAACCTCTGCCCAGCCCTAAAGATGATTGGTTGGGAGGGTGATATGAGATTCAGTCAGCCCCCAAAATGGGACCCAGAGCAGCAAACAGAGTTCAGAGGGGGCAGAAGCAGGGGCGCTATCAATGGCCCTGTTGACCCCCTTTGGCTTCCTTTAGGGAGGGATTCTTGACTCTGCAAGTTCGCAGCAAATTCACTTTTGGGAAAATGCAGGTGTCCATTTCTAATTCCTACTCAGTGGGGGTACCGCCATCTGCACCTCTAGCTGTTCCTGAGTTGCATTCTGTAAGAGGGAAGCAGACCCTTTTCTCAAGGCTTCCTGTGACTCTCACAGTTGACTTCTTTCTGCTCAGTTTGAGTTAGTGGCCAGTCCTTGTGTGTTTGATTGAGAAATGAAGAGGCCATTGAGCACATATTTGCACTGCTGATCTTGGCAGAACCCATCAAAACCAAAATTATCATCTCATTGGAATGGTGTTCCATGGACTTATTCTGTGATCAGGATTGTGAGCTGTGCCGGTCTCCCACGGTTGGGAGGAACCCCAAGGATTATCCTCTCCCACCCCCTGCAATGCAGAAATAACAGCTAAGGAATCCCTGACAGGTGTCCTTCTGACATCTGCTTAAAAACCTCCGGTGAAGGAGAGCCCATGTTCCAAGTTCATAGAATGATAGAATTCTTTGTTTTTAATATTTATTGAATTTTATAACAAATAATGATACAAATCTCATTCATCATGTTATTTACAATTATTCTCCCTCCCCTCCTCTAGACTTCCCACAACTCCCCCTCTGCTGAGTTATTTAGGTTTATCTATCGTATCCTGCTTTTCCTACACAAAACTAAAATCCCTTATCATTTCTCTGAAATATCTGTTACTCAAATGAAATTGTGAAAGTTTATTCAAATCCTGCCAGTGAATCCAGTCCATTCTGTTGTTTCTGCAAATAAACTATAAATGGTTCCCAGACTCTTTTGAAGTCCTTTTTGCCCTTCTCTCGTAGTTTATCTGTTAGCTTAGCCAATTCTGCATAGTTTATCAGCTTTTCTTGCCATTGTTCCTTTGATGGTATTTCTCCCGTCTTCCAATATTGTGCAATCAAGATTCTTGCCGCTGTTGTAGCATACATAAATAATGCCCATTTTTCTTTTGTTAGCTCTTGATTTGAGATACCTAACAAAAAGGCTTAAGGGTGTTTTACAAAATTCATTTTAAACATTTTTTTTTCAATTCATTGTATATCATTTCCCAATATTTTTAATGCAATTTGCATTCCAGCCACATATGATAAAATGTTCCTTCCTTTTCCTTACATCTCTAACATCTGTTATTTTCTTTCCTAAACGTCTTTGCCATTTTCACTGGTGTGATATACCATCTATACATCATTTTCATGTAATTCTCTCTTAATTGTAGGCAAGCTGTGAATTTTATATCAACTTTCCATAATTTCCCCCAACTTTCAAATTGGATATTGTGTCCCACATCCTGAGCCCATTTAATCTTTTTATCTTCTGAAGAGAATGATAGAATTCAATCAATCAGTTTATTGAGAATGATAGAATTGTAGAGTTTAAAGGGACCCAGCATTCATTCAGCCCTCCCCCCTGCAATGCAGGGATCCCGGCTGAAGCACCCCTGATAAATGACCATCCAACCCTGTTTAAAAACTCCCAACAAAGTATAGTCCACCACCTTCTGTTGTAGTGTTGATTCAGCCTTATTCTTCTAGAATAAGAACCATGCACCATATACTAAGCCATTCAGCTAACCATGATCAAAGTCATGGTGATGTGCCCTTTGATGCCTTGCTAGTGTTGGTGCTTTGTAGCTTAATTTCTTCCTCTCTCTCTTTTTAGGGACGTGCTGGGAGCGACGGCGCTCGAGGGATGCCTGGCCAGACTGGGCCAAAGGTATTTGGGCCAAAATTTTCAGGGTCTTTTTTTTAAATCCCCATTTACTCTAGGAAACATACTGCCATTTACAAGGAGCAATCACATTCCAGGTGAGATGAGCCCGTCGCCTACGGGCCTGGCGCTCCCATCAGCCCAAAAGCTGAAGATTTGCAACTGCAAATTTAATGGCTGCACCTGCCCTTTGTGCTAATAATAATAATAATAATAATAATAATAATAATAATAATATATTTATACCCTGCCCATCTGGCTGGGTTTCCACAGCCACTCTGGGCAGCTTCCAACAGAAAAAAAATCTATTAAACATTAAAAGCCTCCCTAAACAGGGCTGCCTTCAGATGTCTTCTAAAAATCTGGTAGCTGTTTTTCTCTTTGACATCTGATGGGAGGGCATTCCACAGGGCGGGCGCCACCACCGAAAAGGCCCTCTGCCTGGTTCCCTGCAACTTGGCTTCTCGCAATGAGGGAACCGCCAGAAGGCCCTCGGTGCTGGACCTCAGTGTCCGGGCAGAACGATGGGGGTGGAGACACTCCTTCAGGTATACTGGACCGAGGCCTTTTAGGGCTTTAAAGGTCACCACCAACACTTTGAATTGTGCTTGGAAACGTACTGGGAACCAATGTAGATCTTTCAAGACAGGTGTTATGTGGTCTCGGTGGCCGCTCCCAGTCACCAGTCTAGCTGCCGCATTCTGGATTAGTTGTAGTTTCCAGGTCACCTTCAAAGGTAGCCCCACATAGAGTTCATTGCAGTAATCCAAGCGAGAGATAACTAGACCATGGCAAGACAGTCTGCGGGCAAGTAGGGTCTCAGCCTGCGTACCAGATGGAGCTGGTAAACAGCTGCCCTGGACACAGAATTGACCTGCGCCTCCATGGACAGCTGTGAGTCCAAAATGACTCCCAGGCTGCGCACCTGGTCCTTCAGGGGCACAGTTACCCCATTCAGGACCAGGGAGTCCTCCACACCTGCCGCCTCCTGCCCCCCCCCAAAAAAACAGTATTTCTGTCTTGTCAGGATTCAACCTAAATCTGTTAGCCACCATCCATCCTCCAACCGCCCTTATCTAGAAAGTATTATCCCTTTTTCCTTTGCTCCTCACTTCATTCAGAGTTCGCTCCGCTATCATCAAAAGGGACAGAAGCCATTAAACAGGAAATTTGAATATGGAGACATTTTTCCCGTGAGCTGCATATTAGAAGGTTTAAGTGTTTGTTTAAGTTGGTACTTAAGGTAGAAATGGATGGAGACAGGGACTGTTGCAAAGGAAGAGGACCACAAATCATTTGTCCCTGGAGATGTGCAGCCACCGTTGCCTGGTCCCAAAAATATTGAAAATTAGGGAGACGTTTCAGGGTCAGGGTAGAGGAGACGTGGCTAAATAATTTTAAAGTGCAAAGACAGAGATTTTTCTGTGTACAGGCTTGGTGGTCTATATCCAGCCCCTGTCCCTGAAGTTCCCCACCCCTATTTATAGATCATGGGTAGGAAACCTGCACCCCTCCAGATGTTATCGGACTACAGTGGTACCTCGCTAGACGAACGCCTCGCGCAATGAAAAAATCGCAAGACAAAAACGTTTTGCGATTTTTTTCAGATTCGCAAGACGAAGTTTTCTATGGCCATGCCATAGAAAACTTCGCAAGACAAAGCAGGGCAGGGGCGCCGCGAGGAGGAGAAAGTCCAGGGGTGGCCCATCAAGGAGACCAAGCCTCCTCTGGGGAGCCCGCCCGCCTTGCGCGTCCGCCGCTGCCATCGCTCGGCTTCCGCAGGGACATGGCGATTGGCGGCGCTGCACTAAAATGGCAGCCGGCAGTGGAGCCCCTTCTTGGCTGGGTGCACGGGAGAGCTGCGCGCTAACGGGAGAGGCCAACCAGAGAGCCTGCCTGCCTGCCTGCCTGCCTGCCTGCGCGCGAACGGGCTGTCTGTCTGGTTGGGCGTGAGGGTCCGGCTGCTAGGGACGGAGGGAGGGAGCCTCTCCCTGGCCTTCCTCCTGCTTTCCTCTCCCCGGAGCCTTAAAAACTTCCGGAGCATGGTGGATGAGTTGGCACCTTTTTTTGCCCTTTTTTTGCCCATAGGAATGCATTAATTAAATTTCAATGCATTCCTATGGGAAACCACGCTTCGCAAGACGAAATTATCGCAACACGAAACGACTCGTGGAACGAATTGATTTCGTCTTGCGAGGTACCACTATACACATCTCATCCAGTGCTAGCTGGCACATCCAATGCTCATGCATGATGGGAGTTGTTTTAAATTACTTTTAAAATTGTATTTTAATGCCCTGAGACCTTCAGGTGAAAAGCAGGTAATTTAAATATTGTGGGCGGTATTTAACAAAGTTTTGCACAAGGTAGGTCTATTGAAATGATGGACCGAACTTATTCATTTTAACAATTTAATGGGTTTACTCAGAGTAGAACCTAGGTCCTACCTGCACCATATATTTAAATCAGCATCACACTTAAAAGATGGTGCCTCCTTTCAAAGCATCTTGGGAACTGTAGTTTCTTAAGGGTACCGAGAGTTGTTAGAAACCCATTATTCCCATACCAGAGCTTCAATTCTCAGTTCCCTGTGAAGAGGGATTGACTGTTAAACCACTCTTGGAATTGTAGCTATCTGAGGGATAATAGGGGGCCTCCAGACAACTCTCAAACTAGCAAACTACAGCTCCCAGAATTCTTTGGGGGCAGCCCTGACTATTTAAAGTGGTATGATGCTGCTCTAAATGTGTAGTGAATATGCAGCCTTCATTGACTACCACTGTTTGTGCTAAATATCGGCTAATTTAGCACAGAAATAGCTGTTGCGCCAAAGCTGTGGCTATTGTGGAAACAGAGGCCCTGAGATGAGATACCTTTCCCTCATCCTTCCATCTTCCTTTGCTCATTGCAATAATGCCATGTGTGACTTGATGTCCTCAATCCACACCTGTTGTAGGCAACATCTATTCTGGGATGAGCAGCTCCATTGATTTAACCAAGCAAAAAAAAACCTGGATGTATTCTGTCTGAATGCTCAGCATATTCACTTACAGCTTTTAGGAAATGGTGGGTGATTTTGTTGTTGTTTTTTAAAAAGTTCTCTCTTCTTAACATTTTATTGTAGGGTGACCGAGGTTTCGATGGTCTGGCTGGATTGCCAGGGGAGAAAGGCCACAGGGTAAGTCTATTACAGGTTTATATCTTGTTCTGGCTGAATTACTTTATATGCCATCATGAAGAGGCTGACTGGTTTTGATAACCTCAATCTGGGATTGGGGGGTGGGGGTGGAATTCAGTTTGGTTCATTAACCATACCTAATTTGAAATGCCCAAAGCAGGGCAATTAAACCAAAATCCTTCAAAACTCATGCTTCTCTGAATTTTGAAATGCAGTTTTATACACATAAAAAAAATGTGTATAAAATGCATACATTACTGAAAGTAATATGCATTTAGGGGAAATTGCTTGCAAAGATGGATATGTTAAGATAAATAAGATTTCATATAGCCATTTGCAACTTTATAATGTTGGAAAGCTGTATAGTATGGAAGGCATCTGAATAAAATTCTTTGTATTTTTTTCTATAAAAATAATAATAATTAGAGGCTACAAACCCCAAAGACAGAATGCCGGTGTCTGGAATCCACAGGAGGGGAGAGGGCTCTTGTGCTCAGATGCTGCTTGCATCCCACTGGGCATTTGGTTGGCCATTGTGAGCAGAAGAAGCTGGACTAGATGAGCCATTGGCCTGATCCAGCAGGGCTCTTTCTAGGCTCTTGTGTTCTTCAAGAATGTGGCTGATTCTGTCCTTTGTTTTTCTTAGGGTGAACCAGGCCCTTCAGGGCCCCCAGGAGCCCCTGGAGAAGATGGCGAGAGGGTGAGTCCATTCCACTCTTCTTTTGACTGCAAGGAACCCAGTGCATGTTCCTCACTCTCTGACTGCAACCCCAAGGGATAGCCCATGTGTGCAAATGGAGCTTTTGCAAATCATTCAATACTTTTTTGTGCATTTAGGGATGTAAGAAGGCATCACTTTTTTGTCATGCCTTGAATCCATCACATGCTGTTCTGTTTCCATTCTGCTGCAGTTTGACTTCTGCCCCAAACTCCCTTTTTCATCCTGCTGTAGCAAAATGACATAACTTACAGAATTAATTACGGCAATTGCATAATAATTACATTCTTCCACCTCATTCATTTCAATTCACTGCAAATTTGGGGAGTAATCAATTACGTATTGTTTGCAGATGGACAACAGCAGCAAATACCAGTTGCATTCACTGGATGGATATGAACATTAGCAATTTCTGTTCCCATTTCTATTTAGATTTAAATTCTTGAACATCCTTACATTCATTTCCTGTCCAATGGAAGCCTGTTGATATAATGGAAAAGAGAGGAGGACCCTATATTTAACCTCCCTGTTGAGTTTTGATTATTTGATCCGTTAGCTGGCTCTTTTTCAATGGTTTCCCCATTGGTTCCAACCAATTCTTCAGTGGTTCCCCCCTACCCTACCCTATAAAAAGCATTATTCAGCACAGTGGTTTGCAGGACCCATTAAGGAACATAACAACACAACAAAATATTAAAAAGTTACAATTAATTGCCCATTTATTCGAAATCCAATTAAAACTTGTTTGATTAATTCAACAAAACTGATGAACTTGATTCAGTGATACCAGGGGTTAGAACCACTTTGGGTACCACTGTGTTACATATTAACCTTCATTTATCAAAATCATCCTCCCCCCCTTTGTTTAAGCAAATCTATCTTCATAAATGTTGGCCTGGATTATGAGGATATTGCTTACAGTTTCTCTGATCTCATCAGTTCTACACATGCTGTATTATTCTCTTAGTTGACAAGGTCTTCTTTATGCACAGGCTACTCCTTATCACTCTCACAGAGCTGTTCTCCCTGTGCAATTATTTAATCACAAATGAAAACACCTGTGATACAGTTGGTAGAGCCCATTTCTGATTTCTCTCCCTCTCCTTCTTCCTTCCCATTTCTTTGCATCCAAACAGGGCGACGATGGTGAAGTTGGACCCAGAGGTCTCCCTGGCGAACCCGTAAGTCATTCACCACAGCAATGGAAACAAAACAAAATACAGCATAAACTGCATTAGCTACCTATTAGAGGTGTACACCAAAGATTCTTCTCTAAGAAAGCATAATGTGTGAATCGGACTTCCCAGTGTCTCACATGAGTGCTCATGAAGTGTTGGAGGTATAGCCCCCTACAGGACATATACTCGAAGGCAAACCCAGGTTTGCTAAAACATAATGTGTGAAAAGGTCCTCCGCAACCTACTTAAAGATGTGAAGCCCGGGGGGGGGGGGGGGTGGAGACGAAAAATTTCGGGGGGGGGGCATTTCCCCCCGTTCTTTCCCTGAAGCCTTTTTTTGTTTTTTCCCCGAAAAATTGGAAAAACAAAAAAATAGGTTATGTATGGAATGTTTTATTTTAACATGTTGAATAACATATTTTAAGATAAGGGGTTCAAATATTTTATAAATCATTTTTTAAAAAATATGTATGGTATCAGATTATTCTAATTTCTGTGAGGACAAGCAAGTCCTAGGTTACAAACTGAACTCTCCAATGCAAGAACAAGATACATTTCTTCCTTTAGGAGGTGCTGTTGTCACCAGAAAAGAAAAAGGTTTCAGTTTTGTTTTTGCACACGTGTGGTATGCATTGGTTCTGTTCCTCTTCACTAGGCCTCAAAGCACTGGAGGAAAATATAGAGCAACAAAAAGGGCCTGAAAGTATATGTGTTGTTGTGGCAATCAGAGAAGTGTTATGAAAGAAAAAAAGAAATGAAAATATTTTAAACATTAAATGCTGTAAAACAGTCTTTAAAAAGTGAAATAAACTAATTTAAGCATATAGTAGTAGTTAAAGTGGTTAACAGACCACACACATCACTGTGAGGAAATACATAAGGTCTAATAGGCAAAACATGGGAGGTGGAGTAAGCATGTTGCATTGCAAACAGTGAGGAATGACAAGTTAAATTTCAGTTTCTGTTTGGATACACTATATTTTTAATATGCTAGTTGTGATAATTTTATGCCCATTAAAATTATCCATAGTTATATTTTATGTTTCTAAAGTAACAGAATGACTTTCAATCTGGAAAAGAAAAAAAATGCTAATGTAGCATTTTTTTCAATTTTTCTGAAAATTTTCGTTTTTGTCTGGAAAAACTCGGGAAAAACGGGTTTTTTCCGAGCTTCAAAATTTCCGAAAATTTGACGTCTCTAAACCTACTTTGTCCATTTTGGCTAGCTCCCCACTGAGTCCCCATATTGCAGACAGGAAGACTGAGGCTGAATGAGAGAACAGGCTTCCTTAAGCCAACTTAATGAGTTCATGGCACAAATGACACTAGAACCAGATATTTCCTGGGTCATATCTCCTATTCAAACCAGTTGGACTAGTACTTGGGAGAGCCAGATTCAAATCCCCCATTCAGCCATTGGGTGACCTTGTGCCGGTCACTGTCTCTAGGCCTGACCTACCTCCCACGGTTGTTGTGAAAATGAAAATATGGGGCAGGGACCACGGACACCGCCTTGAGCTTTTTGTAGAAAAGAGGGGAATACTCATGTAACAAAACAATGCATAGATAAATTACACAAGCTGTCAATATATCTGAGTGACAGGTGCACGACTCTCCGGTTTTTTTCTCAGCTTTAACAGAAAGCTGTCAATGGAGTTTTGAAAACCTTTTAAAAGATTGCTGCTGTTGCAAAAACTGAGCTTACCAATATGACAGCCTTTGTCAAAAATGCTAGGAACTCTTCATTTGAGGCAAGGAGCAAAAAAGTGTGTGTGTGGTTTTTTGTAGCGGGGTGGGTGTGGGGAGGAGAGAAATGAATATCAAAAAGCTCCATCCTATCTGGATGAGGTGAGGTGATTGGTTAAGATCTCCCGAGGTGACGTCATCCTTCCTGTTTTCCTCAACATGCTTTTCTAAGCAACAACTTCTAGGCCGTTTACCTGCCTTTAAAAACTGCTTTTAAATCCAGCAGGTACTGACGGTAATTAGGAAAGCATTTACCGTAGATGAATATAAATAGCCAGGGCATTTTTCTGGATCATTCATGGCTGGGGGGAGAAGGAAGAGGATGGTGATGAAGGAGGGATTGTGGAGCCTGACGCTCTCAGTGTAACTGCCTCTCAGCCTAACCTACCTCATAGGGTGGTTGTGAGAATAAAACAGAGCAGGAGAAGTGTGTACACACCACCTTGAGCTCCTTGGAGAAAAAGTGAGATATAAATGTGATGAATAATGATAACAACGTCACAGCATGAGACTGGGATGCAGCTAACTCCACACCGGCCTCGGATCCCTCTTTAGCCACTGGGGCATGGTGGGTTGTCTCAAAATGCTAGTCCTACTTAGAGTAGTAGCCCCATTGGGAAACAGTGGACATTACTAAATTAGATCTATGGATTTCAGTGGGTTTACTCTGAGTAGAACTTGATTACAGTTTTATAGAATAAAAATAAATGCAACCAGAGAGACAGAAGCAGACAGATACAATGTAGCATAGTGGTTAGAGTGTCAGACTTGGACCCAAGCCATGAAACCCACTGGGTGCTGACTTTGGGCCAGTCACTGCTTCTCAGCCTAGCCTACCTCACAGGGTTGTTGCTTTGTGTTGACCCACAAAACCACATAGTCTGTGACTGGGCTGTAGCTAAAGAACTCCCTGTGTTTATAGTTTCTGCACAGGCTTTGGCACTGGAGGTGGGAAATAAATGGGCATGTGGGGATTAAATGAGGGGGGAACAATGTGTGCAACTTGGCGCTTCCTAGAGAAAAAGTTGGAACGCAAATGCAATAAATAAAACAGTAAATAAATAGTAACCAACTAAGTTGGTGTTTCCTGCTTGGCAGGAGGTTGGACTGGATGGCCCTTGTGGTCTCTTCCAATTCTATGATTCTATGATTTTATAAGTTCTACTCAGAGTATACCTGCTAAAATTAATGGATGTAAGTCCTGTCCATTGGTTCCTTTGAGGAAAAAGGTAGGATAGAACTGCAATCAATTTATCAATAAATCACATGCAATCAATTTCAATAGAAACAGAAATTTAAAAACCAATGCAGAGAATAATGTAATTATATCTCTGCATATTTTTTCTTTAAAAAAAGAAAACCCCACAATGCTGCTCATTTTCACTTGCATGATTTCCATTCCTGACTTCAGATTAACATGCGGATTGGGGGGCAATTTCTGTTGGATAATTTCTGACAGAATTCTCCAACATCTTTGGTGGGCACTGAACAGTCCTTGTTTGACTGCTGGGGGAAAGTCCCACTTGTTTGTTTGTTTCTTTGTTTATACTCTGGCAAACCTCAGGATCACCCTGAGACTCCTCCTATTTCACTCCATGTATGCGTGAAATGTTTTTCAGCTACAAAAGTGACAGCACTCAGAAAAATGGAACAGAAGTCGAATATAGAACGTGATCTCCATCTCAACCATATGGACATGTTCAAACTCTTATTTGCTTCCTCTTATAGGGACCCCGTGGTTTGCTGGGACCCAAGGGACCTCCAGGACCCCCAGGACCTCCAGTGAGTAGCATTAATTTTTTAGTGTCTCCTCCCCCTGGCTTTGGAGCACGTCCTCATCTTACAAAAGAGTCATCTTAGCTGATATAGCAAAAAAAAAAGAAAAAAGAAAACCCTGCTCCTGTCCCCCCTTTTCTGTCCTATCAGATGTTACAATGTTGTAATGGAGAGGATTCAAGTAATCAGAGAAGAGCAGTAGTTCAGTGATGTAGTATTGTCCCTGGGGAGCTTATGGGAAATAAAAATGGGAGAAGGGGCATAGCTCAGTGGTCAGACAGTTGCTTTGCATGCAGAAGGAGCCAGGTTCAATTCCTAGAGGCACCTTCAGGTGGGGTTGGGAAAGACTCCTTGCCTGAAAACCTGAATTGGTGCTGCTGCCAGTCAGTGTAAATAATACTGAGCTAGATACCCTACAGATTCGCTGTTAGGGATGTGAGCAGGCAGCAGTTTCCAACCTGTTCTGTGTTGGTCGTGCTGTTTTTGTTCTACAACAGTTCTGTTTCCTCTGAAACCTATACTGTATGTCCCTCTGCCCTCTGTGGCTGAAACCTATGTGATGAATTTCAATGGAAGGGAAATGTCAATAAAACGTTGCAGAAAATAACGCAATTATTGGAGCGATAGCGATAGCGACTAACACACACAAACACAGGATTTCCTATCTTCCTACATTTGCACGCTCTCCAAGGGAGCCATTCCTGCCTCTGTGCCTGTTGATTGGAAGGGGAGAGTGCAGTGATCCCTGCAGAGAGATGGCATCCAACCTCTTGGAGGCTGATTGATTAGGGCAAAATGGGACACTGCCCCACCATTCCTGCTCTGAGCTTGGCCAGCCTCCATCCGCTTTCCTTCTTATAGAATGTGTGGCTCTGCCTGTCATCGATTCTGGCCCTGCCTCTCATTTGCTGTGGCTCCTCCCACTATTGGTCTTCTCACCTTCTGTCCCCGTGGGAACCAGCCTCACTGATCCAAGGTGGTGTGGAGTCTCCTCGGTTGGAAGTTTTTAAGCAGAGGTTGGACAGCCCTCTGTCAGGGATTCTTCAGCTGTGATTCCTGCATTGCAGGAGTTTGGACTAGATGACCAATGGGGTTCTTACCAACTCTGAAATTCTAGGATTCTACGCACCTCGTCTGTAGCTAGAGCTGATCATGACACACTGACAGTTCTGTTACAGCAGGAATGGGGAACCTTTGACCCTCCAGATGTTGCCAGCATACAACTCCCAATAGTCCCTAGCAAGCATGGTCAATTATGGGAGTTGTAGTTCAGCAATGGGGGGACACAGGTGGCACTGTGGGTTAAACCACAGAGCCTAGGGCTTGCCGATCAGAAGGTTGGCGGTTCGAATCCCCGTGACTGTGTGAGCTCCCGCTGCTTAGTCCCTGCTCCTGCCAACCTAGCAGTTCGAAAGCACATCAAAGTGCAAGTAGATAAATAGGGACCGCTCCAGTGGGAAGGTAAACGGCATTTCCGTGCGCTGCTCTGGTTTTGCCAGAAGTGGCTAAATCATGCTGGCCACATGACTTGGAAGCTGTACGCCGGCTCCCTCGGCCAGTAAAGCAAGATGAGCGCCGCAACCCCAGAGTTGTCCACGGCTGGACCTAATGGTCAGGGGTCCCTTTACCTTTACCTAGTTCAGCAATATCCAGTGGGCCAACATTTCCCCATACCTTTATGCACTGCATTTTGTTGAATATTAGCCAGTTAGGAAGCTGGATCAGGTCTGGAGCTTCTTGGTTCTGTTAGATTCTCCTAGAAGTTGCTGAAAACATCTCACTTTGCCTTGATAACCTATATTAAATTTCCTCCCAGGGCATAGCTGGCATGGATGGGCAGACGGGTCCCAAGGGGAGTGTGGTAAGTTCTTTCCTCCACTCTGTTTAACTATCCAGGTTCTGTGTGTATGTGTTGTGTAAATTACATTTACTAATTGCTTTCCTGAGCTGCATTCATTTTCACAGCCGGTGAATGTTCAAGGTGCTGTTTTCTGGAAGGAAATGGTTGCTAATTAATTTTTAATTCGAAATTGATTTTCCAGTGGTGTTGCAAATTCCTTCCCTTTGTGCGGGCAATATATCAACTAACACACTGGGGTAACTTATGGGCATCAAAACAGCCTTACACTAATGCCAGTCTCTCTCGGTCCTTCTTCCTCCCTTCCCCCTCTCATTCTCTCTGATACACATAGCATTTGTCAGTGTGCTGGGTTGTATATGGCTTATCCATCCCATACAGTAGGGCACAGAGAAGGAACTCTAATACTAGAATTTGTGGCCATCTAATGAACTTAACATTGGAAGATTCAGGACAGATAACAGAAAATCCTTCTTCATGCAGTGCAGTTAAAACTGTGGAACTCACTCCCCCAGGAGGCAGTGATGGCCACCAACTTGGATGGCTTTAAAAGAGGATGAGACATTTTCATGGAGGAGAACAAGACTATCAATGGTAACTAACCAGGGTGCCTATGCGCTGCCTCCCCAGCTTCTGAACACCAGTTACAGGAAAGTGCAGGAGGGGAGAGGGGTCTTGTGCATGGGTTTCCCATGCTTGTAGGTTTCCCATAATGAGCACCAGGTTGGTCACTGTGAGGACAGGATGCTGGATGAGATGGGGCCCCTTTGGCCTAATTCTGATGTTCTGATGTTCTAATCAACCCCTTTCATTAGGAGCAGAGGAGAATCTCAGCTGAGTTTGCAGCTAAGTGCAAACCCTACCCAACTTGCATAGCTTTAACAGGGTATGAGACAAATTTGTGGTGGAGGGGTGGCTACTAACCATTAAGGTTACGTTTCACCTCCACAGTCAGAGGCAGTAATGCTTCTGAATACCAGTTGTTGGGAATCCTACATGTGATTCCTGCATTGTGGGGGGTTGGACTAAATGACATTTTGAGCCCTTCTATCTCTACAGTTCTATGGGTCTATCTATGATTCTATGAACCACAAGTGAGCAGAGTTGCTGTCCTGCTCGTGTCCCACTTGGGGGTTTCCCATTGGGGCATCTGGTTGGCCACTGTCAGGACAGAAGGCTGCACTAGATGGGCCATTAGCCTGATCAAGAAGGACTTTTCTTATGTTCTTAGGGACCTAATTTAACCTCAAATTGATCCTTTACATTTGTACAATTGTAACAATCCTCTGCAATGCTCTGCCTTTGTTGTAATTGCTTTTGGGTTTGTCTGAAATTAATGAAATGCACAGTATTTTCTGGGCATATGGGTTTAAAATTTCTTCTTGTTCTTCTTCTTCTTCTTCTTCTTCTTCTTCTTCTTCTTCTTCTTCTTCTTCTTCTTCTTCTTCTTCTTCTTCTTCTTTTTCTTCAGGGTCCTCAAGGTGAGCCGGGACCCCCAGGTCAACAAGGAACTCCAGGTGCTCAGGTGAGAGAATGCTTTTTGAGCCAAGTGAAAAGAAAAACCTCTGTGTCCATTAGATTGAAGTGCATGATGCAAAATTGTGGGTCAGTTTTGCATCATGTACTTCAATCTAATGGACACAGAGGATTGCTGCAGGATTGGAAAATGGAGATCAAAGGGAGTTTCTTTTTCCTAATGTGGTTTAATTGCTACATCAGGAAACTGCTGCATTTAGGGAAGTAACAAAGTTCAGTGGTAGGACACCTTTGTTGCAGGCAGGAGATCCCAGGGTCAGTCCCTGGTATCTCTAGGTAGGAATGAGAAAGACCCATTTCAAAGTGCTAGTACTGACCTATAAAGCCTTAGGTGCCTCAGGACCTCAAAGACTGCATCTCCTCATAGTAATCATCCTATGGGCCCCTTCTTCACGTGCTTCCTCCATGAGAGGTCCAGGAGGTGGCAACACAAGATATGGCCTTTTCTGGGGTGGCTCCCCATTTGAGGAATACTCTCCCCAGGAAGGCTTGCCTGGTGCCTTCATTAAATATCTTTAGGCACCAGGAGAGAAAGTTCCTCTATAACCAGACCTTTGGCCCATAGAACATTCTATAGTCTTATATTCTATAGTCTTATATTGTATTCTATAGTCTTATTGGTTTGTTTTTGTATTTGTTTTTATTATGTATTTTGTGTTCTCATTTCGTATTTTTACATTGTGAACCATCCTGTGATTTTGGACGAAGGACCATATACAAATTTAATAAATAACAATGATAGATTTATATGTGCTATTTTATAATAAGTTAAATTTAATCATTGTTACTATACACCAAATCTAATCAAACTGTTCACATGCAGCAGGAGATGTACTTTTCCCATAGTTCTTAGCTGTCATAATTTTTGCTGCTGTTATAATTTCCTGATCGTTTTCAGAGATAATATCTTTCAAATAACAGAATACAACAATTTGGGCTTCTTAGGGTATATGCTATCCCCATGTGTCTGAGATATCCCTTTTGTTTTCTAGGGCCTTCCTGGTCCTCAAGGTGCAATCGGTCCACCCGGAGACAAAGTATGTTAATTAAAAGTTTAATTAACTCTTTACAGTATTCTTTGCTGCTCTGAGTGCATATTCAGTCTTTGAATAAGTGTTTGTTTCCATGTTCAATATCTGCTTATTAAGATTTCTGGAGACTGCTCAGACTTGATAAAATCAACCCCATACCAGTATGTTGTATGCTTGAGTTGCAACTTAGCCAAGGAATGAGAGACTGAAAACAGAAATCAGCCTCTGGTGAGAGGTTGCTTCTGTAGGGTAAATATACACAGGGACACCTTGGGCTGTCGTTGTTCATGAACACATGTTCAAAGTGATGTTCTAGCACATACAAATAAACCATTACAGTTCCATCAGTCACCACACAAAGAGCTTTCCCTCCGAGGTCACATCCACACCACACATGTAAAGCATATTTAAGACCCCTGGCTTCAGCAAAAGAATCCTGGGAACTGTAGTTTACCCCCCAGGGAGCTACAACTCCCAGAAGCCTCAACAAACAGTAGTCCATGCATTGGTTACTTCAAGACTAGATTACTGCAATGCACTCAGTGTGGGGCTTCATCCAGTGCTTGATCCAGAAACTGCAGTAGGTGCAGAATGCTGCAGCACAATTGCTGAAGGAGTGAGGCTTTGTCAACATATAGCATCTGTGCTCAGAGATCTGCACTGGTTGCCCATTTGCTACTGGGTCAAGCATGGGCATAGCCAGGGAGTCAGCTGCCCCCCTAAATCAATAAAATATATTAAAATTCTTAACTAACTGACCAATAGCATCACAGATAGCTCGGTTCTGCTCCCCACCCCCATCTCCTGTGGTTCTACTCTGAGTATAGTCAGTGTTGAATACAATCTATAAGATTGGATTGAGATACGATGAATCGTGTCAAGTATCTTTGTGGTCAGAACACTATCAGCAAGGCAGATCAGGTTGATGTTGCTTCCTTGGTGGACATCAGTTGTAGAAGTGACTCAGTTTCCTGTTTCCTTTTTTTCTCCCTTAGGGTCCACTGGGGAAACCTGGACTTCCTGGTATGCCTGGAGCAGACGGCCCCCCGGTAAGCTTTCTTCATGATTTTCGGTGACCTTTCTTCCTCACAGGGCAAGGCTGGGGAACCTTTTTCAGTCTGAGGGCCGCGTCCCCTGGTGGATGATCTTCTGGAGGCCACATGCCAGTGGTAGATGTAAAAGTCAGAGCCTCTCCACCCAGGCAGGCACTATCACAGTTCAAGGGTACAGTCAGACAGAAGCAGCCCAGGAAGGTGTGAAGCTGAGCTGGTGAGGGGTTTGGTATCAAGAGAGTCTGGAGGGCCAGATGCAGAGTTCTGGAGGGCCATATTCACACCCTGCGCCCGAGGATCCTCACCTCTGTTGTAGCAGGCAGCATTCCCTCCTGGGTGACCTTCCGACGGCAACATCCCAGTTGTGGGCAGGCCCAGGGGGAAAGGTGGGTGGAGCAATCAATTGTATTTTTGTACAGTAGGCTAATATATATTAAACTTACACACTCCTCTTAAACTGGAGGCGTGATGAGAGTTCACAGACATGTTCCATCCAGCCAAAAACATTTGGGGTACTAAGCAGGGCCAGTGGGGTGTGTTGCCTGGGGAGAGAATCTCAGGGCCCAGATAAATAGACCTGTAGGGCCACATTTGGCAATAGTGGAAAGTGCCCTTTTTGCACCACTGCCTGATAATGTTCTGTAGGGTGCCATGCCTTGAGTACAATTTCCCTTTGAAGATCTAAATCATTGTTCTTCAACATTGGGTCCCCAGATGTTGGTGAATTGCAACTCACATTGTCCCTGACCAGGGGCGTACCCAGGATCAAAACTAGGGGGGGCAAGGGGCGGGGCCAAGGCAGGGAGGGGAGGGACCACAAAGTGTGGACGTGGGCGGGGCTACGGAGCCCAGGTGGAGCGCCGCACACAATCTTTCACATGACGCAGTGTACGCGCACTGTTTGAATGGGAACGCTCATCAACTTGGTGAGGTCCCGACCCTCTCAGATGTTCTAGTGTGAGGGCTGAAGCCCCTGCGGCGCCAAAGAGTGGGCTACTGTGATCCCTTCCAACTCTGCCACCAGCGCGAGACGGGCAGGGCCTTGGCTGTGGGCAGAGCCGCCAAGCGCTCCCGGCAAGGGCGGCGCTTTTACTTGCCCACCGGCCAGTGCGCCCCGGACTCGCGCTGTCTGAATTGTGCGGGCAGCGCTTCCTTGCTACCTGCTTCTTCCACGGCTGGCGAGCCTCTTCTGGCTTGGGCTCCTTCCACGCAGCCTTCCTCGTAGCGGCACTGCCGGCGGGGCTGGTGGGCAGAGGCGGAGCACAGCCCAGTGGAGCGCGAGTTCGGCGTGCCCGCCCGTCGCGCTGCGCTGTGCCCTCCAGCTTCCCATTGCGCTCTCTAGTTCGCCGCCGCGCTTGGCCTTGTCGGAGGGCACGACGGGGAGCTGGAGGGGGGGCGCGGCTGATCCATCTGCCCGCCGGGCAACCTCAACATGTCGGCTGTGCGAGGCTTCGCCGCTGCAACACAAGAAGCGGGAGCCTCGCACGAAGGCAGGGAAAGGGGCGGGGCTGGTGGGCAGAGGCGGAGGACAGGCCAGTGGAGCATGAGTTTGGCGTTCCCGCCTGCCCCGCTGCACCCTCCAGCTTCCCGTCGCGCGAGGCTCCAGCATGTCCTGAGCCCTGCGTCAGCCGATGTGCTCGCCTCTTCCCCCCCACTCCCTCCTGGTGTCCCGTCAGGCCGGGCCACCCCCCCCCCCCGCGGCCTCAGTTACCTGGTTCCCTGAGACACTTTGGAGATGCCTAAAGAGAACTGACCCTGTCGCCGTGCCTCGGCTGAGCCGCTGGCCCCAACCAACTGCTCCGTCACACACACACCCCGCCGGACAGGCGCGGCACTAGGCTCGCAGGACCGTGGCCTAGAGCTCCCTGGACCATCCTGCTCCCCGGGCACCGCGGAAGCCTCCCGACCCGCGCTGCCGCTCCCCCCCTCTCCTGGTGGCGCAAAATGGCCCCGGCCACATCCCCTTCCCTTCACGCCGTCCGAGCGGTGGAGGACTCCTTGCGCCCCCAGAGGAAGCTTTGGGAACTGCAGGGCTCTTTCCGAGCGCTGCTCAGCTCTCAACTCTTCCCTGGAGCCCCGGATGACTCCAAGTCATCCCGGACCCCCGCCGGCAGCGCCACTCTTGCCCACAGCTGCCTGACCGTCCCGGCCTCTAGGGAGGGGCAACGCCCCTCCCCTGCCCCGCGGTGGGTACGCCCCTGTCCCTGACCATTAACTAAGCTGTCTGGGGATGTTGGGAATTGTAGTCCAAGAATGTATGGGAACCCGAGATTGGTGAACACGGATCTAAGCCAATTTGGGTGGAACCACTGATCTAAGTGACTGTATGGGGTTTATGCAGGGTCAGGCGGGGTCATTCAGGTAGTAATACATCAGCTGATGTATCCCCCCCCCACTTTTCTTCACAACAGGGTCACCCTGGCAAGGAAGGTCCACCTGGTGAGAAGGGAAGTCAGGTACGTATCTAGCCTATGGACAACCTTCAGCATGCTTGAATTGTGTTCCTTAGTTAGAAGTGTGTGTACGAGGGGGAGTTTAAAGACTGGGACTCAATAATTAGGGGGATCAATATCTGAATGGAACTCCCTCCCACAGGAAGCAGGGAGGGCCACCAACCTACTGCAGATAGCTTTAAAAGAGGATCAGACAAATTCATGGAGGATAGGGCTATTGATGGCCACTAGCCACGATGGCTCTGCTCTGCTTCCACAGCAGACTACGGCATCCTTCTGAGTATAAAGGCCTGATTCTCCCTCTCTCATTAAACTGGAACACATGAGCATAAGAAGAATAGATTCTAAGAATAGAATCATAGGATCATAGAGTTGGAAGGGCCGTCTAATCCAACCCCCTTAAGTGCAGGAATGACAGCTAATGATAGAGTCCAACAACATCTGGAGGGCTATGAGTTCCCCACCCTTCCCTTAAGCAGAATGGACGGAGAAGTCTCCTAATGAACCCCAACAGAGTGAAAGAACACAGGGGAGAAGAGGGAAGGGAGTCTTTCACTCATCCCTTTCCATTTTAAGGCTACAGGGAGGTGCCCCCTAGCTTTAGAGCAACATAAAGGCCTCTCATAGTCTCTGTTGAGGCCATGGGTCTGTTTCCCTCCCTCTGCCAGCTACTACACCTTAGCACAAGCAGGTCACAGGGGGTTGGACTACATGACTCTTTGGACCAGGCATCCCCAAACTGCGGCCCCTCCAGATGTTTTGACCTACAACTCCCATGATCCCTAGCTAATAGGACCAGTGGTCAGGGATGATGGGAATTGTAGTCCAAAACATCTGGAGGGCCGAAGTTTGGGGATGCCTGCTTTGGACCCTTCCAACTCTAGGATCCTATGGTTTAGTTCCCTCCTCTCCAGCATGAGGGTTGACCATAATTTAGAAAGCGTTGCTCAGGGACTTCAATTATTTGGCTGGCCAGTCTCCACACCCTACCCATTTATTTCCAAAGTATTTCATTATGGGTGTGTGTTTCCTGAGCTGATTGAAGTTCAGAGCAGCCTTGCCTTGGGACTGAAAGAGAGAGAGAGTCATGAAGAAATTGCAGCTGTGACTTCACTCGGAGGGCATCCTGTCCCCATCTTAGCTGCTCACAAGGACAGGAATCTGCAAAGCGTCTGCGCCCACAGAATCCTCAAACAGGCTCATCCATCATGGAAATCACTGGCAGGGCTGGAAGTCATTTAGCAAATGGCAAGGAGTCCGCAGGTGTCCCTGGGATGGGAAAGGCTGGCACATTCTCTGCAGATTGTAGGACAGGCTGTCTTGACCTCGGAGCAAAAGCTGCCCACCTAGGGCTGTTCTCGTTGACTTGGATATGAGATGATGGTGACACCTGGAGGGTGACAGTGTGGGCTGGTTGGGGGTGGAGAGGAGAGAGGCACCAGACACCTCCTTTCCTCAGTCTGAGGGAGAACTGGAGCCGAAGTAGAAACCATGCCAAATAATGTGTAGAAATATATATTTTTACATTGAATGGAGGGAGGGGGAGCAACGAGGACTGGGGCATGAGGGGTGAAGAGGGGCAGCTGGAGAAATACACTGACCCACACTCTTTGTCTGTCTGTCTGTCTGTTTCTCACTCCCTCTCTCCCCCCCCCCCACATTTTCTCACATACTCATGCACACTTTCTCTCTCACACACACCCTCTCTCTCTCACTTTCTCTCACACACGTTTTATCTGCCCCACACACAAACTTTCACTCACTCAATCATGCAAACAACCCCCCACACACACACACACCTGCACAAAGTGAAAGAGAGTGTTACTGTGGGAAGCCTCTCTTGGTGCAGCAGATTGGCCTAAAATAATTCCTTAGGAACAAGAATGCAGAAGACAAACGCATAGCATCACCAGAGCATTTTCTTGTTTTAAAAAAAGAACGCCCAGAATACTTTTAAAGGGGTCAGGGGGGACTTCTGTTGTTGAGAAATCATTAATTTATGAACTGTGCTTTTAAAACACCAACACCCACACCAACACCCACCCACACAACACAGCTGGAAGTCAGTTTGAAAAGTGAATCATAGAGAGCTGTGTTGTGAACAAAATTCACAGAGATAGATTTCAAAGGGCCCTGGCTGAGTGGGTAGAGCTCCTGCTTTGCATGCAGAAGGTCCCAGTTTTAGCCCTCATTAGCATCGCAAGACATGGCAGAGAAACAAAACCGTAGAGAGGCACTGCCAATGTAGGTGATACTGAATGGGAGTAAGGCAGCATCTTGTGTTGCTATTTAAATTAGCCCTTCAGAAAATTCAGAACTATGAGGACTAGAATCTTGCTTTATTTCTATGGGAAGGGACATAGATCAGCAGTAGAGCCCCTGTTTTTACATGCAGGCTGTCCCAGGTTCAATCCCCAATAGTATTTCTAGGTAGGGCAGGAAATCTCCTTTGTTTGGGATTCTGGAGAGCTGCAAGGATATATTTTCTCTGGGTGGGGTGAGAGAATGAGAATTACCACTGCTGAATAAAACCAGAAAAAAAAATCTCTTTTTGTTTTAATTGTAGGGTCCAGCTGGTCCTCAGGGCCCAATTGGATATCCTGGCCCTCGTGGTGTAAAGGTAAGAAAGTGGGGGGGGGAACGACAAACCTTTTGGTTCTACTGAATACAGAGATGCCCCTGGAAAGCAAAACCTTCCCCTTCTGACTGAGGCATAGAAGGTTGAATGAGCACTGGAAGAAATCTTTTGCGACCAAAAAAAAAAAAAAGAGTGTTCCCGCCCCACACATCACCACTACCATCTGGTCACATAACAACAGAATTGGTGCTGAGAAACTGGAGTTAAACAGGAGTGCTTGATGATGCCTTTGTGATGCATTGGAGGTCTTGACACAGAGACCTAATTCACACCTAAGGAGAGCTTTGTTGAATTGGCCCAGTGGCCCATCTTAGTCCAGCATTCTATGGTGGAAAATGTGTCTCCAGGTATGGCTGGGAAAGACCCCTACCTATAACCACCTACCTAAACAACAACAACACCACAAGGCCTTGAAAATTTAATTGCTGTAGATTAATATTTTCTGTATTTTCCCCCAGTTATTTCCTTTTAAAAACAGCAATCCTCTTAGCTCAATGGTTGGTCTTTTGCTTGCCCAGCAAATAGGAATGTTTTCATAAAATGTTGTATCCGCAGCAAAGGCAACCATAATGTCCTCCTCCCCACCCCCACCCACCTGGCCCCTATTTTTTAATTCATTTAGTTTATATTTCTCTTGGTGAAAAGAGCAGGCTGTCAGTTGCTTACGAGAGAAGCTGCCTTCTGAGTGGGGGGGGGAGGGCACCCTTCCTCTGAAACAGCACAACGCATAATTTGATCTTCCTTTCCGTTTGATCAGAAATTTCTTTCCTGCCACCTGAGGGATGAGGCAATCTCCTTGACGAGAGCTGATTGTGCAAAAAAGCAAAACAAAAACCCGAAGTCTCAATAAAAGAAAATGTCTCGGGTAAAATCAAGAGTGCGTTGCAATGGTGTCGCAAACCAGCTTCTGGAAACTGAAGGAGGGGAGAGCTCTCTTGTGTTCGGATCCTGATAGTTGTTTCCCTTTGGGGCATCAGGTGGGCCACTGAGAGGACAGGATGCTGCACTAGATGGGCCTTTGGCCTGATCCAGCAGGACTCTCCTTAGACAACTACTGTGATAGCAGAACCTCCATGCTCAGGGGCAGTCACCTTCTGAGTACCACACAATGGGGGACACAACTGGAGAGGGCTCTTGCACTCAGGTCCTGTTTACCATTGGTGCAACTGGTTGGCCATGGTGAGACCAGAAGGCTGGACTAGATGGGCCATTGGCCTGATCCAGCATATGTTGGGGTGCACCTGGCCAGCAGCAGGTATGTTCAAAAGCAGCTGGAAAGGGAACCTTTGGCTCTTCCAGTGTTGCTGAATTCCAACTCTCATCAGCCTCAGAAGGTAGCATGGTCAATGGTCAGGGACAGCCAAGGGTTGTAACCACCCAGAGTGGCTGGGACAACCCAGTCACATAGGTGGAGTACAACTACCCAACTATGTTTTGCACATTAATGCACCTAAGTTATTTTATTTAACAACATAAGATACCCTAAATCAGGGGTCCCCAAACTACGGCCCCCGGGCCGGATGCGGCCCAATCGGCCTTCCAATCCGGCCCGCGACGACGCCCAGTGCTGCTGCCCGCTCTCACGCCGTGTGGCGCAGCGATGATCTTAAAAATCGGCAAAAAATCGCTGAAAATCCTTTGTGCGCATGCGTATGGGCCTCTCCCGACCCGGAAGAGGTCATTTCTGGTGCACTTCCGGGTCAGGGGAGGCCCATACGCATGTGCACAAGCGATTTTCGGCGATTTTTTCCCGTGTGCGTGTGCGCATGCGCACGGGCGCGCACTCCCCCGCCCTCCGGCCCGCTGCGTGGTAAGTCTGGGGACCCCTGCCCTAAATGAAACTCCTCAAGCATCCAAGCACCAGAGCATTCTCCCCTCCTTTGGTTTCCACAATTGGTACTCAGAAGCATTTGCTGCCTTCGACCATGGAGGTGAAGCATAGCCATTTAGAGCCAGTGAGAGCCATTGAGAGCCAGTGGTGTAGTGCTTAAGAGCGGTAGACTCGTAATCTGGGGAACCAGGTTCGCGTCTCTGCTCCTCCACATGTAGCCGCTGGGTGACCTTGGGCTAGTCACACTTCTTTGAAGTCTCTCGGCCCCACTCACCTTACAGAGTGTTTGTTGTGGGGAAGGGAAAAGGAGATTGTTAGCCGCTTTGAGACTCCTTCGGGTAGTGATAAAGCGGGATATCAAATCCAAACTCTTCTTCTTCTTCATTGTGGCTACTAGCCATTGATAGCCTTATCCTCCATGAGAGAAGTTGAGAAATAGCAGCTCTTGCATAGGGTGGACACAGGAGAGGAGAGGGCTCTTATGCTCAGGGCCTACTTGAGGGTTCCCACAGGTTTCTGCTTGGCCACTGTGAGAAGAGGATGCTGGACTAGATGGCCCATTGGCCTGATCCATCTTCAGGGATCTGCTTAGGTTCTTACAATGGGCAGCGCCTGCGCTGCGTTTTGATTTTTTTAATTAAAAAGAAAACACATGTGGATGCAACAGGACCTTAGAGAGCTCCTGTTACTAATGCATCTCATCCACTTAAAGAAATAAGACCAAGGATTCGAAACTCTGGAATCCAGGAAGAATCATTTCTGACTGTCTGATCCTTTTTCCTCCCACTGGACTCTCCCAAGGAATGGCAGGTGCCTCCTTCCTGTCTGCTATTGGCTTGATGATTCTCCCTGGACAGAGCCCCTTCTTGCAGCCTTTGCCTTCCTCACCTTTCTTGGCGCCACAACAGCCTGCTAAGAATTTTGTAGGCTTTCAAATCTATTAATATTGACTACATTCTATGCCAAGCAAGCTTCCACCCCTCAAGCCTATCCCTGGAGAAGCTGGAAAGATTGTTGAAATACATATTAAAATGTACACTGAGTCTTCCTGTAGATGAGATTCCAAAGCACTTTCTCCCCTTCTCCCTCCAGCGTGGTGTAGTGGTTAAGAGCGGTGGACTCGTAATCTGGTGAACCGGGTTCGCTTCCCCGCTCCTCCACATGCAGCTGCTGGGTGACCTTGGGCTAGTCACACTTCTCTGAAGTCTCTCAGCCTCACTCACCTCACAGAGTGTTTGTTGTGGGGGAGGAAGGGAAAGGAGAATGTTAGCCGCTTTGAGACTCCCTAGGGTAGTGATAAAGTGGGATATCAAATCCAAACTCCTCCTCCTCCTCCTCCTCCAGGTAGATATTAGTTGGAACAGTGATAGGAATTGGCTGCCAATTCAGCCAATAGGGGTTGTATCAAAGTCTTTTGGGCCATGGTTCAATAGCAGAGTGACTGCTTTGCCTGCAGAAGGTCCCAGGTTCAATCCCCAATGGCCTCTCCAGGTAAGCCTGGGAAACACCTGCCTGAAACCATGGAGAGCTGATGCCTGTCAGCAGGGGTAAATCTAGGCTTTATTTCACTCAGCTCAAAGACCCACTTTTGCACATTTGCATACACAGACACGCGCGCGCACACACACACACACACACACACACACACACACACACAGAGGCTGAGAGCCTCAATGGCGGCCCTCTGGAGATTTTACCTGGGGCAAAAAACCTGGCTACACACAGACAGAGAGAGAGAGAAAGAGAGAGAGAGAGAGAGCTACGGCTCTGCCTGTCAGTGTAGACAACACTGAGTTAGATGGGCCAGAGGATCTGACTTGATATAAAACGGCCTCCAGTTTCCCATTTAATTCAGAACCATGAGGACTAGAATACTTTATTTTTAGGAGAAGGTCCATGGCTCAGTGGTAGAGCATCTGGTTTATATGCAAAAGGTCCTGTGTTCAATCCGCAAGTGCATTTCTAGGTAGGGTTGGGAATGTCCCTTGCTTGAAATCTTGGGTATCCACTGCTGCCAGTCAGTGTCGACAATACAAAGCTAGATGTGTCACTGGCCTGATTTGGTATGGACCTTATCTGCAATTGGCAGCCAAATGAACAAGGATTCCATTACTTTTTTTTAAGTGTTTGCTTGATTCTAAAGGCAGGCATGACACATTTGTGCCACAAGAGGGGGCTTGGCCAATTGAGTCTCCTCCAACTTCTCCTAAATGCAAGTCTCTTTGATCTGCCTTAGAGAGAGAGGTGTAAATTGTGAGTGGAAGAAACTCACCTACCTAATACAGGTCACAGCTTGAACCCCCTTTTTCTTATAATTATGTTAAACAAAGGGGTTAAATAATTCAAAAAGAGAAAGAGAAAAGTATTTAAAATAATCTGTATGTACAATGGAGATGGCTAAGGAGGTTTCCTCTTAGCTATGGGAGCAGCCTTAGATCCTGGCTTCAAATCCTGGAGGAAATGCTGGATGAGGGCAGCAGGAGAAACTGGAGGCAGGAGAGAGGAGGCGGCATGAGAGGGGGCATGGGGGGATCTGCCCCCCCATCAAGAAAATAAATATACATATACTTAACTAAGAATAGAAATTGTATAAAGGTATTTGACAGATTTTTCTGAGCACTTAGGGTCAAAAGAAAGTAATTTAAAACAACTGTTGTTGAGGCAATTCATTTTGAATCTGCCAGACAGCCAGACAGAGGATGATGAAAAGTAGGTGTCCTGCCCCCCCACCCCTAAATCCTGGCTATGACCATGGGAGGGAGTGCAATCTTCTGGCTCCCAATCATTATAAATCCCATGGTTCCCAGTCTTCTCATTTTAAATCTCATGTCTCCCAATCTTCTAGTTTTAAATCCCGAGGTTCCCAGTCTTCTGTTGTGTGGACTGTTTTGTAGTTCATGGAAATCTTAAATAAAAATTATTTCAAAAAACAAGCAACCTGTCACTTGTTTAGTTCCTAACTGCTGTTAATTTGTTTTGTTATTCAGTTTGCATTTGCCTTGTTTTTAGGTCACATTTTCCTAATATTTTGCATCTGGTCATTTATTATTTATTTATTTATTTATGTCATAAGAATTATACACCATTTGATTGTTTAAAAAACCCGTCAAAGCAGATTAGAAAAAGATAAAACAAGAAAACCAAGAAAAAAATCACAACCATACTTTTGTATGTTTTTAAGTGTGGTTGTGAATTTTTCTTGATTTTATTTTTTAGTATTCTTGATTTTATTGTTTAGTATTAATATACTAAAACATATTAAAAATCACCTGAACTCCCTAAGCAAGTTGGTAAGTGAAGTAGCACAACCCTGCAAACTTTATATCACTCTAGATGCAAAGTAAGAACAGGAGTGCCTATTCTTAAATTATATTCTAATACATTTCAGGTTAAACAAATAATGCATATTCTTAATGATTCACTGGAGATCCCATGGGTTTGAGTAGAATCATTCTGCACGCTTCCTTCAATTAATGCTGTGCCTTTTAAAAATCTTTCTTGAGTAAAGATTGGGAAAATACACAACCTGTTTCTTCAATTGACTTTTAGGGCATCATTTTTTTCAAAAGACCAAGCTCTTCCTCTCTGTGTGTTTGAATGTTTGCATCTCTTGATGTATGTTTTCAGCAGTTGAAACATTGCCCAATATGTTTTGTTTTGTTGTGTTGTGTTATCTAGGATACTTTTAGTTATATCCTACTCAGAGTAGACCCGTTGATTATGCTGTCGCTTTCCATGAAATTGACTATCTCTTTCAGCTACACTGTAGCCTGATGCTATATGAAGAGAATGTCAAATTCATCTCAAATAAAACAAAATTTAAAAAATCCTTCCAGTAGCATCTTAGAGACCAACTAAGTTTGTCATAGGTATGAGCTTTCATGTGCATGCACACTTCTTCAGATACTCCCTCCTCTTCATGGCGGAGGACCATAGCTCAGTGGCAGAGCATATGCTTTGCATGCAGAAGGCCTCAGCTTCCATCCCCAGCCCCTCTACCTCGGGCTGGGAATGCCCTCTGTCTGAAAACCTAGAGAGCCAGTCTGTGTAGACAACACCACACTAGATGGACCAATGGACTGACTCAGTAGAAGGCAGCTTCCTATGTTCATCAGAAGCACCCACAGCTAAGCAATAGAGCAGCTACCTTGCATGTAGGTTCCAGTTTCAATCCCTGACATCTGCAGTTTGGGCTGGGAAACCCTGGAGAGCTACTGCCAGTTAGTGTGAATAGTACTAAGCTAGAAGGGCATGTGGCCTTACTCAGAAGAAGGTAGCTTCCTGTTAAATTCGGCTGTTCAGAGCCAGTAGTGGTGAGGTGGTTAGAGAGCCTAGGAGACAAGGGCTCAAATCCCCACTCAGCCATGCAGCTCACTAAGTGCCCTTGGGCCAGTCAATGCCTCTCAGTCTAAGCCACCTCACAGGGTTGTCTTGGAGATTAAATGAAGACGGTGAGAACCTTGTATTCTAGCTTGAGCTTCTTGGGAAGAAAAGGTGGGGTAGAAGTGCAATAAATAATTAAACCTTGAGAACTAGAATCTTAATATATATATAATTTTAGGGGAATGGCCATAGTTCAGTGGGAGCAGTTCCATGGTTCAATCTTTGACATCTCCAGGTACAATTGGGAATTCCCATTGCCTGAAACCTCTGGGAGTGTAAACCATACTGAGCAAGAAACGACAATGTTTTGACACCATATAAGGCAGCCTCCTGCGTTCACTAGGAGTTCACTAATGAACAAGTCATGCTTCTTGCCCCACCTCCATTCTGTGCAGACTTTACTAATTTATTTTGATGTTGTTTCTCTCTCCCTCCCACCCCCACAAAGGGAGCTGATGGCATCCGTGGCTTGAAAGGAACCAAGGGCGAGAAGGTGAGTAAATGCCCATTAGCTAAATGACACTCTCTCTAGGACATGGCCCCCAGAAGGCTGGCCATAGCGGAATGTGGCCCTCGTGCCAAAAAAGCTTCCTCATCCCTGATTGACAGTCTTTCCTATTCCTTGCTAACAAAAAAACAAACCCAAATTGTGGAGGAGGGGGGAACTTTTGCAATGCCTGTATCCCTAAATGCAGACTTCTGTGATTAATTTGCATGATAACCCTCAATGCAGAATTTCCTTGCTATGGAACCTGGAGGTCTTAACACACAGAGGTTTCCTTTCATATTTTCTCTTTGCAGAGCGGGAACCTGACACACACACACACACACACACACACACACACACACACACACAACGATGCAACAGTCCCAATTACAGCTATAGATGTTTCTGAGTGATGCTGTTTGCAAAACGAGCTTAGGAGATTCCCTGGGAATTTGGCATGTGCAAAGGACTTAACAGCCAGAGGCAGCAGCAGCAACATCTATTAAAATGCTGTGTTTAAAGGGTTTTTTTGACAAGGAGGCTTTCTGTATATTTTCAGGTACACAGTTATGTTCTCCCGAAGGATGAGCAGAGGCTGTGTAATATTCCAACCTGGTCCAAGCCTTAAATCTCCCTCACTTTTCCCTTTGTTCATGCCCATAGTCCATCACAGGGAAATCTGACAATTATAAGCAGGAAGCCCAGCTACCAGCAGCCTCCACAAACCTTCCCCCCATGTTGTTTTTTCATTACCACATCCGCATTTTAGTACCTGACAGGCTTGCTTTAGGACTTGATACACTATCGATTGGAAGTCTGCGGTTAAAACCTGGAAGAAATATTAGTGCTGTCCTCGAGCTCTCTCTGAAAAGACTGGCTCGAGATGGCCTCGATGAAAATAATTTGTTGCTGGAGTGCCGGCAAGTTCCTGGTATTTATATCAGTTGAACTGACAGTCCTGCCTTCAGCAGCTTGAACAGACAGAGGGCACCCCTGGGTTTTTTAGTTGGGGGGGTTAGGCAACGGTAGGGAGCCTTCGACAAGGTTCCTACACAGAAATTGATCGGATATATTGTTCAGGCCAAAGGTTTTCCTCTGAGAAAACATAGCCTTACACTACAGAAGCTTATTTCTGGGAGGTGGGAGAGTGAGGAGGGGCACACTGCTATGTTGTTGCTGTGGGTTTTTTTTTAATCATCACAGTACTAGCTGGTCCTCCTTTGCCCCAGGCAGGACCTGGTTGCTGTGGAAACAATGCCTTCCTTTCTTCCCGCTGGGCCGAAATGTTACCTGCCTTACCTCTGTGTGGGAGATAAAAGCCTCTTTGAGGAGATGGGGGCAGAGAATCACTTCTCCTGAGTAGTGGGTTTAATAAAAAGAAAATTGGGGTTCCTCAGTAGCTTATTGGGGGTCCTTCAGGAAGGAAATCTGTGCTACAGGGCAGGCATCCTTAGTAGACAGGCAACATGGGCTGTTGAGGTAGAGGAAAGTTTGAAGATCAGCAGTAGGTAATATGATACATCTCCCCAAAACTGCAGCACTTCCAATTAACCCCAGTGGTAAGGAATGATGGGAATTGTAGTCTTTAATATGTGATGCATCTCTCACAACCCCTGTTTTAAATCAGTTGCATTGGCACACTTCTCCATTGTCTCCAACCCATTACTATGTGCCAGTTCATTTCCAGGTCCAATGAAAGGTGCTCATACTGATATTTAAAGCCCTAAACGACTCACGCCCCAAATATCTGAAAGGTATCCTCCTTCCCTACAGACCCTCTCAGGTGCTGAAATCAGCAGAGGTAGTTCCTCCACTCTCAGTTGCTGGGGGTGGGGTGGCAAAGGGAGGGCCTTTTCTGTGGTGGCCTCTAAGCTATGGAAGTCCCTCCTCATAGAGGTGTGCCTGGCACCTTCATTGCATAGCCTCTGGAGGATGCTGAAGATGCACTTCTTCCCTGCCTTTTGGCACTTGAGATGTATATTTTTAGGATCCACCTTAATTTTGTAAGTCTTTTTAAATTGTTCTTAATACTGTATTTTAAAGTTGTCCCCCGCTATGGGACCTTGGGGACAAATCATAATGATTTGTCCTCATCCAGGGTAATTAATCATAATGATTTGTCCTCATCCAGGGTGAAGATGGCTTCCCAGGTTTCAAGGGCGACATGGGCATCAAAGGAGACAGGGTGAGTTTTTATGTAAACATGGTCTTCAAAGCTGGTCATGGTACTGAGGTTGCCACTGGGATTAGATCCCAGAGTTGCTACCCTAGAATAACCCCTTATTCTGCCTGCAAGAACGAGGCATTCCAGAGTGTTTCAGAGACACAAGCTTTCACTTCCTGCTTCTGAAATTCATCTGAAGGTATACAGATCCTCTGGGAAGGGACAGTTTTTCTCTAGGCAGTGAAAAATCTGACACTCCCTTCTTCAGACAAGGCCTGAAAGTTGGAGAATAGGAAGTATGTTTTGTTGCTGTGACTTTCACATAACTTATGTTAACATGTGGCCCAGGAGCTGCAGGCAGTTGAAGATGGGATCTCCAGTCATGGGGCCGGGATTTATGGATTCATTGGCTCTTTAGGCTTTCTAGTAGTGTGGGATCTGCTGAGGGAAGGGTCCTCATCTACTTCCTCCTCCTCCTCCTTGGAGACCTCCATTTCCAGGTCTGGGCCAGGGCTGAAAACTGACACCTTGGCAGTCCATTGCCAAGGCACAATTGGTAGGGATGTGGGAGAGGGCCTTCCCAGTGGCTGCTTTTATACTTTGGAATTCCTTCTCTAGAAAAGCCAGACTGGCTCCCTCAGTGCTGTCCTTCTGCCACCAGTGAAGACCATTTTATTCCAACAGGGCTTTTTATGGGGTCACTGTTTTTAAAGGAACAGGCTCTTTATAGGGCTGTGCAGTCTTTTATTATATGCATCTTAATAGATATTTTTATATTGTTTTAATTGTGTTAAAGTTTAATTACTGCTTAATGATGATCTTTGCTTTTTAGGCTTTTTGTGTTTTATATGTGTTTTGTATTCTTAGCTGTAAGCTGCCTTGAGTTCTGCTCCGGAAAGAAGTTGGGGTGTTGTTGTTGTTTTGCAATTCTGTTTAACATCACCCTTAAAAATTAACCTGCAGGTTAATGGTGAGTGTGTGATGGGCTTTCTAAAGGATCAAGAAATTCACCTCTTTTCTGATTCTTGACAGGGGGAAATTGGACCCCCAGGTCCACGAGGCGAAGATGGCCCTGAAGGACCAAAGGGTCGCGGAGGCCCCAATGGCGACCCTGGTCCTCTGGGCCCTGCAGGAGAAAAAGTAAGAGCACTATGTGAATGGTACTGTGGATCATGTGATGAGTTATGATAGAGCAGAGCTTTCCAGACTTTTCATGTTGGCGGCACACTTTTTAGACATGCATCATTTCACGGCATTGTAGTCCAGTTTTACTAGCAAACTGGAGGTTAAACTAACCCCTTTCTAGCTTTCCTGCTCCAGGAGAAGTGTGGGGAGCGTTCGCCTAGCACTCCTATGACACACAGTTTGGAAAGCTCTGTGATAGGGTTTTGAACAGTCGGAATTTAGGATTTAGGATTTATTCCACAGCATCTATGTCTGTTCCAATCAGACTTCCTGCTAGTTAAGAGATATACTGTACCAAATCCTACCTGGGCCATTTTACTGGTGCCACTGGCAGTGTCTTTTCCGAGCAGGACTCTCTGGATTCAGGAGACCAGGGGTGGATCAAAGCCTATTCTGTTATTACTGTTACCATTTCTTGGATTACCCTGGTAGAGAAAGGGCTGCCCATCATTCACCCATCCAATGCTGGCCTAGTCTTCATTTTGGATCATGCCCCAAAGCTAGGGATTCCTTCCCACCCCAAAAATATTTGACCTGTGTCACAGTTTTAGTCAAAGCAAATGAACTGAATCTAACAAACCAAAGTTAGTCAGTTCTTTTTATTTTAATGGGTCTGCTTGTCCTACTCAGAGCAGACCCATTGAAATTAATGGCTCTAAGGCAGTCATGTCTACTAAATTCAGTGGATCTACTCTGAGCAAGGCTTGCACTGGGTACAACTGCGCCACCCTGTTCTGAATAAGACGAATGATGGATACAAGTCCGCTTTTGGTTTTGTGTAAGCATAAAGGCTAATTCTGGAGTTAGGTTAAATATAGAGTTTCCCCGAATAAAACCTGTTTTCTTCATTTCTTAAATATTGGTTTGTTTCTACAGGGCAAGCTTGGTGTTCCTGGGTTACCGGGATACCCTGGGAGACTTGGCCCCAAGGTAAGCCTTGTTTCGTTTGTGGAGAATTATCTGTTTGGGATGCTCACTTTAAAAAGTTTCAGAGATTGTTATACCTCTAGGAAGAAGGTCTTGTATCTGATAGATGCCTCTCTTCACAAGTTTCTTTTTAAATTGTCCGTATTTATCCTCCTATCAGAATGATGTGTGGTCCAGCAGTGGGGCCAATGGTGAGAGCTTGGGTACCAGAACTGTGTCCCAGTCCCTCCATTCCAGCAGCATTGCCTTTACAAATGGGGTGTGGATCTTTCTCCACTCTGTCCAGGATAGTTTTAGGAAAGGAAGTGCCCTTACTGATGGGGAAGGGGGAGGGGCCTCGATCTGCACCCATGGAATGTCATTTTGTTCCCTAATCAAGGGGATCAGAGATTTAATCCGAAATGCTCCAAAACCTCCCTTAGGTCTGTGCCTAAATGACATTTCATAATTTATTCTAGATTTTCCCCCCTGGATGAGACAGATAGAATTAGCTTTCATTGCCATTTTTAAGCAGAGAAGAGAGAATATAGATGAGCAAAACCTGAACAAATATATGAGAACTTTGGAAGAATAGACATTTTAATCACAGCTATCCTGTCAAGCCAACTGAGATTTGAATGCTTCCATTTCGCCAATTCTTGGGAAATATCTTTTAGCGGGTTTTATAGTTTCTGCAACTAAGATGCTTAAGTTCTGATGTTAAATTAATGCCAATATATTTAAAGGCACTGTGGGCAATACTCAATTCTGATTGTGATATTAGTTGTTCAAAAGTCATTGTGGGTAAGTTAATTGGAAGAATGGCAGATTTTGCATTATTTATTTCCAGTTCTACAACTGCATGAAATGCATTCAGTTGTGTTTTGAGTGGTTGAAGTGCATTAAGAGAGTCAGAAAATTAACCAGTGTCATCAGTGAACATAATACTAATTTTGTGCTCAATATTTCTAATTTTCACACCCTAAATAGTTGCACCTGCCCACAAATGAATGGCAAGCACCTCTATAACCACTACAAAGAGCAGTAGCGACCTTGACAAGTGCCCCTATTGAGGTGGATGGGTTTGGTGTCATACCCATTTACTGTAATGATGGTGTTGGACTGTAGGTAAAATTGATTGATCATATGCAGGAATTGCTTACCAAATTGTCATAGAATCATGGAGTTGGAAGAGACCACAAGGGCCATCCAGTCCAACCCCCTGCCAAGCAGGAAACACCATCAAAGCATTCCTGACAGATGGCTGTCAAACCTCCGCTTAAAGACCTCCAAAGAAGGAGACTCCACCACACTCCTTGGCAGCAAGTTCCACTGTCGAACAGCTCTTACTGTCAGGAAGTTCTTCCTTGTCATTTAGATAATAAATATTTTTTTAAAGTGCCATTGAATTCTGTCAGAGATTTTTAAGGAATCGAGAGAAATTAAAGTTCCAGAGGAGTTTTGTGTGTGGAGTTCATGAATAACAATAAGGATTCTCCTTACTGAGTCTAATATAGTCCTGTAAGAGATAGAGCCAGTTTGGCCAGTTGAAATATATTGTCCAATAAAAATATTATATTTTTTGGCCATTACTGTCGTGAAAAGTTTTGCATCAATGTTAATAAGAGCAATAGGTCTATAAGAGTCCCTGATTTCAGCAATAGGGTCAGTTCTGAGGTTCACAATGTATGGGGAATTTCATCTCAATCTAAAATTGAACTAAATAGTCTAATTTACCAGAGTGAGAGCTCCATTCCAAATGCCTTATAATCTTCCCTTGAGAAGCCTTCTGGTCCTGGTGATTTCCCCAATGTTAGTCTTTTTATTGCTTCCTGTACTTCCTGTTGGGATATTGGTTGATTCAAATAATCCCTTTGCACTTCTGACAAAAGGCACACTTAAGAGAGATGAAGTTCTATAGAGGATTGTGAAGGATTGTTAGGAGGAGTACAGGGAAGATTTCTTGGAATATTTCACCAATTGCCAAAGTATCAATGGACCTTCCTGGAGGCTTTCGTCAAACACCGGACTATCATAATTGGTACGATACAGAACCAACCTTGCCAAACATGCAACCTTTAGCTGCCCTGGGAGCAGAAAGCTCCACTTGTGCGGAATCACATGAGCAGTGGAGATCTGCCGCACAAATGCCCAGGCAATCATGGGAGCAAGCAGGGGCTATCAGCTTTACTCCAAGCCTTCCATTCCCATGACAGGATGATAAACACAAATACAAGTACTGTACCTTAAATATGTTGACACTGGATAACTGCACTCTTGATAGGTGAATAAAACAGAGAGTATTGTGATCAAGTGTGTGGTGTCCTGTTTTTCCTGTTGCTCTTGACGTTCCAGGGGAGATTGCCTTTTTCTAAGTTGTGGGAGGGCACCGTCAGATACGTTAATCAATGTTGAAAGCTGAAGATCTTTTGGCATATTTTCAGCTTGTTGGTTGTCACTCAGCACACACTGAGTTGTTAACTGCTGAGCTGTTAATATTGAAAGGAAAGCCTCAATGGTAGGCAATGCCAGCCTCCTTCAGGGCAGCTGTATAAGGGTGAAAATCTCATTGCTGGGCGAGACTGACCAGACCAGATTGATGTCTTGAAATATGGCAGTGCTGGATTCTTCATATTTTAAGACCCTGATGTTACAGAGTGCTTTAAATATGGTAAAGTCTATAATGCTTAAAACAGATGACAATATTACGCGAGGCTTCACCCATTTTGTTTTGGCCTCCAGGGACTCTGTGTGCCCTCTCCACATATGTTATTGACATGGTGGTATTTATATTCAAGGGGACCCAGGTGGCGCTGTGGTTAAACCACTGAGCCTAGGGCTTGCTGATCAGAAGGTCGGTGGTTCGAATCCCTGTGACGGGGTGAGCTCCCGTTGCTCGGTCCCAGCTCCTGCCAACCTAGCAGTTCGAAAGCACGTCAAAATGCAAGTAGATAAATAGGAACCGCTACAGCGGGAAGGTAAACGGCGTTTCCATGTGCTGCTCTGGTTTGCCAGAAGCGGCTTTGTCATGCTGGCCACATGACCTGGAAGCTATACGCCGGCTCCCTCGGCCAATAATGCAAGATGAGCGCGCAACCCCAGAGTCGGTCACGACTGGACCTAATGGTCAGGGGTCCCTTTACCTTTACTATTTATATTCAAAGTAAGTATCCAATCCACCAGAAATTGAGCCACATCTCTCCTTTCCCGATTCTCTGGGTAGGCCTGTGTTTTTTTGGGGGAAAATTACATCTATTTCTGTCTGGTTGTTCCTCGAGCTTCAGGGCACAATCCTCCGTGGCCTTATGCATTATTTGTATATCAGATTGATTAGTGGTTGCACTACATTTGTAGTTTGAGAGCTGTCTTTTGGTTAATTAGAAAGGATTTCAAATTTCTGCGAAAACGGTGCTAATGCTGTGGTCTAGTCACACGTTAGGGCATGGCAAATTCTGTCTATGTAGGCACCTGAGTCTCTATTGGCCTCCATAACCGCTGCCACTTTCCTGCCATTTTGCGGGCAACCATTCCCATTAGACATATAAGTGTCTGAGGCCTTGTCTGAGTCCTCAGATATTGAGCCTTGAGTTTGTTCAGACATTAGAGCTAAATGTGTGGACTTGCGTTTAGATCCTCAAAATCCTTGAATTATTACTGTTCCCATGTCCATCAGTGTATAATTTTTTTGCTGTACCAAAGCCTATGGTTGTCCCTCAATGCAATTTTCACCCTGTTGTGTTCAGAGACGTAAGATTATGCTGCCATTTAGCTTTGCAGTTAGCTACGCCACCCCCACTCCCCAGTTTTAAACACAAAAGCAATTTTAAATAAACAGATCTTCAGAGCCTGCAAACCTTTTGCAAATCTCTAGGAAAATTTACGCTCATAATAAATGCCTCTTCGAGACAAGAGCTCGTAGCATTCAAGCTGCCTCATCAACCTTAAATTATTAAGCAGGGATGCTGCTCCAGGCACCAGGAGTGCACACGAGAGATCCGACAGGGTACCAGGGGACTAAGGAATCAAAGCATCCCGGGTGATGCTGCTGTAGGCGCTCTGAGGAAACCCTTTGATGCCAGCATCGACTGCCTCCCTCTCTGTGCTTCCACTCTGAGCAGTCTTAAGAAGGAGAGCACCAAAGCCAGGCTCCCATATTACTCTCCATTCAAACTGTTGGATAATTAATTAAGGATAATGATTACAAAGCCAGTGCCACTATAGCATAAAAGTGGTGGCCCCATTTCTAGGATAAAAGGGGGTGCCAACCCCATGCTCACTTTCATTTTGAGTGGGTGTCCAAAAATTCTCTTTTTTTAAGAAAATGAGAAATACCCTGTGCTTTGATTAGAAATCTCTCCCTCCCCCACCTCTCCCTCCCTCCCTCCCTCCCTCTCCCTCTCTCTCTCTTTCTCATATATTTTATCACAGCCTCTAGAGATACTATGTGTTTGGAGCAATGTTAATGTTGTTGTTTTTCTTTGATATTTTTTTTAAAGCATGGTGTTTCATTCTTTATTTTTAATGCTTGTTGGGTGGGGGGCAGATTTGTTTGATGTTTGAGATATAATTAACCAGGAAGATTCGTTCCTTGCCTGTATATATTTCACAGAATCATAAAAAAATGGGCCCCAAGGCTTAGCTGGTCCAACCCTCTGCAATGCAGGAATCAGAGCTAGATAATATTGGACCATAAAGAAGGCTGATTGCCGAAGAATTGATGCTTTTGAATTATGGTGCTGGAGGAGACTCTTGAGAGTCCCATGGACTGCAAGAAGATCAAACCTATCCATTCTGAAGGAAATCAGCCCTGAGTGCTCCCTGGAAGGACAGATCGTGAAGCTGAGGCTCCAATACTTTGGCCACCTCATGAGAAGAGAAGACTCCCTGGAAAAGACCCTGATGTTGGGAAAGATGGAGGGCATGACAGAGAAGGGGACGACAGAGGACGAGATGGTTGGACAGTGTTCTCGAAGCTACCAACATGAGTCTGACCAAACTGCGGGAGGCAGTGGAAGACAGGAGTGCCTGGTGTGCTCTGGTCCATGGGGTCACAAAGAGTCAGACACGACTAAACAACTAAACAACAACAACAAATAGTTTTGACTACTACATTGGGCAATCCTTTGGGCCACCTCACCTCACCATGCCTTGCTCTTGGAGGACTCTACCGTTTCCTTGTTTGTCCTGTTGCAATTGGATTCAATAACTCTTTTTTTCTTTTAATGATTTTTGTTTTATTACGACAAAGTAATAATCATAAATAAATAAGAATAAAAATGTGCACCCCACCACCGAGACCCTTCCATTGTAACTATAAAACCTCCCAAAATTTCAACACCTCTTGTGATGGTTTGACCCCTTTCCATTTTAACAGTACAAATTCTACAAACACCCTCCATATCTCCTCAGAATCATTTCTCGTGCATATTCCCAGTCGTACCTTAATGGCATATGTTAATTTAATGGCACATGTTAATTTATCATTCATAGCTATATCCCACACCTCTTTATACCATTCTTCCATTTTATATTCTGCTTTCCCCTTCAACTTCCTAGCTATAATAATTTGTGCAGCTATCAATAAATTTGTGAGCAAGTCCTTCATAGCCTGTGAACCTTCCACCCCTTCGTAAATTAATAATAATGCTACCTCTGGACTTTTGGTCAGCTTTAACCCAGTGATTTCTATTATCTCCTTAAATACCCTTTGTCAAAGAAATTGTACATATTTACAGCCCCACCACATGTGAACATAATTTCCTGTTTCCTGGATTCAGTAACTTTGTTGTAGTGTTTTACTGATCGCTATCTGATGCATTTTAGTGATTATAAGCTGCTTTGTGAGAAGATGGGATTATAAACTGCTTTGTGAGGGTGCTGGGTCGAGCCAGTATGGTTCATGGCTAGATTGTCAGACTAGGACCAGGTCGACCAGGCTTCACATCCCAACTAGGCCATGAAGCCCCCTGGGCCAGTCACTGCCTCTCAGACTAATCTGCCTCACAGGGTTGTTGTGAGGATAAAATGGGGAGGAGGAGAACTATGTAAGTCAATATAAGTGTTTAAAACAAACTAAGGAATGGTCTTGGAATTCACATTGACATCCTGCATGCTCTTTTTCTCTCCCTTCAGGGCTCCATTGGATTTCCAGGGTTTCCAGGAGCAAATGGTGAGAAAGGAGGAAGGGTAAGAGTCTTTTCTTCTTCTTTTTATGCCAATGCTCGACTCATTCCTATTGCAGAATTGTAGAGTTGGAAGGGACCCCACGGGTCATCTAGTGAAACCCACATCACTCTTTGCCCTGTTCTGAAACCCTCATTTTTTTTCCTCCAGTGCATGTTTATGACACCTGAGAATGGGGAAATCAAAGAGTAAGGGGACGTGACAAGGATCCCTTGTGATTAGGATAACACCGAGGGGCTGGTTAAAAGGCTTTGTGTTTATTTGTCCAAGTGCAAAGCAAACTCCATTTCCATAATTATGAGACCAATTGGCAGTTGGGTGTGGGTGGGGGCTCTCATATTCTTCAACAGCACCTATGCTACAATGAGAGAGCATGGACAGCGTTAAATTTCCCTTTTGCTCTCATTTAAATTCAAATTGCTTCTAACAGGCATGCTTGATCGGAATGCAGGAGGTATAAATTGCTTTTCAACATGTTAATATTGTGCCGTCTAAATTTAGTTTACATAACTTGAGGACGGGAGGGGGGCCATGTACTTCCCCCCCCCCCCGCGATCCTGGCTGCTCTTATTTTTCTGGTGCACAATTTTCAACCCTTGATTGTTAGTCACAAATTACTTCCCCACCCCACCCCCCTAGCCCGGGGAGGCTTTGGGCAGCTTTTCATTCCACTGAGTCGTGTCTTTTGAAATGACACCCTCTCCTTGCTGAATCATGGGACAAATTCAAATGCCATGCAGTGAGGAAAACTATCAGCAAAAGCACCACTCTACTGCAACTGTCTGAAGCCCAGCCCAGCTCATAGAACCATAGAACTACAAAGTTGGAAGGAACTCTGAGGCTCATCTAGTTGAATTTCCTGAAATGCAGGAATCTTAACTATATAAGACAGGACAGATGACCATCCAAACGCTTCATAAAAACCTCCAAATGAAGGAGAGTCCACCACCTTCTGAGGGAGTCCATTCTACTGTCAAACAGCTCTTACCTTCAAAAAGTTATTCCTGATGTTTAGTTAGAAGCTCCTTTCTAGTAACTTGAATCCATTAGTTTTGGTCCTACCCTCTGGAGCAGGAGAGAACAAGCTTTTTCCAACTTCCATTTTTCAGCCCTTTAGATATTTGGAGATGGCTAACATATGTCCTCTAAGTCTCCTCTTTTCTAGCCTAAGCATACCCAACTTCCTCTACCGTTCCCCATAAAGCTTAGTTTCCAGACCCTGGATCATCTTGGTCACCCTCCTCTAATCCGTTGAAAGTCAACAGAATTCAAGACAGTAATCTTGCATTTTGTCCTGAGTAGCATTTGACTGAATTGATATGATGGAGCAGAGTGTTCATTAACATTTCGGTTGCTCAGAGTCGGTTGCAAACATTTGCAATCCAGATAGGGGAGAGGATGTTGTCAGTTTGGCTGGGGGAGCCTGTAACAGCCAGGAGACAAGAGTCAGGGGTGGAAGAAGCTGCAGGACTGGAGAGTGAAGAACAGGTACAGGAGGAGGGAGAGATTGGTCAGGCAAGTGTAAAGTCAAGAGCTTCCACACCTCTTCCACCTGCCCTTATCTCTTCTACTCCACTGTCTCCTGGAACCAGAAAAGGATTGAAGTAGGAGGAGCAGAAACAGGTTACACGCAAGCAGAATCTTCGTCTGCTTGCGCACAGCTTGGGTGGGGCCGACACATAAGCTGAGGTCAGGGGGAAGCGCCTCTCTTTTGCTGCAGCTTCCTCATTGGGTGCCTACCTAGAAGTAGCTGAGAGGCATACAACTGATGGACATGCCTTTCCCTAACTTGTAAGTAGAGTTTTGGTGATAAAAAGTGAATTCCTCACTTGGGACATCCCATGCCTGACAGTGCCATGACATCCAACCTCTGCTTGAGTACCTCCAATGAGTTAGAGTTCAAGGTACTCTGTCCCAACTGATTTAAGGTCACCTCTTTTTTTTCCCTGGTTCTAGGGTACTCCTGGTAAACCTGGACCAAGAGGACAGCGGGGTCCAACGGTAAGCCACCCTGTCCCTTCCTGTTTCTTGGCTTCTCTGGGATTGGCTTTTGGGCCAGTTTTTGCATCATCAGACAGGTCACACTGTAACAAGTTTCCTTCCTTATCTCTTCTCAAGGGTCCCAGAGGAGAACGTGGTCAGAGAGGCATCACCGGAAAACCAGGGCCCAAGGTATTTGGGATTCCAGACACCCTCCCCCCAGATCTATGTTGTGTGCTCAAACTGATGTTTCTGCCCTTGTGACCTTGGTAGCCCTCTCATTCTAATGTCCTTGTTTTTTCTTCATTAAAAGGGCAACTCTGGCGGTGATGGCCCCCCTGGTCCTCCAGGCGAAAGGGTAAGAAAAAAACAGACTGAAACAGGAGCTTAGATGAGAGATAAACATGGACTTTTAGGCAGTAAGGGGCAACTTGGTAGAAGTTCGTAAAACAGCAGGGGGGAGAGGATAGAGAGAGGTTCCCCCCGCCCTCCTGACACTGGAACCTGTGGACGTCCAGTAAAGTTGAATGTGGGAAGATTCAGGACAGAGGAAAGAAAGTCCTCCTTCACACAGCACATAGTTAAACTAGGGAACTTGCTTCCACAGTAGGCAGTGATAGCCACCAACCTAGATGGCTTTAAAATGGAGTTCACAGAGGAGAAGGAGGCTATCAATGTCTGTTAGCCACAATGGCTATCCTCTGCCTCCATGGAGGGAGACAGTAACATTTCTAAACATCCATTTCTGGAAACCTCAGGAGGGGAGAAGACTCTTGTCCTCGAATTGTACTTTGGGACAGGATGCTAGACTAGATGGAACATGGGCCTGATCCAGCAGGCTTTTCTTACGTTCTTATGAAGGAAAGTTGTAGTAGTAACAGCAACAGAAGAGCCTCCCTCTGCTGTAATTATGCATTTACCTCTGATTGATGGATCTTGAGGTTCTACCAAACCTGCCCCACTCCTTGCTCTAGAGCCCACCCCCAAGTGAGAGGCGGTTGCTTTAGCATCACCAGGTGGCAACACTAACTTTCTTGTGTTCTTTTGTTTCTAAGGGTCCTCCAGGGCCCCAAGGACCTACTGGCTTTCCTGGACCCAAAGGCCCACCAGTAAGTACAACAAGGAGAGAAGCATCTGCCCTTGACCCACCGATGCACCCAGTAAACCAAAACAGAGCTTTATAAACTCCTACAAGACAACCCACTGACTTGGATTCATCACACCTTGTATGTGAAGAAAATCATGCTGGCTGTGTCCTCTTAGCATTTTCTTTCCTCCTCTAGGGTCCACCAGGAAAGGATGGGTTGCCAGGACATCCTGGGCAGAGAGGTGAAACTGTAAGTATACAAAGATATTCCCCATACTGATAGATACTTGATGTGTGGTTGTGTTCTGTGTATTTGTGTGCTTTGCAGAGGATTCTTGGGCATGGTCCACTGCAGAATGAGAGTTCAACTTTCTGCTGGGGATATGTGTTGGAAGACCAACTGTGGCAGTCAAGATATCTTGGAAGGCCAACCATGGCATTCATTATATCTTGTAAGACCAACCATGGGATTCAATATATCTTGGCATGCCACCCACGGCAGTGGTAAAGATCTCTTGGAAGATGAACCATGGCACTCAAGATATATTGAAACACCAACCATAGCACTTAATAAATCTTTATAGGGCCTTGTCTGCCATTGCTGATCTTTTCATTGTGAGGAGCCACTGATAGACAACTAAGGGTCCCCCTAGACATTATTTGAAAATCAGTGGTATATCAACAGGCAACCTCTCTATTGTGCACCCTATTCAGAAGGAATAAAAAGGGGACATTTCAGCAGTTTTCAGGGGACAATAAAATGAGTGGGGGAATGTGGGCCATAGCACCATCATCAGTGTTCCTTTGGTTGGGTTGTAGCCGGTTGCCACCATTCTTCCTTAAATGACAACTAAGAATTTCTGCCTCCTTGGGAACAGGAGTTTATGGCTTTACTCTTCTGCTAAGGTCCTGCTTGTGGGCTTCCCATTAGGGCATCTGTTAGGCCACTAAGTGAATAGGATGCAGAAATAGATGGGCCACTGGCCTGATCTACCATAGCAGGCTCTTTTTATGTTCTTACAATTCCCTTTTTCTTCTTAGAGCTCATTCATCAGAGTCTTACAGTCTAAACCAGCCTCCTCTGCTGAAAGCTGGTGCCCTTCTGAGTTGCACCCCAACTCTCATCATTACCAGCCAATTGTGCTGGGTTTGGAGGAGTTTTGGTGCAAACCATCAGTTCTGATGCACTTGATTCATACACCTTCCAATCTGTGGAAAGTTTCGGTTCAGTAACAACCAAACTTTTGAACCTCATATAATCTGCTTTCCCATCTGACCACCTGCAAATATTTAGATACTCCTTCTGTCGCATTTCATTTCCCTATCACTATCTCCTGCAGGATTTTTTTTGGGGTGTGTGTGTGTTAAGTTTCATTTTATAAAGTATATAAAACAGAGAGAACAGTTATAGCAACAGACTAAAATGAAAACAAAATATGACAAACGTAACTACAAAATAGGCGGCTAGAATGAGTCCACTTGCACATGAGTTAAAATAGCAAGGTCACTCTTAAGTAAAGACTATCAATGTTATCTAATTATCAAGTCTAGTTCCAGATTTGCCAGGCTGGTGACAAGGCTGTCTTGAAAATGATGGCTCTATTGTATATGTCATAAAGGAATGCCAAATCATATTAAAAGTATCTGGAGGTTCTGGTCCATCTCGAAATTTAAATCCATTTTAGCTATATTCCAGAGTAAGTGGCACCAAGCATCCAGTGTCGGAATTTGCACTGTTTTCCACTGAGTTACAATTACTATTTGAGCTGCCAATATTATAGAATCATAGAACTGTAGAGTTGAAAGGGACCTTGAGAGTCATCTAGTCAAACCCTTGCAATGCAGGAATCTCAACTAGATCGTACACAACAGATGGCCATCCAATATCTGCTTTAAAATCCCCAATGAAAGAGAGTCTCCCACCTTCTGAGTGAATTTGTTCTACTGTCATATTGTTGTTGCTGTTAAGTCATTTAGTCGTGTCTGACTCTTCGTGACCCCATGGACCAGAGCATGCCAGGCACTCCTGTCTTCCACTGCCTCCCGCAGTTTGGTCAGACTCAAGTTGGTAGCTTCAAGAACACTGTCCAACCATCTCGTCCTCTGTCATCCTCTTCTCCTTGTGCCCTCCATCTTTCCCAACATCAGGGTCTTTTCTAGGGAGTCTTCTCTTCTCATGAGGTGGCCAAAGTATTGGAGCTTCAGCTTCAGGATCTGTCCTTCCAGTGAGCACTCAGGGCTGATTTCCTTTAGAATGGATAGGTTAGATCTTCTTGCAGTCCATGGGACTCTCAAGAGTCTCCTCCAGCACCATACATAAGACCAATTCTTTTGACAGTATATCTACATTGGTACTATCAAAAATATTCACTAAGATTAATTTTGGACAACAAACAATAGTTTCTTTAGTAATATCTATCATTTCTGTCAAAATTAAATTCCAAGAATCTTGCACCAACCTACATTCCAAGCGTAAATGATCATATGTATCAAGTCCTTTGGGATTTCTCCCTCTTTCTAAGACGATAAGAAAACTTATTGGAAGAAAATAAGCTAATCAATTTCAGCTGGATCATTATCTTCCATGATAACAGATTAGCAATTTATTTAGCTATCCACTGCTCTCTTAAAACAGCAATTTCTTATTTACTTTTTTCAAACAGGGTTTCCAAGGCAAGACAGGTCCCCCTGGGCCTCCAGGAGTTGTCGGTCCTCAGGTAAGCATCCCCTCCCCACCCACCCCAAACAACCCTATCCTCTTGCCAATTTCCTTCTCCCAACCATACAGGGAGAGCTGCCAACTATCCAATTATCTAGCAATTAGTAGACCCTGTCGGATTAATGGCAGAGTTAATTCTGTAAGCCCATGTTTGTGTCTGCTTTCTGGGGTGTAAAAGTCGACTGCCTGGTAATTATTGTTTGGATATGCTAAAACATAATTAGTGTAATCTTTGGAAACAGCATCGTTGCCAAGGCATTGTTAATGGAGTCAATGAGAAGTTTTGTGATGTTTGCTTTTCCTTTGTGAGATGCAGGGCGGGACACTTAGGGGTCTGCCCACACTTCCATTTGTCTCATGCTTTCTTATAATTTGCATCGGGTCAGTAGCACTGATCTGAAAGCTTATCATTTCTTAGCCCAACGCAGAAATGCGAAAACCGTTTGTGTTTTGTTTTTACAAAAAATGATTTTTTTACAGAACAAACGAAATACCCATTAAAACCCAAATAGAAATTGGTTCTCCTTCTGATCCATTCCTTTGGGGGGGGGGGGCTCCTGAATGGAAAAAAAACTCACACTTTCCCTTGTGAAACATTGTGAAGGTGTTCCTCTTTCACCTTCCCCCTTCTGTCTCCGCCCATGCCTTGTGTAAAAATTTCCAGTTATCTCAAGAGCCTCTTGATGTGCACTTCTAGTTCTCTGCCCTACACTATTATTATTATTTACAAAAGTGCTCCCCTTTTGCGCTCATGTGGGCATTGCACATATACCGTATGTGTACGTGTGTGAGAGTGAAAGCAGCTTCCCTTTCCAGTGCCAATAGTATCAGATGTGTGACCACAATGCAAAAATGGGGAATAACGGGAACGTAAACCATCCAAGTAGCTCCCCATTCCTTGGCTGCAGCAGCGGTCAGCACTCTGTGCTGTTGACACCTTAAATGTTTACATTATGGGCTATGTGAGTGGTCTTCCTTTAATATTAATCAAATTACAGTCTATTTTTAACTTGTTCTTGTTGGACTTCCCCTTGGGGGTTCCAGAGAAGTGGCAGTATTTTGTTGTTGTTGTTGTTGTTGTTGTTGTTGTTGTTGTTGTTGTCTTATTATTATTGTATGATATTGTGTGCTTGTGAACAGGAACAAAATGGACTTCAACAACCTCTGAAAAAGAAAAAGCAGGGCATGCACTGCAGTGCTGTGGCACAAGGGGGCAGAGAAAGGGGTGGTTAAGAAGGAAGAAAAGTGGAACAGTGATAGACAGGATATTGTGAGTTTCCACAGGTGCCTCCTTGAAATAGTTGTGGAGGAAGGTGTGGCATGAGGACCCAGAATCCCAGACAAAACTTGTGGCAGTACTAATCTGCACTGCAACAAGCAGTAGAAAACTTGGGACAAATGGAAAAGTGGATAGGCCCTTTCAGTGCTGTTGCTCCCTCTCCACTGGTCTGAGTGGCTAAGGGAGCAGAAAGGTCGGGACCACAAAGATGTACAGGTGAAACTTGGAAAATTAGAATATCGTTGAAAAGTGCATTTATTTCAGTAACGCAGTTTAAAAGGTGAAACCAATATATGAGATAGATGCATGACCTGCAAAGCAAGATATGTCAAGCTTTGATTTGTTGTAATTGTAATTATTTGCCGTTAGGTGGGTTAATTATAAATGGAATGTAATTAATGAAATGTAATAGCGAAGTTCATTTTTGTTTATTTTCGTATGATTGTAACTATTTGTTTGATTACTGTGGAATTTCCAAAAGAAAGCATTTGTAAAAATTAAAAGGAAAATTAAAAATAATAAGTTGCATTACTGTACTGAAATAAATGCACTTTTCGGCGATATTCTAATTTTCTGAGTTTCACCTGTACATAGATGTATTCATTCATTCAGTTGCAGATTGCATAATTATTTAAAACAACCCCAGTCCTTAGGCAGAATATAGAAATATGCACAGACTTTTATAGGTGTGAAAAGGTTGCAGCACTTGGGACTTACTTACTCTTGCTAAACCACAGCACTTGATGTGCTTCTCAGATCAAGCTCCCTCTCTCCAGTTCCAGTATTTTTGCATGTGTTGTTCTTGCTTTCAGTGTCGTATGGAAAATAAGTGTCTCCTTCTGTGCACTTAATTACTATCTATGCTTTCCTGGCAGGGTCCTACTGGGGAAACTGGTCCAATGGGTGAGCGTGGCCATCCAGGGCCCCCTGGACCTCCAGGTGAACAAGGACTTCCTGGGTTAGCTGGAAAGGAAGGAACAAAGGTGGGTCTGTTTTGATGCAATCATGGAATGAACCTGAGCAAGACCTTCTGCATGCAAAACAGATGCTCTACCCCTGAGCTATAGCCCCTCCCCAGGTAGGATTGGTCTGTATTGACCATAGGGGAGATCTTAATGATGTCCCCCATCAATTTGATTTCTCTCTCTCTCTGTTTAAACAAGAAACTTTTTAAAAAATGGCCCAAGGAATAGGAATTGCTTTTTTAAAAAATGCCTCTTGATTTGTTGGTTTTTTTTAATACATTTTGTTTATTATTTTTATTTTGCTAATTTCTGTTCTTAACATTTGAATCCTCACATTTTAAACAAAATGTTAACAACAAAAGTTTTGTTTTAAAAAAAAAATCCAACTGTGCAATTAAGCAATGAGTTTCTCCTTCCAATTCTGAACCTTGAACCTTTCCTTGCAGGGTGACCCGGGTCCTGCTGGCCTTCCTGGAAAAGATGGTCCATCTGGTCTGAGAGGATTCCCAGGAGATAGGGGTCTTCCTGGTCCAATCGTAAGTAACAAGACTTGCGTTGGAAGCATCACGCTTGCCTTCTGCTAATTTCCCCCCAACAATTTTAATAGTTTCTGCATACCAATTTGAGTCTGAGATGACAGAACCATATAATTGGTGTACATCAATATGTCCCTTTTCTGTGAGCCTATGAATGCTGGAAGGGTAGCTCTATGGGATGAGTGGACAACGATATCATTCACATATATGATAACCAAAAAAGGGGCCAGCAAGCCTTACACTTTTGTTGACTGTACAGCTGACAGCTGACATTGCCTGTCTACTCTAACTTACATTGTATTTCCAGTGCACAGGTTATTAATTATGGTCACCAACCGACTATCCATCCCTAGCCTCCATAATTTGAGCCAGAGCATAGCTTTGTTGGTGATATCAAAGGCTGAGGTCAGATAGACAAAAACATCATTTAAATATTTCTTGGAGGTGCCTGCATATTTCTCTCTTAAATGGTTTAAGGAAAAGCCCTGGTATACAGTTGACTTCCCCTAATAAAAGCCTGCTTGGTCATCTGCTAATTTTCCATTTGGGTGACCTTTCTCCCTTTTCTCTCCCATCTTCTTGCCTGCAGGGACCTGTGGGATTGAAGGGCAATGAAGGACCTCCTGGACCCCCAGGCCCAGCAGTAAGTACAAATCTTAGAATTGCATTGAATCTTCACATTTGCCAACAGCCAAATTCTTCCACTTTAGCTGCAGACTGTTCAGTTCTTTGTTTGCTTATCTTCTATTCAAAGCAAATTGTTGCACCTAAACTGTGGCATCTGGTGTCTGGCCCTGGGTTCTTTGGTAGGACTGGCTTTCCTGCATTCGTTCTAGAGAAAGTGGGATTCTACTCTTGTTTGAGAGCCAGCCGTCTGTTGACCCATTAGGAAGCTGGTGGAGTAGCCCTTATGTAGAGGGTGTAACAAGGCTGTGATTTTGGTTTTGACCTGCATTTGTCACAACCAGTGCTGTTTACATCCTGCTGCAGTTCAGTTTCTTCTCAATACTATGTTATTAGTCTCGCTGTCCACTACTTAATGTAATTTAGGTAACTTTTTACATCATGTAGGTAACTGACATTGGTCTCAGTGTAATGGTATGATGTTTAAAAAGCTGTTATACATTGTTTATGGATGTTAATTTTTCTATTTTGAGAACCAGTAGTTTTTAGAAGTATAAAAGCATAGAATTGTAGAATTAGAAGGGTCCCTGAGGATCATTCTAGTCCAACCCCCTGCAATGCAGGAATATGCAACTGTCTCATACAGATTTTGTACCTGCAATGCTCTGCTTACACAGTCAGAGGCAGTAATACTTTGAATACCAGTTGCTGAAAACCACAGGAAACAACAGAGTGCTCTTTTGCTCAGGATTCTCACTGACGTCTGGTTGGCCACTGTGAGAATAGGGAATGGACTAGATGGTCACTGGCCTGATCCAGAAGAGATCTTCTTATGTTGTACCTCCACTGTTGGATGCAGTAATGCTTCTGAGTACCAGTTGCTGGAAGCCACAGGAGGGGAGAGTGTTCTTACGCTCTGGTCCCCATCCCCTCACTAAAGAGGGCTCCAGGTCTGCAAGCAACCTGAAAGAGATCACTGAACCTGAAGTCAGCAAATGCTATTTACACGCACATTATTTTTGATGGTTTCATAGCAGCCTTTGTCTCATTGTTGAATGTCCACCAACCCTCTCTCCATCCTCTCATCCAGGGCTCTCCTGGTGAGCGAGGTCCTGCTGGCTCAGCCGGCCCCATCGGTCTGCCAGGGCGGCCTGGACCACAAGGGCCACCGGGCCCTGCTGGTGAGAAAGGGACCCCGGTAAGTCTTACATTCAGATCATGGTCAGTGGGTGGGGCTGGGATAGTCCTATCCTGCAAGTGATGCAAGTGGTTAGAATAATAGAATTTTAGACTTGGAATGAACCCCCTGCAATGCAGGAATCAAAGCTAAATAGTTTAGAATGGCAATATTTTTTTTAGGGATGTAACTCTGAGTTGAAAGGGTCATGGCCTAAGTTCTGCTTGGTGTAGGCCAATGAGAATGAGCAGACCTGAGCGTGTTGCGTGCATTCATTTCAATGGGTCTACTCTGAGTAATAATAATGATTTTACTATTTGTACCAGCATATACAAAAAATAATAAAACATTAAACATTGAAGAGAAATGGGACAGGGCCCATTGAGTTTGAAAATAATAGGCTACAGCCCATGGAATCTCAGCAGAATTTAGCAAAATAGCCTATAACATTGGGTTATTTATTTATTTATTTTCATATCATTTATACTGATTGATCCTAAAAAGATAACAGCCTCAATATGAGCTTACAAAAAAGACAAAACAATAAGAAAAGATGGACAATAGTTTAAGGCTTTCAAAAAGTTAAAATCACAATACGCTAAGCAAGATTAAAACTTGGATCAGCCATCTAAATGTGTAATGTGGTGAGATGCATGGGGGAGAGGCCTGTGTGTGTGTGTGTGTGTGTGTGTGTGTGTGTGTGTGTGTGTGTGTAAAAGGTATGATAATTCAATAGAGAGCTTCCATGTTCAGTAGCAGTGTATCTCCTTGCTCCCAGTCTCTGAGGATGTACCACTGGGCAGAATGGGTGGGTAGGTGTTGATGTTGATGGTTGATGGCCTTTCTTACATGACACCCCTTCTGTCTGGAAGGAGGATATCATTATTATTCTTGCTTCCCTTTCCCCTCCACTCTGAGCCATGATGGTCTCTCTCTTCTTCCCCACCACACACCGCTTGTGACTTTCGGAGGCGTGGAAAACACAGCCTCAGTAAGGCCTTTTCTCTCCTGCCTGCCCACCACCTCGAACTGAGTGTTGGCGTAGAGTTTTTGAAAGATGGCAGCCAGGGCCGAGGCACTAATCTCCCTCTCCGAGCTGTGTCGCAGACGTCTGCACCCTAGAGTTTATATATGTAATGTTTTCAGAGAGCTGAAATGGGTAGTTTATCTGATGCCAGATTGGTTACTGCAGAGAGCGCCTGGAATTCAAGGGAGAGGATGAAGTGATGCTCTTGGAAAGGAGAGAAACATCAAACACTCATCCTGTTGCAGGCAGGAGGAGGGAGTGCAGGGCAACTACCTGTCTCTGCTCACACTCTAAATCTAGGCCTTCAAGTAAAGTAAACGCCTTGAAACAGCAACTCATAAGAATGATAAAACCATAGATGTCTAGAGTTGGAAAAGACCCAAAGGGCAATCTAGTCCAACCCCCTGCAATGACAACTGAAGAAGCTAAGCTAATTTCAAAGTTTGCACTATTTCTTCTCCAGTCAGAACGAAGCATCGTTGATGTTTGAAGCTAAAAGTCTGCCCACTGAAATATAGCACGTCAACTAGGATGTACACCGGAATATTTCCACTGCGGAAGGCTTCAGCCCAGTGGCAGAGCATCTGCTTTGCACGCAGAAGGTCCCACTTTCAATCCCCACTTGTAAGGCTGGGAACACCCCCTGCCTGGAACCTTGGAGACTGCCTGCGGTCAGTCAGTGTAGACAATCCTGAGCCAGACGGACCAGCAGTCTGAGTCCAGCTTCCTATATTCCAAATTAATTCAGCCTTTTCTTGAGAACTATAAGGACTAAAACCTTACTTTGTGTTTAGGGAAGGGTCATGGCTCCGTGGCAGAGAATCTGCCTTGTATGCAGAAGGCCCCATGTTCAATCCCCACTGGTATCTCCAGGCAGGGCTAGGGAAAACACTCCTTGCCTGAAACCATGGAGATAATCCATAAGGCATTGTAGAACAGGAATGCAAAACATTTGGCCCTCCAGATGTTGCTGTACAGTAACTCACATCATCCCTGGCCATTATTCATTCTGGCAGCAAGGGCTTCTGGGAGTTGGAGTCAAACAACAGCTGGAGAGCCAAAGGTTCCCCCATCCTTGATTTCTGACTCAACGTAAGGAACCTTCCTGTATTCAGTGTCTTGGGTCAGTGGTACTTCGTATCACATTACATGCAGGTTCAGTTCCTGGTGGCAACTCCAGGTGCAGCTATGAACATACTCTGCCTGAAATCCTGGAGAGGTGCTGCCAGTCAGGGTAGACAATACTGAGGGATGGACCAGTGGGTCTGACTCTGTATAAAGCTGCTGATATATGTGCTTTCTTAATATACATACATACATACATATATATATTAAAAGAAAGAAAGCTTTAGTTGCAAATTGATGGGAGGGGATATCCATCCTGCCTGAGCTCAATATACTCTCTGATATAGACCTCCTCCTCACCTTCTTGAGGTAGAGACAACTAGATAGTTATTAATTTTTCATGTTTTGTTATGTTTATATATGTGGGGTATCATCATCATCATCTTAGTTTGTTTTTTATTCCTCAAAGCAAGGGCCTGAGTTAGGCATGTTTTAAAATGAGCAAGTTACACGTGTCAATATAGTGGAGAGGAATTTGATCTGGGATTTTGATTTCTCCTCCCCCTCTAACCTTTCTTAGGGTGAAAAAGGCCCTCAAGGACCAGCTGGCCGCGATGGTATCCAAGGTCCAGTTGGGTTACCTGGCCCAGCAGGACCTGTTGGGCCACCAGGGGAAGATGGAGACAAGGTAGGAAACATTTCCCAATACCACCCCCTGCTGCCCCCCAAAATAATCAGGTTAGCAAAACCTGCCACTAATCAATTATTGATCTAGCATTTACCCAGTGAAGGATATCCTCCTCTCCTTGCTAATGTTTTCACTGGGTTTTGTTCAACCTGCGTTTTACAGAGGGATTGCCCTACATTGTTGTGGAAATCAGCCCACAAGATAATCATTTGAAACGTACACCAGGGTATCCCTTTGTTTTCTGATGTGCATGTCTGGAGAGTGACCTTGTCCATCTGTGCCATGGGTGCTCTGAACATTGTACAAAGTGCAAAAGATTTAATCAGTGGTTGACACACAACAAGCAAATATACTGGAAAATTAACAAAAGTTGCAAAAAGGTTTCAACAAGTTACTATAATCAGTTTGCCCTTTTAATATCAGCTTTCTTAGCATTACGTGGCAAGCTGTGGTTACACATGATAGAGTGTTTTTGCACAACTAGTGCAGAATATGAACCAAGCAAATGCCGCCCTCACACACGCACCCCTTATCGATTGCTGACCAGAGCAATGCTCAATATCCTTAATCCTGAAACCAAACTTTATTGATTGCTCTAACAAAATATAATGCTGTTTGTGTTCTCCCCTTGTCGGATAGGGTGAAATTGGTGAACCAGGACAGAAGGGAAGTAAAGGTGACAAAGGGGAACAGGTAAGATGTGGTTTTCCTTTTAAGGTGGGTTGTTGCAAGCGGCGATGTAAGAAGGTATTATTTTCTGTTCCACTCTGTGGGAATCAAACCACAGGACAACTTTTGTTCTTCACCTGATGCTCCTCTTTATTCCAGGTACCTGAGAGAGGTCCCTGAACTCTTGAGACGCAGAGCCCTCTGAACACACTACAAAGTGCACAGTATTGATATAGTCATTGTCACGCAAATCACAGAGACTAACTTCCTCAGATATAAAATAGAAAAAAATTCCTTCAGTAGCACCTTAAAGACCAACTAAGTTTTTATTTTGGTATGAGCTTTCGTGTGCATGCACACTTCTTCAGATACATGCACACGAAAGCTCATACCAAAATAAAAACTTAGTTGGTCTTTAAGGTGCTACTGAAGGAATTTTTTTTTCTATTTTGCTTCGACTCAGACCAACACGGCTACCTACCTGTAACTTCCTCAGATATAGTGGAATACTACAGAGTGTCCAAAGCAATGTTGCAGAAATAGTTTTTCACCTTTTAGATTCAGTTTGTGTAGCAGTTATTTAGCTCTCCTGGCAGTCAGAGGTTATTCATGTTAGAACATTTTTGCACAGCTTTGTTGTTTGTGGCTAAAGCAGTACATGAATCATCAAATATCACCCTCATCATTATTCCATAGCACAATCTTTCTTATTGTTGGCCAGCACTAAGTTCATTATTCTTAATTCTGAAGCCAAACCTTATTGATTTCTCTTACACCTGTACCTGAAAGATGGTATTCCCTCAACCAAACCTGCCCAGGTTTTGAGATCTTCAGGGGAGGCCCTTCTCTTGGTCCTGCCACCCTTGTAGGGTCGCTTGGTGGGGATGTGGGAGAGGGCCTTCTTGGTGGCTGCTCCCAGACTTTGGAACTCTCTCCTTAGAGAAGCCAGACTGGCTCCCTCCTCATTCTGTTGGCAGGATGAAGACTTCCCTTTCCCAGTAGGCTTTTGAGAATTGCCTGCTTTTAATTAAAGAGTTGGTGCCAAAGAGTTGGTGTTTTTATTGTAAGTACAGTGGTACCCTGCAAGACAAATTTTTCACAAGATGAAAGCGTCTTGCGATCTGATGGTGACTCGCAATACGAATTTGTTTTGCGAAAAATTCATCTTGCGAATCGCGGTTTCCCATAGGAATGCATTGAAATTTAATTAATGTGTTGCTATGGGCAAAAAAAGAAATTTAAATGCATTCCTATGGGAAACTGCGATTTGCAAGATGAATTTTTCACAAAACGAATTGACTCGCTGAACAAATTTAATTCGTCTTGCGAGGCACCACTGTATTGGTATGGTTTAAGCTGATTTTATATATGTATATAGTTTTAATTCTATCAGTGTATGATTGTTTTCTAATTATGGTTTTTTTTATATGTTTTTAGTAGTTCTTGTTTTTATCTATAAGCTGCCTTGAGAACTGTCAGGGGGAAAGGCAGAGTATAAATAAGTATATAATAATAATGGTCTCATGCAGCATTCTTTTCATTTTGCCACCAAACCTGAATTTCATTTCCTTGTGTTCATCTTTCACCGAACCTGACATTATTATGTAATTTGGTTATCTTGTTATTACGTCATTCCACCCTGTTTGTTTCAGTGAAAAGGAAACTCAGTGTGGGGGAGAACATAATCAATTACACATCATTTGCAGGTGGGCAGCATTTCAATGAGCATGCATCTCTCTTTTTTTCCAGGGTCCACCAGGCCCTACTGGTCCACAGGGTCCAATTGGTCAACCAGGTCCAGCTGTAAGTATGGCTCCTATTTTCAGTCATCCAATATCTTGTCAAACTTCACTTGTATGGGAGCTGTACTGGACTTCATTCCAGGAATCCTTGAATATGTGAATATCATAGTCTCTGATCATGTTCAGAGTGCCTTTCCTCTACCATTGAGAAGCCACAGCCTGTTTCCTAGGATTCAAGGATCTAGTCTTCTGGCTTCAGGCTGAGTGGAGACCTCACAGCCCTTTCTCCTCAAAATTAAAGCAGGGGTAGCTAATGTGGTGACATCCAGATGTTTTTGGACCACAACTCCCAAAAGTCAACATATCCAATGGTCAGGTATGATCATTGGATATTGGAGCCCACAACACCTCAAAGGCCACCCCCAAATCAATCCCTGGGTGGGGACATGACTATAGAAATAAAAAGAGGGGAGACTCATTTCCTTAAGTTTCTCTCTTCCACCAGTTACCAGCCATCCAAATGAAACATGCTCCGTTTTGAGATGGCTGCCACAGTAGGGTAAATTTGCTGTGCTGAAATCTGTCCTTCCTTCCTGATCTGAAAAAAACCCCAACCATGTCACCTTTCCTTCATCCGGGATTTGCTCCATCCCCTCATTCATTTTGGTTGTGTGTTTTTTAGGGAGCTGATGGCGAGCCTGGCCCTCGAGGACAGCAGGGTCTCTTCGGTCAGAAAGGGGACGAAGGACCAAGAGGATTCCCTGGCCCTCCAGGACCTGTGGGGTTGCAGGTAATTTCCAAAGCAAGTTAAATGTAATTTATGGGAGGAAGGGAAAGGAAAGAAATGTGTGATTCAGATGCTCTACTCACTCTTCTGACACTGTTCCACAGGGCTTACCTGGACCTCCTGGTGAGAAGGGCGAAACAGGCGATGTTGGCCAAATGGTAAGGTTCCCATTTTCCCTGAAATGCTGCTATTGCCGTAGACTGCTTATGTCAAAAGGTTAACCTTTTCACCAATTAAATGTCTCTTTTTTCCTATCCTCCAGGGTCCTCCAGGGCCTCCAGGGCCAAGGGGTCCATCTGGGGCCCCAGGAGCTGATGGACCTCAAGGTCCACCAGGTGGGATTGGAAATCCTGGATCTGTCGGCGAGAAGGTAACCTATCTTTGGCTCATTTCTGTGCCCAAGTCCTTTGGGGTGGGGATTTGAGAGGAGGAGATGACCATCTGAGCAATGTTGTTTATCTGGATATAGGTAAAGTCAGGCAAGCGATGGACCTTGGCTAGGCTATAGCTCAGAGGGAGAGACATATGAAGGAAAGCCAAGAGTATGGTTAGCTCCAGTGCTTTGCGGGTTCCTCTTGCCATTTAACCATCAAAGGTTGGAACTGTGTACGGCAAGGAGATTGAGAAAAGCATCCTTGGCCACTTAAACCTTTAAGCTAGACAAGACACTTGCTAGATTCCTCTAACCAGCTCTTGGTGGTCATGCAGGAGATGGGTATCAATAGCTACTAACCATGATGGCTGTGCTCTGCCTCCGTGGTCGGAGGCAGCCATGCTTCTGAATACCAGTTGCTGGAAACCACAGAAGGGGAACTGCTCTTCCTCTCAGTTCCTGCTTGTGAGCTTCCCGTAATGTGTTGGCCACTGTGAGGACAGGACACTGGACTAGTTGGGCCACTGGCATGACCCAGGAGGATCTTCTTATGCTTTTGTGCCACCATGGAATCAGGCAAGCTTGTGGTCTGAGGGGTTAGGATTGCCAGAGAAAGAACAGGTGGGGTAGGAAGGGGAGGGCTAGAGTACAGCTCTTCCCCATATGAAAAGCAAAGGGCATGGCTATGTTTCATGGTCCTGACCTGCAATTTTTACAGGGTGAACCTGGAGAATCTGGAGAACCTGGCTTGCCTGGCGACGGTGGACCCCCGGTAAGGCCTTTATCTTCTTATAAAAATGACTGTGTTTGGGAATAAGATGGTATGAAATGGTGCTAAGGCTTTGAAGTAGTCCTGTCTAAAGTTTTCAGTGTGAGGTTCATATAACCCAAATAGCAACCCAATCCACTTTTCTGCTATAGGCACAATAATGGGACATACAGGACATTACTATGTTACTATAGAATAAGTAATTAATAGAATCGTAGAATTGTAGAATTGGAAGGGATCCCAGAGGTCATTTAGTCCAACCCTCTGCAGTGCAAGAATTCCAGTTAAAGAATCCCTAAGAGATAGTCTCACAGCCTCTGCTTAAAAACCTCCAGCAAAGCAGAGTCCACATTACCTGAAAAGATAACAAATCAGTTATGTGCTGCCAAAGGCCAGGAGGACTCTGAAAAATATTGGTGAGATTTTACCTTACGTGCAGATACGCAGGGTTGCCTCTCCATAGCACGATATCAGACTTGCCTTTCCTGATGGCCTTAACTACTCTGCCCACCTGAGATTAAGTCCCAGATATACTGTGCTGCTTTTGTGCACTTCTTTATTGTATTGATTTCTTCTATTTACTTTAATGAAGTCTTTTGCGGTGAGGAGGGGGAGTCTTTCAGAAAAAGAAGGAGCGACAACTACCTGTCTTTACTGAGAACCAAGGCATTTCTGATGGGGAGGGGATCGGGAATAATAATAATAATAATAATAATAATAATAATAATAATAATAATAATAATATAAAGATGCTGAGTTGAGGATGATCCTTTTCATCATTTCCTTAGAGATTCTGTGTATTACCTTTAACTGAAGAGACAAGTGTTTCAAGAAGTTTGTGCCTAATGTGATCTCTTCTCTTCCATTTTCAGGGTCCTAAAGGCGAGAGAGGGGAAAAGGGAGAAGCAGGTCCCTCAGGTGCTGCTGGCCCCGCAGGACCCAAAGGCCCCCCGGGTGACGATGGACCCAAAGGTAGCCCTGTAAGTAGCCCCCACATGGATTTCACAGGCCGCGATCCCCAAAAGGAGGACAGCTTTCCCCATGTCAACATAACTGACTGAACTTGGCCAATCAAGAATTACGTTTGCAGTGTATTCTGGAACAATCACTCGTAAGGGTTGCTTTTGCTTCGGTTTCGTTAATCAATTTTTGATTAATCAAGTCTCAGTTTGCAAACTTGAGTGGTGGCCTGATGTTCTGATATCCTGTTTGAATAACTGAAACCACAACTGTTGCATGGAGTTGGGTGTGTCTCTGTGCATCCTTGGATTGGCTCTAGATGTCTGTGGGTTGTATCCAGTGTTATCCCAATGTTAGTAGGCCCATTAAAATCAGTGGGCTTAAGAGAGTAATTTCCATTGATTTTCAATTGACTGGCGCTATTACATAACACCTGTTTCACATTTGTAAAAAATCAGTCTTTCAGTGTGGTAGCACCTACACTTTGGAACTCCCAGCCTATTGACATCGTTGGCATTTGCCATATGCTTTTTTGGCACCTGCTAGAAACATTTTTGTTTAGGCAAGACTGTCCAGAAACATCGAATCTGCTTTTAATTTATTGCTGATTTTATCATTTGAATGTAAATACTGATGATTTTATTGCTTTATTCTCTTTGTAAACCACTATGAGGATTTGTTTGTTTTTTAACAACCAAGTGGTGTATAAATTTTATGAAATAAAAATAAATACATATTTTTAAATATTGTTAAAATGAATTAACAACTAAGATCTAATATTTGATACAACCCTGTGTGCTGCTGAATCAGTAGCTCATACTCTAGGCTGCAGTTTACATTCTTTGTAAGATTCACACCCAGGAACTGTAGATTTACATGGTTTAATTCTACACATTTTTTTTGTAGGGTCCGGTTGGTTTTCCTGGCGATCCGGGACCTCCAGGCGAACCTGGCCCAGCCGTAAGTACCAATTATGAAGCTGTTAATTTGCATAACTTCCTCCTCCTGGTTTCCTCTTTGAAATATGCCTCACAGTGCAAAATTCAGAAGTAGGTCCCGGGTGGGTTTCGTGGAACGGACTTTCTTGTAAGCGTGCATAGAATCAAAGACTTAACTCTCATTTTTACTCAACTACCTCTGTAGCCTTACTGCAGGGGAGGGAAATGAAGGTCACAGAGGACATTTTCCCTTGTAATGAGCAGAGCAGGTAGTGGGGATGTGAGAAGCCATCGTTTTCTGTTCTGCCGTGTATCCGTTGAATGCAACGCTGTTTCTGTTTCACTGCCATTCATCTTCCACTGTGGCAAAATGTGTAATTTAAATAATCAATTATTCCACCATGTTCATTTCAATACAAAGGAAACACAATGCAAATGAGGGAAGGGATATGGCCAATTGCGTATTGTCTGCCCACAAAAAGCATAAAATCATAGCATTTGGAAGGGAGCCAAAGCCAATCCCCTGCAAAGCAACAACAGCAGTAGATTCTGATCATATTCTTTAGACTGATTTCTGTCCTGGATATGGAACAAATAAGCTAACATTGTAAGTTTCCACTCTGTTGCTCTTTGCTTTGGAATTTTTCTGACATCTCTACTTGTGACTCATTTGAGTACACACAATACTGTTCCACCTTCATCCACCAAGCCTTGTTGCCAAATTCCACCCCACTTGGTACTGATGCAAAAAAAGGGTTTCATTTTCACCAGTGAAATCGTGGTGGGTTTGTGATTCTGCGTTTCTTATTTATCCAAGCCTCTGTTATCTATCGTATCTTTTTAAAGGGATTATTTAATAAGGTCTGCAAATATAACAGACAAGACATCAGACTAAGCATATCACCAAACTAAACACCCTCAAAACGGACATAGAGTCAAGATGAGTAGAAACACAACAATAATAATATAAAAACTTGTAAAAGAATGGATAGCATAGAATATATCCCACGGTGGATTACAAGGCTCATATTTATGCAATACATATCAAATATTCATGAACATAAAATCAGATTTAGTAGGTAGGTGCCAGCCATGAGATTCTTTGGTCAAATCAATCACAAACAGCCACCCCCAAAGATTCGAAGTCTGATGTGCCTGCATCACCCCCTTGGGGCCAGTTTTTCAGAGATAAACATGACTTTTTAAAAAACTGAAAGTCCAAAGAGGAACAATAGAGATCACCAGGTGAGCAGCAGATTTGGAATTAATTGTGGTCAACAATTGTCTTAAAACTAGGGTTTTCTGAATGCAAAACCCATTTCAACACTGAACACAACCAACCATTTTTAGGTTGCTGTCCAATAAACATGCATGTATTTTAATATTTTAATATTTGCTTTTGCAATGTATTTGCGAGATATAAAACTCTTCCAATAATCCTGGGAATGATTAAAACTGCTAGATTTTTAGTGCCCCTGCACAGAACAATAATTCCAGAATTCCTGGGTTGGGAGAATCAAGTCTTCTCTGTAGACATGACCTTCCCTTCTCCACATCATTTTCCTGAAATTTTCTGGCATAGGTTGCAATATTTTATTTTTAATTATTTTTATTGATTTTTTTCAGATAATCGAAAAACACATAATAACAAACCAAACACATACAACAAAGCTTGACTATAAGTTTAGGAACTGCTTATAAATACACAGAAAGAAGGAAAACCCCAAACAACATTTGCTGTAGAAACAGCAGTCTGGTAGACCTTGATGTTTTTTAGATTTTAATCTAAAGACCAAAAGTGTATAGTTATAACACCAGTCCTTAATAGACAATGGAGATCTGTGGGGAGGGCTGCTCCCCGTTATTGCAAAACAAATATGACAAATGGAGAGCAAATAACTGAGGAGTGTTTTGGATTTAAGCCCTCTAAGCTGCCTGTTATGCTCCATAACTTTTCCTGCAACTGCCAACAGCCATACCTTGTTCCACCATCCCTTTAGAGTACAATGGGAATAATGCCTCCAATGCTGGACCAGTTCCAGCCTAGCCTAGCCATTGTTACAAGGTGGATGATTAGTTCCCCCCCCTCTCATCTATATATATATATCACACATTTTGCATGGTTTTCTGGAAAGAGTGATATAGCAGTGCAATGGTAAACAGAAGGAGATCAGGGTCTTTATTCAGTGGGGCTCCCCTGCTGGGGTGTGGGCTTCAGCAGTCACTCAGTCATAACAACCCTTGGTTTCCATATCTTGTGATTGCCTTCAAAGAACATGAGTTGGTGGATGGCAGAATGTGAATCTTATCTCTTGTCTTCTTTTCAGGGCCAAGATGGTCCACCAGGTGATAAAGGAGATGATGGAGAATCCGGTCAGACTGTGAGTAACCATTTGTGTATCACATCTGTTTTTTAGAGACCAGAGTTACCAGCTGTCAAGCATTTGCCCTCCTCCTCCCCAGAAGGAGATGGCGGTGGGGACATGAGACCAGCCTGCTGGGGTGAAGGCATGGGCAGGAAATCAAGGGGTACTTACCTCTCCCCTTTCCTGCCCCTAGTCTCTGATTCTCTCCCCTCCTCCCTGGTGATGGCCCCCCAAAACCCATTGGGCACCTGCTGGTATTGCCCTGTCCCCATTTTGTGCTCCTCCCAGACCCATTCTCCTTCTGGCTCTGCCAGCTCCTGACACCTTTGTAGGACAGCCAGTGGCCTATCTTGGTTGGTTGCATGGGGTAAAACTATTTGGCGTCTTCCTGTCTATCATCTCAGAGTTGCAATGATGAACTGGCTCACATTCCTTTCATATATACAGGGCTCTCCTGGTCCAACTGGAGAACCAGGCCCTTCAGGTCCACCAGGGAAAAGGGTAAGTTATCATTTTACATGGTGTCCTGTAACCTCGTGGCAAGGCTTATCAAAAACTTTCAGGGGAGCACCAGCAATGGTAGTGGGTGTCAGAGAATCATAGAACTGTAGAGTTGGAAGGGACCCCAATGATCCTCTTGCCCAATACTCTATTTGGGTTATAATTCAAGAGTGACAATGTCACTAAGTTCTATTGTTGTTGTTGTTGTTGAACAAAAATGTATTGTTAATGTGAACAGAAGCCCTATCTGTTGCTCAGCCTGTGTATGGCAACATCAGAATCACACATGAGACACTTCATTCTGGGATGGGGAAGGCTTTCAGCCTTGTGAGCAACCCTTCAGGGGGAAAACCCAGCAGAGGTAGGAGGGGCCAGAGGCAAAAGTAGGTGGGGCAACATACATGACTTCCCTTTGCACATTAGGCTACATTCCAGCCACACACATAAGTGAGAGGTTTCTACACATAGAGGTTTCTACCCTCCACAAAGGCCTTCTTAAAGGGTCAGGTGTGGACCCAGCATCTGCTGTCCCAAAGTGGTAGGTCCTCCATGGAGTGGATGTTGGTACCACCACTGAAAAAGCAGCTGCCAAACTTCCATTGAACGAGGCATGGGGGTGGGGGAGGGAGGGAGGGAGGGAGAGAGCGAGAGCAGGGCCTTAAATACTGGATGAAACACACAGGGACATAGAGGCAAGGGGCTTACATATAAGGGGAATCATAGAATTGTAGAATTGGAAGGGACCCAAAGGGTTGTCCAATCCCCTGCAATGCAGGAATCACAGAGGGCATATGGATCTGATTCTGTTTGCTTATCAACCTTCTTTATCTCTTTTAGGGCCCACCTGGGCCAGCGGGTCCTGAAGGCCGACAAGGAGAGAAAGGTGCCAAGGTAAAAAAAACCTAATTTTATTGAGGGTGCAGAAGGTCAAATCCATGTTCAGTTTCAGCCTCTGTTTCCCTCCAACAACAGCCTGATTCTCTTTTGCTTTTTCACCACAGGGTGAATCAGGCTTGGAGGGACCTCCTGGGAAAACGGGGCCTGTTGGCCCTCAGGGACCACCAGGAAAGCCTGGTCCAGATGGACTTCGAGGGATCCCCGGCCCAGTGGTGAGTATTAAGAGCACAGAAGTCATCTATAGGAAAGCCTTGTGTTGTAGGAGAAGCAAGCCATTACACCAGCATCCTAGATTCTGTGCTGGCTCCCTGAAGTCCAAGCAGTATAAAAAAAAACCATGAATGGGTTCTGCATCTTCAGAGGCTTCCACATAACTCAGGGCATAGAAAGTTGCTATGTATCAAGAGAAGCTCTCAGAGAAGCTCTGCATGGGCCTGAATTGAACTATGGAACTTGCTTTAAAAATTCAACAAATAAATAAAAATGAGTAATCCTTGTTTTGCAGGGTGAGCAAGGACTTCCTGGTGCTCCAGGCCCAGACGGACCTCCAGGACCACTGGTACGTCTGGAAGTTTTGCAGGATTTTTGTCATTTGTTTGTTTGTTGATAATGGGGATGATTGTGGAAGTTCACTTCCACTCTGTATCCACCATATTCCTGGGATCCGCTGTATTTCCAAAATCAGGTGTCCTGATCTTGTTAAGGAAGTCTGCTTTGTAATGATGGGCATTGCAGTCATAAACTGTATTCCAGCTTTTACCAGGCTGGTACCCTAGATGTTTCGGACTCCCAACTCCCATGCCCAACTTGGCAAAGCTGTTGCAGAAGCTTCTGGCTGTGGTCTAGCTGCCCAGCATGCCTTTGAATTGAGGGATGTATTCCCATTTGCAGTCAAAATGCAGCTTGGAATCCCACTCTCCTTTCTTGCATAACTTGGCTGTATTTTACAAAACCTTGTTTATCTGTGTGGAAGAAGCACTACGGTGGTTGGACTGAATGTCTGTCGAAGACTCTCTTTATTAAGAAGAAGCAATTGCATTAGAGAAGACTCCTATCACCATCTCTTCTGAATTGTTAATTCAGGTGTTCTACCTATACACAGAGGTTAACACCTTTTCTAGGGATGACAAAGATATCACAACCTGGTTAATAAGAAACCACAAGAAACAAGCTACACAGGAAAAACAGCATTCCATCCTTCCTTCATTCTGACTTCTTCTTACACTTGAACAGAATTATGGCCTTAAAATAAAAACAGGCTCAAGCCTGTTACAGGTCCAGATCCTTGCACACCCCAAACCCACACATTCTGCTTCAACATGTATGTTGCTAGAGCTGGGTGGTGGCAAGAAAGTTTGGATCTGAGAATATTATGAGATTCCAAAGATACTGGGTTTACATTTTTGAAAATGTGGGTATAAGTAGATGAGTTGGGTCTGGATTAGGTCTGGATGGGGGAGAAATTTGATTCAGGTCATATTGAAGAGCAAACCTACTTCCTTCTTACTGTTGCACACCACCCCCATCTCTGAGTGATGCAAGATTTCAGGGGTTCCAAACTCTTGCCCAGGGTTTGTGTTTCCTTTTGGAATGAAGCACAGAGGAGACTGTGGTGTCTTTATAATATATGGTTTATTTTCAAATATACAACCTGAGCCTATGATGGAAGGGTTCACAGCATTAACACCCCAAAGGGTCTAGTTTTTCCCCATAGCCATATCCTTGGATTCAGACAGACATCATACATTGCTCTCTGACTCTCCAGTTTGCTGTGTTATTTCTAGGTCTCATCACTACAAACTTTAAACTCCAAATTCAGGCTTTGTCTTTCTAACTATCTGTGAGTTGAGGGAGGGGCCCCACTCATATGTTATCTTGCACAGAGCCCCCTTTCATTTGTTCTCTTGATTCATCACCCAGGCAATCACAACACAGGGTTAATAATAATAATAATAATAATAATAATAATAATAATAATATATTATTTATACCCTGCGCCCATCTGACTGGGTTTCCCCAGCCACTCTGGGTGGCTCCCAACATAATTAAAAGCACAATAAAACATAAAACATTAAAAACTTCCCTAAACAGGGCTGTCTTCAGATGTCTTCTAAAAGTCAGTTTATTTCCTTGACATCTGATGGGAGGGCGTTCCACAGGGTGGGCGCCACTACCAAGAAGGCCCTCTGCCTGGTTCCCTGCAACCTCACTTCTCGCAGGGAGGGAACCGCCAGAAGGCCCTCGGAGCTGGACCTCAGTGTCCAGGCTAAACTATGGAGGTGGAGACGTTCCTTCAGGTATACTGGGCCAAGGCCATTTCAGAAGGCCGAGGCCAGGAAGCTAAACTGGTTTATATTTTAATACTTGCTAGATCCAGGAATTAGAAGGAACTGCATTACAGCCTACTTCCTCCCCCACCCTCAAACTCGTATCAGCACTTTTAATTTGAGAACTGAAACACAGCCCTCCTTTGAACTTCTCCAGATTTTGCAGTGACGTTTTCCAGCTAAGTAATGTGTACAAAAAGGCAAATGTTAGTATAAATTATCCCTATAAATGCATGCATTAGTGAAATTGACATGTGTATATCAGGAAAGATTTGCACCTAACGTTTTCATGAGAACTTTCTAAAGAAATCACAAATTGATGTGGAAATAATGGAGAACCAAACTAAAGACTGCAAAAATAAGAAACCAGAATTTGACATATTCACCCCTCCCTCAAAATTTCCATCCAAAACAAGTTTAAGCTCTCGCTTATCTAAAGGAAAGTTTATGGCATGGTGCTATTTATTTATAGTATGTTCCTCTTTCTTTCTTAGGGGCCACCTGGTTTACCTGGCTTGAAAGGAGATTCTGGTCCAAAGGGAGAAAAGGTGAGTGGCCTGATTTTGGACTAGACTTGCAAGTGTACTTTTGATGATAAAGAGTTAATTCCTCACTCAAAGCTTAACAGCACTGTGACATACAGGTCCCAGTTCAACACTCTAACCACTATGCCAGCTCACTAGTCCACAAGATTTGCTTACATCTCTTTTTTAAAAAAAAAACACCAATGTGTTTTAATGATTTTTTAAGATGCTTTAAATTGTTCTTCAATACTTCAATTAATTAATTAATTGATCTATTTTAATGAGATTATTTTATCACTGATTCATTTCCTGCCTGGGCTCCTTGGAGAGGAAGGGTTGGGATATAAATTTGATTAATGTGTTAAATTTAATAAACATGCTTTTCTTTACCTTCACATGCTTGAGATTTTGAAATGCATCATTTGATCTTTCCTAGGGTCATCCAGGTCTGATTGGTTTGATTGGACCCCCTGGTGAGCAAGGTGAAAAGGGAGACCGAGGCCTTCCAGGCCCTCAAGGAGGATCGGGGCCTAAAGGAGAACAGGTGAGCATCCAGGAGCTTGATGGGAAATTTCCTTTCTCATTTTTACATCTTCCGTTCAATCAGCAAGATTGATTTCTAAGTGGTGACTGGGAGAGAAATTTGATTTTTGGTTGTGTTTTAATGAGAAACTACAGTGGTGCCTCGCTAGACGAAATTAATTTGTTCCAGGACTAAATTCGTCCTACGAAAATTTCGTCTAGCGAGGCACCGTTTCCCATAGGAATGCATTAAAAGTAAATTAATGCGTTCCTATGGGCTGGGGGGGAACTGGTGGCAGCGGCGGCGCTTGTTCTCTTGGCTCGGGGAAGGCAGGCAGGTGCTTCCCCGAGCCAAGAGAGCAAGCGACGCTGCTGCCAACGACAGAGCCGGATTGGAGCTTCAGAAGCTTCGTCGGATCCGGCTCTGTCGGGCGGGGTGGGGGAAAGGCGAAGGAACGATCCTGCGCCTTTCCCCCACCGCTGCCAAGCCCCATGCCGGCAGTGCGTGGCGGGGGGCGGCGACGGGAGAAAAGCTTCTCTCGTCGCTGCCTCCCGCCTGCCTCCCCCAACATTGAGCGCAGCTTCGGAGGTCTCCGAAGCTGCGCTCAATGCCGGCTGTGCGTGGTGGGAGGCGGCGACGGGAGAAGAGCTTCTCCCGTCGCCGCCTCCCGTCTGCCTCCCCCGACATTGAGCGCATCTTCGGAGGTCTCCGAAGCTGCGCTCAATGCCGGCTGTGCGTGGTGGGAGGCGGCGACGGGAGAAGAGCTTCTCCCGTCGCCGCCTCCCGCCTGCCTCCCCCGACATTGAGCGCAGCTTCGGAGGTTTCCGAAGCTGCGCTCAATGCCGGCTGTGCGTGGTGGGAGGCGGCGACGGGAGAAGAGCTTCTCCTTGCCGCCGCCTCCCGCCTGGATCGGACACGAGGCGGGGAAAGACCTTTGCCTTCTTTCCGCGCTAGTGTTCCGCTGGTCTCTGCCGGTTGCCCCTCACTGCTCGGGGCAACCGGCAAAGACCAGTGGAAAACAAAGGGGAACCAGCCGCAGCTGGAAGAAGGCAAAGGAAGATCAGCTGAGAGGCGCTGACAGCTGTCAGCGCCTCTCAGCTGATCTTTCTTTGCCTTCTTCCCTTCCTACAGCTGGTTCCCCTTTTGCTAGACAAATGCCTTTTGCAAATAGGTTTTGTGATCGGAGGTTTTTATGGCCACGCTTCGCAAGACGAAGCGGCGGCCATAGAAAACCTCGTCGTCTTGCGAGGCAACCTCCGATCGCAAAATCCATTCGTATAGTGGAAATTTCGTTAAGCAGGGCATTCGTAAAGCGAGGCACCACTGTACCTGATTTGCACTACTCATACCTATACACTATGCAACTATCCTTCAAATTTTCACATTCCTATATTTTGCAATGTACTTCTCAAACCAAACAACCTGTACAAGAAATGCATTTGTGGGGGGAATGTGAGAACCCATTAGTAAAAATAGCATATAAAATATTATATTATATAATATATATATGATATTATATATGGAGAAACTGCTGTCTAAACTGTTATTCATTTGGGGTAGAGTGTGTTGGAAACCATGCTAAGATGCTGATGAAATTTAAATTAATAAAATTGCTAAATTGGATTGAGAAAACATGTGGAGAGTCTGTTGTTAGATGTTGCCAGACTCCTATCCCATCAGCCCCAATCAATGTGGCCAATGACAGTGGAAGAATGACTTTGTAGTTTAGCAACATCTGCAGGGCCAGAGGTTCCCTACACCTGGTCTGTTTTAATGGCGATAGCATTAACTTACTTTAAGAGGTCACATATCAATCAGCCAAAGAGATTTATGGGGAAATGTTCCTAATGTTTTAGAATGATAAATATGCAACATAACAGAAAACCATACATTCCTTTTAATTTACTGTACTCCTATAAATATTCACGAGTACTTCTGTATTGTATAATAATTAACTAGTTCGATTAAATCTTTGAATATTTTTAAACATCCAAATTTAGAATTAGTTCCTCCAAAGCTTGTTGTTAGCAAAAGATACTTTCTGAATTCCTCTTGAATAAACATTTATTTTGCTGTTTGGATTTCTTTCTATAGGGTATTCCAGGTCCGTCTGGTCCAATTGGTCCTCCTGGTCCTCCAGGGTTACCGGTATGTAGCAAGTTCTCAGAGATCCTGATTCCCAAAATGATGGTGCAAATGAGTCACTTGTGAATAAGAGAGGCGAGCTATTTAGGAAATAGCCTGGTAGGCTACATGTCATTGTGTCCTGTCGTGGGTTCAACAAGCAAATGGGAGCCCTGAAAACTACCAGAAACCACCTGTTGCACCAGATCTTTCTCAGATTCTACTGGTTGATCCCTAGAATTCACTGACCCTCTTCTGTATAGAAGAACAGCTTTCTAGGGTTTCAAGCAGGGGACATTTCCAGCCCTACCTGGAGATGTTCGGATAGAACTTGGCATATTCAGCATGCAAAGCAGATGCACTAAAACTGAGCTATGGCCCATCCCAGAGCACACCTAGGACTTGGCTGGGTTGGCCCCCGAATAGAATGAATGGACATGACTAACCTCAGAACATAAATTTCTGTGAGTCTATGATTCTATGATACTCTGAGTAAAATGTGGGTGGGAGACAACCCATAGTAATTCTGGAATTTCTTTTTTTAAAATGTTATCAGATGTTTTAAAATATTGCTTCGAGGCTTCATAGAATCATAGAATTGTGGAGTTGGAAAGGACTCCAAGGGTCATCTAATCCAGCCCCCTGCAGTGCAGGAATCTCTCAACTAAAGCACCCATGACAGGTGGCCATCCAACCTCCACTGCCTTCTGAGGGTGTCCTTTCCACTGTCAAAGAGCTCTTACTGTCAGAAAATTCTACCTAATGTTCAGTTGGAATCTCCTTTCTTGTGACTTGAATCCATTGGTTCGTGTCCTACCCTGTAGAACAGGAGAAAACAAGCTTGCTTCATCTTCCATATTTGAGGAGAGGTGAAATGTATCCCTAGCACATTCATTTGAAACCTGCAATAGTGTTTGGGTTTTAAATCAGTAGCTTGCATTAATGTGAGTGATAATTTGTGTATGTGTGTGAATCTACTAACTGTTGGTTTGGCTCTCTCCATGGTCTAGGGTCCCCCTGGTCCAAAAGGTGCTAAAGGATCATCGGTAAGTCGAACCTATGCAACTGGGAACATTAATTTGGTAAAGTCATGCCAAAGTCACATTTTGGTCTCCCATCTTGATTCAAAATGGCACCTGGCATCTGAGCATCAAAGACGATCCCTGCCCAAGGAACCCCTAAATTGAGTTTGGCAACAATATCTTGAGAAGCAGCTACACCAAAAAAATGTGCAAAGTCACACCAAAGTTGTTTTTCGGGCTACCATCTTGAATCAAAATGGCTCTCTGCGTTCAAACATTGATGAAAACTGCCACCCCTCTTCGGGTGTGTTAAGAGATGGCCTTACCTGGTTCTTTTAACTACACTCAGAAGGCTATCTTTGTTCATCGTGCAGCTGCTCCCATATAAAGGACTTAAGGTCAGAGGGCTGGCCACAGCAAATAGGAGTTATCCCTTGATGGCAAGTCTCTGGTCTGTGGTTGTCTGTATTGCCCACCTAACTAACATGTGCTGGTTTCTGTTTCTTTGTCTTTCTAGGGTCCAACAGGTCCAAAAGGGGAAACGGGTCACCCTGGGCCACCAGGGCCTCCTGTAAGTACTGGTCACCATGTCCTTTGTGTTTTTGGAACACCTCTCCCCTTTTTATTGGAAATATTTACAGGCAGCTTTTTCATAAACAAATAACAAAGTTGTTTACACCAAAATGACATAGGACCTTACAGTAAATACACAGGAAAGTTAAAAGCAGACATCAGTTAACCATTGTGGAAGGATCTCTTCTTAACTGCCTGCACAGGCCTGGGAGAATAACAAATGTTTTCAATGGGCGTTTAAAAGTTGGTATAGAAGGTTCCTGCTGAAAGTCCGGTGCCTTAAGTTCCCCTGGACTGGGCCAATGACATTGTTGTCAAACAAGCCTCCCCAACTCAGGGGACATCTAACAATCCTCCTGCAGATAATTTCATTGTTCAACATAGAATATAAAGGCTCAGGTGATCCCCGAGGTACCCTGGATGTTAGTTGTTCAGGGCTTTGTAAATTAATACAAGGACCTTGAACCTTGGGAGCAGCTTGGTAGAGATGGGCAGCCAGTAAATATTCTTTGAAACCAAGAACAGAGCAACACGTGGCCAAATACGAACGAACAGAATGTATTTACAACATATGTAATGTCAAACAAGACTAGAATATATAATATAATTCACATGAAAACAATTCCAATAGGTCTCTGGAAGTCCCTGTTGATATGAATGGAACCAAATGGCAAAAAGTCATTCAATAAGAAACACGCTGAAAAGCTTTGTATTGCAAAGTTTCAAAGTAGTTAAGTAGTCAGCGAACTTGTCGTATTCCAAAGTTCCAAAGTAACTGAAGTAAAAATATGGAACGCTTCACGAATTTGCGTGAACCTGGCTTGGTATTAGATGGGCAGCCAGTATAACAGCGGGTCCCATGTTCTCAGCGGGATGCCCCCATCAGCAATCTGGATACCACATTCTGCACCAGCTGGAGCTTCCAAACCAGGCCCAAAGGCAGTCCCTTGAAGAGCAGCTTACAGTAGTCCATCCTTGTGTTGTCTTTCTCTGTCTTCAGCACCAGTTTAACCGTGTCACTCTACTTCTTCCTTGCCCCAGGGTCCTCCAGGGGAAGTGATCCAACCACTTCCCATCCAGTCCTCCAAGAGGACCCGGCGGAACATTGACGCCAGCCAGTTAGTCAACGAAGGCAATGCTGACAACTACATGGACTACGCCGACGGCATGGAGGAGATCTTTGGCTCCTTGAACTCTCTGAAACTGGAAATTGAGCAGATGAAGCACCCGCTGGGCACTCAGCACAACCCGGCTCGCACCTGCAAAGATCTGCAACTCTGTCATCCGGATTTCCCAGACGGTATGGATGGGCATCAGTGGAAATGGGGAAGGGGAAGTAGGGTTCATCTGGGAACCAGAACAGTGTTGTACACATCTGCAATTTCTACATGCCTCAGATAGGGATGGAGGAGACGTTCAATTCGGTAGCTGGGATTCCTGAATTGCTGGGATTGCTGCCGGTATTCGTACAGGTTGACCCATGGGGTCCCTTCCACCTCCACAACTCTTGAGTCTAAAAGCTGGTTCCATCAAATCTGCACTTTCTGAAACAATAGGCAAATTACCCTACTTACTGCACTTACCCTAATTCCGTGATGCAGTTCTCCAATCAACCAGTGTTTCACAAAATGCATAGCTTAGGGGGAAGAGTGCATAAAAAAATGAGGATATTAGGGGGGAAAGTGCATAAAAAATGAGGATACGAAAATAACATACAAATACAAATAACGTTTAGGGAAATCTCTTGCAAAAATGTATTTGTTGGTGAAAACTGCACATAAGCATTTGTTACATAAAATTGGTTTATTAGGAGAAATTCACTCCAAAATGCTCGTGGATTTTCATGAGGATTATTTTTAAGAGGGATTGCAAATTGCTACTGAGAAAACAAAACATATCCTTCCATCCCTAGTCCCTTTTTACTGTTGCAAAAAGAAATTGGTGTCATACAGTAGGATTTTCACAAACGTAGGAATGTGTTAGATGATTAAATCGTAGGATTTGTATCAACTCTTCCTGTCTTCCTCCCTCCCCTCAAAAAAACATGGTCCCAACTCCAGGTGAATACTGGGTAGATCCTAATCAAGGTTGTTCCAGGGATTCCTTCAAAGTTTACTGTAATTTCACCGCTGGTGGGGAGACCTGCATCTTCCCAGATAAGAAGTCAGAAGGGGTAAGTGATTCTTGTGAGCTTTTTCCTCTTACTTTCTTTCTCACTAATCTGATTCCTTTCTCACTAATCTGGGTTTCCCTTTCACTTTCACATTGGAAGGCAGGCAGAAAAAGTTGACCTGTCCATTGGATCCTTGATTTGGTTCTATAGGAAGCTTAAAATCATATAATTGTAGAGTTGGAAGGGCCCCCGAGGGTTATCTAGCCCAAGCCCCTGCAATGCAGGGGTCACAGCTAAAGAATCCCTGATAGGTGACTATCCAACCACTGCTAAGAAACCTTCAACAAATGAGAGTCCACCACATTATTTAGAACCAAGCGGCCCCTATCTCTGTGCCTAATTGCACCCTAAAAAGCTACTCAGTTCCTAATCATGGCTTGATCTCCAGAAATATATTTGAAGTGAGAGGCTGTAGCTCAAAAGGCCTGTGTATAAATTATTGTGATAAAGAAAAGGTACTTGCTTATTCACAGTACATATTTTTTTATAAGCCTAATAGCTCACTGTCCTGAAAGTAGCCTTTCCCATGTTTGCATATAAAATGCAGAAAAAATGTAGCTGTGTTGCATTTCATAAAGAAATCATGAGAGCAGTTAATAGGCTGGGAGTGGAGAGATTATGTAGAACTGTATTAAGGAGGAACAGGAGACTTTGATGAAAATTTTTTCCAGTGGGCTGTTATGAACATTTTAGGAAGAAAACATGATTTCCTTAATCATTCCACTGTTCAGGATACAGTGGTACCTCTACTTACGAATAACTCTACTTACGAATAACTCTACTTACGAATGGAGCTCCGTCCGCCATCTTTTTGCGGTTTAGATAGGACTTTTTCTACTTACGAATTTTAGATAGGGTTGCTTCGACTTACGAATTTTTTTCTCCCAATGCATTCCTATGGGATTCGACTTACATTTTTTTTTGACTTACAAATGTGCGTTCGGAACGCATTAAATTTGTAAGTAGAGGTACCACTGTATAGTCAAAGCCTTCCAGGTCAGATCCTTTAAGATTATGCTTCAAAGAACTCCAGGCTCCAGGGCTCCGTGGCTCCGTGGCAGAGCATCTGCTTTGCATGCAAAAGGTCCCAAGATCAGTCCCCAGTTGCATCTCCAGCTAGGACTGGAAAAGACCCCTTTTCAAAATTCTGAAGAGCTTTTGGCAATGCTAAGCTGGATGGACCCAATGGCCTGGCTCAGTAAAACTATATTTGATAGCTGTCTTCAACTATCTGAAGGATTCCCATGTGGAAGATGGAGCCAGCTTGTTTTCTGCTGCTCTGGAGGGGAGGACCCAAACCTATGACAAGAATGACAAGAAAGGAGATTACAACTAAACATCAAGAATAGCTTTCTGTCATTCAGTGGTGGAACAGACTCCCTTCGAAGGTGGTGGCCTCTCCTTCCTTGGAGGTTTTTTAACATCCTGTGGTTGAATGGCCATCTATCAAGGATTCTTTTGCAGTTATTCCTGCATTGCAGGGGGTTGGACAAGATGGCGTTTGGAGTCCCTTCCAATGCTACAATTCTATGATTCCATGATTCTAAGATAGCTTCCTATATTCCTATTTAACTCAACCTTTTATTCAGAACTATGAGGACTAGTTCTTTGTTTATAGGGGAAGGACCACAACTCGATGAAGCATCTGCTTTGTATGCAGGAGGCCCTATGTTTAATCTCCAATGGCGTCTCCAAGTAGGAAACCCTAGAGAACCACTGCTGCCAGTCAATGTAGGCAGTACTAAACTTAGATGGACCAATGGATTTCACTCAGTATAATGCAGCTTCCCGTGTGCTTTTTCAACTCAACTCTTTCTTCAAAAGTATGAAGACTAGACTCCTACTTCAGTTCTAAAGGAAGGGCTCAGTAGTTGAACATATTACTTGCATGCAAGAAGATTCCGTGTTCAGTCTTCAGGTAGGGCTGGCAATGTCCTGTACCCAAAGTCCCAGAGAGCCTCTGCCACTGCGTATTGGAAATATTGAGCCTTCAGTAGAAGGCAACACCCAATTTCTTATGTTTTTCCCTAAGCATAGAATTACTTCCAATTTCCTCCTTCAGCTCTGTGCACTTTTCTTCACTTCTTTATGCAGCACATGGTTAAACTATGGAACTTTCTCCCACAGGAGGCAGTGATGGCCACTAAAGTGGGTGATTTTAAAAGAGGGCAAATCCATGGAGGAGAGGGCTATTGATGGCTACTAACCACAATGGCTATGTTCTGCCTCTGCAGTTGGAGTCAGTAATGTTTCTGAATACCAGCTGCTGAAAACCACAAGAGGGAAGAGGGATCTTGTGCTTGGGTGCTGAGGGGTTCTCCTAATGAGCATCTGGTTGGCCACTGTGAGAAGATGATGCTAGAGTAGATGAGCCACTTGCCTGATCAAGCAGGTTCTTTTGTTTTTATGACAACAAGATGCTGGATTAGATGGGCCATTGGCCTCATTCCAGCAGGCTCATGTTCAGGGTAACCAGAAGTGGGTTCTGTGGCATCATGGGTGCCCAAGGAAGATGTCAAGGATGCAATTGCTCTGACAGATTCAACATTGGTGATACAAACCAATTGGGCTGACCCTACATGGGCTCTTCATTGGTTCTGGGCTCAGAGTAGCAGTTTTGCCATTCTAACCATTTGCTTCCAAACCTTATTCAGCCACCTCCAACCTTCCTGGATAAATGGACCATTTACCCAGGAGAGTGATATTTCTGCTTGTTCTTTATTGGCAGGGCTTGCTGATGGTTGTAGCCCAACACCTCTCCAGAGGTTATACAGACCATTAACCCCAAAGTAATGAGAGTTGTCACCGGGGGCATAATTGTTTTACAGCTGTGCATTCGTAAGGGTTGAAAAGTTTGATCTTGAAGTCAAGCAGTTAACTTTCCAGTTCAGGAATTCTTCCAAGATAAAGAGAGAGAGAAAGCTCAGATTTGGCACTAGGTCACCTTGATTTTAAACAGAAAGGAGGAACATAGCTGTCATGGCAACAAAAATACCTCTGGATTGGGGGGGGGGGGGATTTGATCCGCTTATATTTCTAATGTGAACTTTTCAGAATTTCATTTCTAGAACCAAAACACCACTCTCCTTTGAAATCAACAGTTTTCTGAATTTTGCAATGCCGTTCTCCTACCTAACCGGGGGGGGGGGGGCATTTTAAAAATATATTTGCAGGAGAGAATTGTTGTTGTAGTCACATCATGCTTGCTGGCTTCTCCTAATGGGCACCTGGTTGGCCACTGTAAGAACAGGTTCCTGGACTACTTGGGCCCCCTTTGGCCTCATCCAGGAGGGCTCTTAATGTGTTTTCACTCTGCTATTGGAGGCAGTAATGCTTCTGAATACTAGTTGCTAGAAGCCACAGGAGAAAGTTGCTCTTCTGCTCAGGTCCTGCTTCCAAGGCTTCCCATTGGGACAACTGGGTGGCCATTGTGAGAATAGGAAGCTGGACTAGATGAGCACCCTTTAGCTGGATCCAGCAGTCAGGCTCTTCTTGTTTTCTGTGTCAAGGAAGTGGGGAATCTGTGGCCCTCCAGGTGTTGCTGCACTACAGCTCCCATCATAGACCACAAACTTGACATGAGTCAGCAGTGTGATGCAGCAGCTAAAAAAGCCAATGCAATTCTGGGCTGCATCAATAGGAGTATAGCATCTAGATCTAGGGAAGTAATAGTACCACTGTATTCTGCTCTGGTCAGACCTCACCTGGAGTACTGTGTCCAGTTCTGGGCACCACAGTTCAAGAAGGATACTGACAAGCTGGAACGTGTCCAGAAGAGGGCAACCAAAATGGTCAAAGGCCTGGAAACGATGCCTTATGAGGAACGGCTTAGGGAGCTGGGTATGTTTAGCCTGGAGAAGAGAAGGTTAAGGGGTGATATGATAGCCATGTTCAAATATATGAAAGGATGTCATATGGAGGAGGGAGAAAGATTGTTTTCTGCTGCTCCAGAGAAGCGGACACGGAGCAATGGATTCAAACTTCAAGAAAGAAGATTCCACCTAAACATTAGGAAGAACTTCCTGACAGTAAGAGCTGTTCGGCAGTGGAATTTGCTACCAAGGAGTGTGGTGGAGTCTCCTTCTTTGGAGGTCTTTAAGCAGAGGCTTGACAGGCATATGTCAAGAATGCTTTGATGGTGTTTCCTGCTTGGCAGGGGGTTGGACTGGATGGCCCTTGTGGTCTCTTCCAACTCTATGATTCTATGATCATCCCCAACCATTGACTGTGCTGGCTGGGGCTGATGGGAGTTGTAGTCCAACAACAACTGGCGTGCCACAGATATCCCCCTCCAGTGTCTACGTTGATATGCTTCTGAATACCAGTTGACGTTAATCTCAAGTGGGGGTAGTGTTACTGTTGTACTCGGTCCTGCTTGTGGGCTTCCCATTGGAGCACTTGGTTGGCTATTGTCATGAAAGGATGCTGCACTAGATGGACCCCCTTTGGCCTGACCCAACAAGGATGTCTTTATGTGTATTTTAGGGAGAGTTTGGAGATATTTCAATGTGAGTCTGTGCCCCTCCGAATATAACTCTTCTCTTTCTTTTTCTCTCTCAACCCTTTTTCCTTTTCTTCCTCCCCGCCACGCCTCTTCCGCCACTTTCAGGCCAGGATTACCACATGGCCCAAGGAAAACCCAGGCTCCTGGTTCAGTGAATTCAAGCGTGGTAAACTGGTAAGGCACTCCCCCTTCTCACTTTCCAGTTTTGCTTTAAACGTGTCTCGTATTTTGCAGAGCAAAATGGCTCGATGGCCCAAAGAGCAGCCGGCCACATGGTATAGTCATTTCAAGCGGGGGTCCCTGGTAAGTTGCTCAGCTTTTGGCACCCCACCACGCCTCTGACTGGGAGGAGACATGCCAGACATGCCCGCTTCTTGGTTATGGCCATCTCCTGAAAAACCTGCTCGCTCACACACTGCATGATGGACTAACCAGCACGGGCACTGGGGGGCTCTAAATGACTACAGAGGAACAGTTTAAGGAGGAACCGGGGTGTATCCTTGCTTCTTGCCTCCTCCAAGATCTGCCTGTCACCATCTGGCTGGCTAACATTAGCCACAAGTGGCTGACTAGGGCAGTGTGCAGTACACATGCACCCAGACCCAATCCAAGGCTCCAACCTGGGAAACAGCTGGCCTAGATGTGTCCCTGAATCCGTTTTAATTAGGGTGTGTCTCCTTCCACCCTCCTGACAACACTGAAAGCACAGGAGGATCCAATAGCACTGGGGTCTGATTCCCTAGTGCCTTCAGCCAGTGAGTGAGTAGAGGGTTCATGTTTGTGTTCCCCTGCTGGGAACAGATGTGTGCAGCTGACACAGTTTCTTCTCCACCCCACCCTGCAATGCCACACTCCTGGGGTACTCCAGATGGCCCGATGTAACTGAGGGCAACCTAGGGCTGTCTCCACCCGACCTGGCCAAAGCCCAGATCTCACATGAACTGATTTTGGTTTCGGGCCTGGGCTGAATCTAGTGCAAAACTTTTACTCAGTTTTGCATAACTTAGACAAGTCTCAGGATTCAGCCTTTCATGGTTCTGAACTTGAAAGTCTGCAAATTCGAACTTGAGCCAGTGATGGAGTGGGAGCAATAAAAAGATTTTACTGACTGCTGAAGCTCCGAATTCATTAGATTCCTTAATATGTTATTCATGGATACCTGTAGCAAGGTACCAATTAGTTTAATTAATTAAATGGGTTGGTTCCAGCTACGTTGTATTCAGAGGACACCCACTGAACTGAACATACCCACGTTAGTAATGCCAGTATGTCTACTCTGAGCAGCCCTATGGAATATGAGAATCAGTTGGTTTTGGTTTGGATCCATCCCTCCAGTCTATGGCTCTCTTGCAAAACCTATTTGAATTTTATTGCTTGCATTCATATATCACCTTTTTCACCAAGGAGCTTCTGCATGGATCTCCCACTCTTCATTTAATTCCCACAACAACCCTGTGAGGGTAGGCTAGACTAAGAGGCGGGGACTGGCCCCCAAGGTCACCCAGTGAGATTCATGGCCAGGTGAGGATTTGAACCCTGGGCTCCCAGGTGCTAATCCAACCCTCTAACCACTACACCACATTAGCTCATGATGCTTCTGCCTTAAATCTTCAAAACCAAACGAAATGGGCATCCTGGTCCTTCAGCCACCATCACTTTGCATGCAACACTCTTGAATCTGCACCCACATGGCTGGCCAGGGAGCTCCCACTTAACAGAGCACAACTGCCATCTCCTGTGTACGTGTTAAGAGCCCCTTCCCTCCCCATGCAGGGGAGAGAGTTGTTATGTCCGCAAATGCACAGCACTGTACTAATTTGCAGTATCGGTGCTGCACCACATGTAGTCTTTGTGCCTTGGCCAGTTTCTCTGCTCTCTGCTAGCCATAGGCAAACCTTTTTGTGCTGGGGACAGGGGGACCTGAATGGTTAGCAATTCCTGAAAACCTCAAAAATCTTCCTTCCTGCCTCTTTGCACATTTTGATGTCCTGCTGATCTCCTTCTGCTTTAGTATTGCATCTTCTGTTCAAAATAGCTACCTGCACCTAGAAGACACCCCAACCCGATATTTTGGAAGGAGCAGGTGACTTGTTGGAGAAATGTCACTAGCCTCACAGCAAAACTACCCCCACAAACTCTTCTGGTGCAGAGAAGACCGCTGAGGTCTATGGGAGAGTTTCTCCAAGCCCCAAAAGGTCTCAGAAAACCCAGCTCCTCAGTGATGCACTGCAGGGCTTTTAATGTGGCTAACCCCATTCCTGAACATACTATAGTTCTCAAGATTCTTTGGGGGAAGAAGCCATGACTGTTGAATGTGGCATCCTTGTGCTTTCAATCTCTGGTGTGGATGTGGCTCTCTGTGTGCCTTATTCACCTCCAAACTCCTGAGCTATTCAGGAGGAGGGTTCCCCCCCCTTCTTTAATTGCCCAGAGTACCTTTTCCATCCAGGAGAGTGAAAAATGGGATTACAAATTGTGAGTTTCACCTTGGGGGGTTCCCCCCTCCCCCTGCTCCAGCCCTGGAACAAATGCCTAACTCCCATTAGAATTTTATGAGCTTTTGCACCTGTTCAAGCTCATTATAATCTTGCAGCCATATGGCTCCAGTCACGAACTCTTATTATTATAATATTATAAGTAAACAAGCAGCTCTGAGGACATGTTGTCCTGTTGGTTTAATAATTATTATTATTATTTCACAAAACTGCTTTGTTATTTTTTTTTTTAAGGGTCAAATGACCCGTATAGGCTCTTGTACAGATGGATAGTGAAGCAAGCTGTAGCCAAGTAAATTCTACTCAAAGTAGTCCCATTGAAATGAATGGATATTATTATTATTATTATTATTCATTTTGTTTATATTCCACCTTTCCTCCAAGGAGCTCAAGGTGGCATACGTGGTTCTCCTTCTTCATATTATATCCCCACAACAACTCTGTGAAGTAGGTTAGACCAGTGTTTCCCAACCTTGTGCCTCCAGATGTTTTGTGACTACAATTCCCATCATTCCTGACCACTGGTCTTGCTAGCTAGGGATGATGGGAGTTGTAGTCCAAAAACAGCTGGAGGCACAAGGTTGGGAAACACTGGGTTAGACTGACGGAGGCAGTGTCTGGCCTGAGGTCACCCAGTGAGCTTCATGGCTGAATGTGCATTTGAACCCTCATCTCGCAGAGTTGGCCATGTCTGTAGGCTATGATCTGCTTTAGTGCCATGTTAGTTATGGTTTCCCCCAAAGAATCCTGGGAGATGTGGTTTGTTCAGGGTGCTGAGAGTTATTAGGATATCCGCCCCATTCCCTTCACAGACCTACAATTTCCAGAGTGGTTCACCTCTTCCCAAGAAATGTAGTTCTGTAAAGGAGGAACAGAGATCTCCTAAAAACTCTCAGCACCTTTGACAAACTACAGCTCCCATAATTCTTTGGGGAAAGTCCACACAACAACCTTGTAAGGAAGGTTAGAAGCTGCAGTTTGTTCAGAATGCCTTAATAACCAATCATTCTTCCCAGGAAACAATGGAGATTGTAGTTCTGGGAGAGGGAATAGAGGTCTCCTAAGAACTCTTAGCACCCTGAATAAACTCAAGCTCTCAGAATTTTTTAGGAGGATCCATGACTGTTTAAAATGGTATCACTGTGTTTCAAATGTACGGTGGCCTGTGATTTGGAGAATTCTCCTATACTAGAAGAATTCCAAGGAGGATGATAAGGCTAGTGACATTCTGCAGGAGATGCCCTACAATACTCGTTAAAAAGCAGTGGCCTGTAATAGTCCTGGAGAAGGGCACAAGCAAGCTCCATAACCTTTTCCAATTTGATTTGGGATCCTCTGTTGGGTGAGCATTCCTCTTTCTCAATCGCCACCATGGCTATAAATCAGTGCCGCCTCCCCGAAATGACTAAGAAAGGAATATGGCAGCTCTGAGGTGGTGCCAGCTAGTTGGCCAGTTTGTCTTCTAAAATGCAGGTAGTGCCTTCTCTGTTGGCATGCTGAGCTTGCCATGATTAGTCATGTTGATCTCTCCGGATAAGCGTTGACACAGTTCCAGATCATTGGTTGGTATACACTTTCTTTCTTTCTTTCTTTCTTTCTTTCTTTCTTTCTTTCTTTCTTTCTTTCTTTCTTTCTTTGTGATGCCTTCCTTGTGAAGTTGCTTTCACTCTGAGTCTCCTGTTTTCATTTGGTACATCCCTATTTCCTTCCGTCCCCTTTCAGGTCCTTTCAAAGGAACAGGCTGTCTCCAGAACACATTCCTAAAATGCAGTCCATAATATCTAGCAAGGGCAGGTACTTCTGTCTGAGAGCAGTTGCAAAACCAGAACAGAATGCCCAAATATTCCATCTGCTACACCCTGTAGCCTGTTCTTTGCTGCATACACATTTCTCTGCCTACCTACCCAGAGCAGATCCATTGAAATGAACTGTGATTCCTGCATTGCTGGGGGTTGACTTTGAAGACCCTTTGTGTCCCTTCTAACTCTACAATTCTAGGATTCTATGAAATTAATGGAAGCCACAGTGGGTGGAGAGAGTGCTCTTGTGCTTGTGTCCTGCTTGACATCATAAGCATCTCTTTGACCTGTAAGGACAGGATGCCAGACTAGATGAGCCATTGGCCTGAACCAGCAGGGCTCCACCCACTGTTGGGAGGCAGTATGAATAACTCTGAATTCCAGTTGCTTGGAATCACAAGTGGAGAGAGCTCTGCAGTTGCGTTCAGGTCCTGCTTGTGGGCTTCCCATTGGGGCACCTGGTTGGCCACTGTAAGAACAGTATGCTGCCTTTGTCCTGATGCAGCTGCAAAGCTCTTTCTGATGTTCTGCCTTCCATACACCATCTGTTGTTAGCCCAGGATGCCTCCCAATTTCATGGAATCATAGAGTTGGAAGGGACCCTGAGGATCATCTAGTTCAACCCCCTGCAATGTGGGCATCTCAACTACAGCATCTTTGACAAATGGCTATCCAACCTCTGCTTCAAAACCTCCAAGGGAAGGAGAGGTCCACCACCTTCCAAGTTGTTGCACAGCCTTGCATTCCCTGCTTCCTCCCTCTCCTCTTCTTCTTCTTTCCCCCTCAGCTCTCCTATGTTGATTCCGATGGCAACCCCATTGGCGTGGTGCAGATGACCTTCCTGAGGCTCCTGAGTGCTTCCGCCCACCAGAACCTCACCTACAATTGCTTCCAGTCCGTGGCCTGGCACGACGCCACAGCTGGCAACTATGACAAGGCCATCCGGTTCCTGGGCTCCAATGACGAGGAGATGTCCTATGACAACAACCCCTTCATCAGGGCTGTCCTGGACGGCTGTGCAGTGAGTATCTGCATGTCTTAGAATCATAGAACTATAGAGTTGGACCTAAAGGGTTATTGAGTCCAACAGCCTGCAACGCAGGAATCATAGCTAATGTGATTCACAGTCCAAACTGGACTAACTGCAAGAACCTGGAGGTCACAACTCAGGGGTGGGGCAGTTGCTTTGCAAACAGAAGGCAACAAACCTTGATTTTTGGCATCCTTTCTAAGAAAGATATTTGATGGTGAGAATGGTAAGGACTTTAGTCCTGAGGTTCCACCTCTCTGGGTTGGATGCCACCTCTACTGTTAAAGGCAGGATGCCTCTGAATGCCAGTTTCTGGGAATCTGGGAAGAGTGGCTGTTCTGATCAGGTTCTGTTTATGGGCTTCCCATTGGGGCATCTGGTTGGCCACAGTGAGGACAGGATGCTGGACTTGATGGGCCCACTTTGACCTGATCTATCAGGCTCTTATTTTTTATCTTTATTGGTTTATTATACATGGTTGTGGTTGTTTTTGTAAAGATCCTGGTCCTGAGCATATTTGCATAAATATCCTCCAGTGTTAATGGACTTGCACGCCCTCATATGCAAAAATGATCAAAAGGAAGTTTGGCGCATTCTCTGGAAGAAGAAGAAGAAGAAGAAAGGCATTTTGCATTCACCCATATTAAAAAGAAAAAAGTTTTATGTGACTTTTTTTTAAGGGAAGCGACTTTTTTACTAATTAGCGCAGCAGTTTGTTGTTTTTCCAGACCTTTGTGCGACACTGCCCTCTGGGTTTTTTTATTAAAGATTTTCTTGATTTACAAAAATATGTGCAATGTCTCTCGTAACATCTTTACAAATCAGTTTCATTTGTTGAGACATTGGGAAGAAAAGGGGAAAAGAGGTAGATGGGGGGGGAAGATGGGTGGGGGTGGATGGTCTACCTCCACTGTTGGAAGCAGTATGCTTTTGAATGCCAGTTGCTCAGAATCATAAGCTCAGAATCATAAGGACCACCCTTTCAATTTTCTGCATTTCCCTCCAGGCAAAGAAAGGCTACCAGAAGACGGTCTTGGAAATCAACACCCCCAAAGTGGAGCAGGTCCCCATTGTCGACATCATGTTCAACGACTTTGGAGAAGCATCGCAGAAGTTTGGGTTCGAGGTGGGACCAGCTTGCTTCATGGGCTAAGGGACCACTCAGAAAACTAGTTTTCCAAAATGAGCAACCTCGTAACCTCATCGCGCCTTCGGTTTTTGGTTCCATTTTTGTGTCATCGTCACATGCACGTTCTAAAACTGGACAGTTTGATGGGATTGCTATCTATTTGGGTTTTTCTTTCCTCCCCCCGCTTCTGTTTTGCCTGCGCTCCAACTCTGCCGCCGGATCACCCTTCCCAAACCATTTTTAAGCCCCAGTCAAAGACAGGATCATCATTCCCACTGCAGACTCCAGAATCACATGACCTAAGGACATCCACTATCAGCAAAGGCCATCTCTCCTAACAACCCTCTTGTTCTGCAGCTCCTCTGAGGCCACCAAAGAGTTTCCTGCACTTGAACATACAGCTGTTGTTTCAACACACTGAGACCACAAAACCAGGTCTTGTTCTTCCGTAATTTTGACAGCCTTGCCAAAGCTGGGGGAAGACCAGGTACTGTTGGTCGTTAAAGTTCCCCATCACTTGGAAGGTTCTGGAAAAATCCCACAGAAAACTATTCTCCAGGCGTGACACAACAACTCACTTGTCCTTGGCACAGGAGTGTAAACTTAGGAATCCTCCAGAATCCTCCCAGGTCAGATTACCAGACCGCTGGTATTTCAAACAGAACTCATATGGAATAAACTTTTTTTTTAATTGCTTTTTGTAAAACTTTGATCCTAAATGTTACAACTGAAACCAATTACAGGAAAGAAAACTTTTCCCAGGTTCTGACTGTCTTCCCCATATGATAAAGGTGCTTCTATTTTTGTATGTTGTTAAGTAAATATTTGTATATTATTATATTAAATATAAAATGCCTCTGGTTCAAAGCATGCATGTGACTTGCCCCATGTCCCTAATTGATAATTTAACGAGCCCACATTTCTTACCAGCAAACCAACCCATCTGATGAAAAACACCAGTCCCAGGAGGCATAAAATCACGCAGAGTTGGAAGGGACCCCAGGGGTCAACTAGTCCAGCCTCCTGCAACGCAGGCAATGAATTGCTGTTGCGGTTCCCTCCCTGCACCCGTGGGGTGGGTGCACCTCGTAAAAACATTCAGGCACTTTGAGCCTTATGCATAAACACAGGTGTAAGGCTGCACTTGAGTTTCTCCTCCTTACTCCCGAGTAAGCGTGTCTTCCAGGATTTTACCCTTACTTCTGACTAAGCTGGTGCTTTCTCTATTGATGATTACACAATCACAAAAATATTCCTCATGTGCCTGAGTAGTTTTACTTTTGGAGGGGTGGGGGGAGGTGATCAGATCAACCATGCAGCAGCTCTCCAAAGGAAACGAGACCCTGAGGAATGTCAGGATTGTGTGTTGTTTTTTAATTAACAAAGCATATTGCTATACTGGAAATCCATGACTCCGCTGCAAAAAGAAAAAGAAAAAAGTGCCTTTGTCAGCTCTGACAAGTAGTACAGACTTGGGGTCAGCTGTCACTCCACTTGATTTCAAGGTACAGGTTTCATTTTTTAAAAAAAAAAAATCTTTCCCCCCCCCCAACTAAAAGCCTCTTCCCCCCTCCCCAAAATTACTCCTCCTCCTCCCTAATTGGAGGATTGTACATGGCAGGGATCTCCATTATTATTTTTACTTTTAAAATAATTAAAAAATAATAAAAACACAGGTGCTTATATTTTTTATTATTATTATTTACATTTTCTCTTTTTTGTTGGTGCTATCTCTGACGACGACACTGGTGGACACCCCCCTGCCATTTACCTCCCTCCAAGGCTCATTTAATGATGTTCTGGTTGAGCACCTTTCCAGCATCCCATTCCACCACCACCCCTCTCGACCCTCACCCCATCCACAGTCTTGAATGGAGTTGCATGCTAGTCTGATTATTTCAATGCATAGACCAGCCCACTTCTGTAGAAAAGTATTAAAGCTGTGCTTGCTTGCGGGGAGGGGGTTGTTTGTTTTGTTTTTCCTTTTGTAACAAATAGAATATTCATGCATTTTTATAGGATGATTAACTATGCCAGATTTGTACTCGTGCGCTGAATATTTGTGGTGCTAATTTATGTATTTGTTTGGTGTCCTGAAGTCAAGCTTGCCCCCCACCACCACAACCCAAAACAACTGCATTGCAACAGCTATAAGAGATGGCGTGATCCTGTGTGCCTTTTACCTAAAGACCACTGAGGAAGGGGAGGGCAGAAGCTTGCTAGCAATAAACTGTTTCAGTTGGGGCCTTCACTTTTTTTGTTTCTTCTCTCCATGAGCTGGGTGAGTGGTACTCCTAAAGAAGGAAAATAAGAAGCAGTGCCAAAGACCCCTGTCCAAGGAGGTCAATTGGAGGTCAGTCTTTGCAAAGGAAAATACATCATGTATACTGTGAACAGGAGCCTTTATATTATGTATTTTCCTATTTAAAAAAAAATGAACCAAGGGGACAGGGCCCTGAGGTGCTCCATGGTGCTTTCAAGTTAAGACTCCATTCATATTTGTACCATAGAATTCTCAGAGCATTTTGTGTTCTCTTGGGCCAGCTTGGAAACACACACCAGGGATCCCTCATTGAGAAGATCAGGGAGAGCAAGGCAGCTTCCCTGGTGGATAGAGAATTGCTATCACATAGCATTCCTTGAGCTTCCCCCCACAATGCAACAGGTGGAGGCAGGAATGCATTAGGTTAAGGATAATGACACCCTGAAATGAATGAGCAGGCCTCCCTTCTCTCACCCCCTTTGGTTAAGCTGGTGTTAGAGCCCAGATTGCACTTTCAGTTCATGGATATGAAGAGTCAGCCCCAAGAGGCTCAACTGGTGCCTATGCATTAGACCATCCCTCTATAACCTGGTGCCCCCAGGGCTACAATTCCCAGACATCTTGAGGGCACCAGGCAGTTTCTGAACAGCTAGGAAATCCAAAGGCTTGAGTATTTGCACCTGCAAAAGAAATGGCTTATTAATATGGATGGATGGAGAGACCTACTAAGCACACCCACACACTTAGGTCATGTGATTCTGTTCTGCTAATTTGTCATCAATGAATCTTTAACCCCCCCTTTCTTTCTGTTGGGTGTTTCTGTCAAAAAAATAATCCTACCAAGTGTTGTAAAACTGTACTGAAGTTTTGACCCTTTTTCCTCCCTCCCTCCCAGACCACTTACCTAACGGTATATTGCAATAAAAATTATTCCTTGTATTTGCAGACATATATTTCTGTGTAATTTTATCCCCTCCCCTTTTCCTCTCTTAATATATATTATGACTTGAACAAATGTTGATTGAGAGAAAAAAATAAACCTATGAAAAAACAAAGTTTTAAATACATACTCCTCCCCCGGCTTTTTTTAAAGTATTGTGGGATATGTGTGTGAATGCCCAGACCTCTTTGTACAGGTTCAAACATTCCAATCCAACAGTGCCCATTGAAAGGTATTTTTATAAGGGGGGGAAACAAAATTTAAACCTGTGTAATAAAGGAATAAATGTAATAGTTTTTTCCCCCAATAAATCAAGTTTACTGTTTCCACCTGACCCACCCTGACGTTGAATGCTCCTTGAACAAGAATGGCTTTAACAGAGGATTAGACAGATCCATGGAGGAGGAGAGGACTGTTGATGGCTGATAGCCACAATGGCTGTGCTCTGCTTCCATGGTCAGAAGCAGCAATGCTTCTGAATTCCAGTTGCTGTAAACCCCAGGAAGGGTTGTGCTTGAATCCTGAGTAAGGGTTTCCACTTGGGGCATCTAGTCAGCTACTGTGAGAACAGGATCCTGGACTAGATGGGCCACTGGCCTGATCCAGCAGGTTCTTCTTATGTTGTCATAAGTGTGGTTCCATCTGTCTTCCTGATTTTCTTTCACTTAACCTAAGCAAGATGCATTGATCATAATTACAGTGGTACCTCGGTTTATGAACACAATTGGTTCCGGAAGTCTGTTCATAAACTGAAGCGTTCATAAACTGAAGCAAACTTTCCCATTGAAAGTAATGGAAAGTGGATTAATCTGTTCCAGACGGTCCGCGGAGTAACCGTTCATAAACTGAAGCGAACTTTTCCATTGAAAGTAATGGAAAGTGGATTAATCCGTTCCAGACGGGTCCATGAAGTACTTAAACTGAAGCGTTCATAAACTGAAACATGGGTGTAATTGGTTCCGGAAGTCTGTTCATAAACTGAAGCGTTCATAAACTGAAGCGAACTTTCCCATTAAAAGTAATGGAAAGTGGATTAATCCGTTCCAGATGGGTCCGCGGTGTTCATAAACCGAAAATTCATAAACCGAGGTGTTCATAAACCGAGGTTCCACTGTAGTGGGAAAGGTGAGCCAGAGGATACATTTCCAAATGAAGATCAATGGCCTACTAAGGCACTCTTCGAATTCCTAAAACAACTGTGGTGGAGATCTTCAACGAACACACCATTGTGCCAGCTTTATTTGGGGCAATGCAGCAGCAGCAGCTGTGGAACCCAGAAAGGTAGAGTCCACAGGCCTATAAATCATAGAGGGTTAGACATAGGCATTTTCTTGCTGTAGCTTTACACAGGTGCAGAAATTAAGTCCCATTCTTAGAGGAAAAGCATGCCTGCAGTATCAGAGCTGGATGCCTGATTCAGCAAAGAGAACAGGGTGCCTCCTCTCTACCAGAAGCTGAGTTTTCCCTGCACAAATATTCTTGACACATTCTTAATACAAGAATGAGAAAGTGGATTATCCTAACAACATCCCCTCACATTCTCTTTTACGGGTTTTACATCTCTGAGCATGCAGGCTATCAAAGCATATACTGTAATTTCCACTACACAACCCTTTCCACCCTTCAGTTGAAATCAATTACACTGTGTATATTTGGCAAGGGATCTTTCTTAGAAAAGATGTATAGAATTATCATCCATTTATTGCATTTATAGCACACCTTTTCTTCCAAGGTGGTGTACACGGCTCTCCCCCCCCCAATGTTTTATCCTCACAACAACCTTGTGAGGTAGGCCGAGAGGCAAGGACTAAGCCCCCAAGGTCCTCAAGTGAGCTTCATGGCCGTAAAGTGCAGATTGGAACTCCCAGGTCCTAGTCCTCGTTTTAACCCGCACACCTATCCTGTGAGGTAGGCTAGACTGAGAGGGTGGCCACTGTTGGACCTAGATGCTGGACTAGATGGATATTGATGGCCTGATCCACCTGAGACACACTGCATTCTCCCATAAGATAAAGGTAAAGGGACCCCTGACCATTAGGTCCAGTCGCGGACGACTCTGGGGTTGTGCTGTTCATCTCGCTCTATAGGCCGAGGGAGCCAGCATTTGTCCGCAGACAGCTTCCGGGTCATGTGGCCAGCAGGACTAAGCCACTTCTGGCAAACCAGAGCAGTGCATGGAAACGCTGTTTACCTTCCCACCAGAGTGGTATCTGTTTATCTACTTGCACTTGACATGCTTTCAAACTGCTAGGTGGGCAGGAGCTGGGACCGAGCAACGGGAGCTCACCCTGTCACGGGGCTTCGAACCGCCGACCTTCCAATCGGCAAGCCCTAGGCGCTGTGGTTTAGACCACAGTCCATAGTGACCCACAAATCATCATCACACCTCCCCCCATCTTTTCCTGCATTCAAGATCCCAAATCAGTCGCCTGCAATGGATATCAAAGCCAATTTGAGCTTGCTCAGCTCCAGGGCAATGTGCTCAGAGCTCAGATGTGGTGCTTGTTCCATTATGCAAGACAGATGTGGAAAAGGAGCATTTTTACCAAAGGGGGAGCATCAGATCGAATACCTGCTTTGGAGCAAAGCAGGAATTTCTGCTGACATGGCAATATGGAGGGAGGGCAGCTCAGCTGCTCGATTGATGGTGGGGAGTGGAGGAGACACACCTGTATTGAATAATAACTAGCACTATGCCAAAAAGGACTCCATATCCCCACCACCCATTGGTTTGCCATCAGTGAATATGAACAGAAATTGCATTATTATTATTGGGTAAAGGGACCCCTGACCATTAGGTCCAGTCGTGACCGACTCTGGGGTTGCGCGCTCATCTTGCATTATTGGCCGAGGGAGCCGGCGTATAGCTTCCAGGTCATGTGGCCAGCATGGCAAAGCCACTTCTGGCAAACCAGAGCAGCACACAGAAACGTCGTTTACCTTCCCGCTGTAGCGGTTCCTATTTATCTACTTGCATTTTGACATGCTTTCGAACTGCTAGGTTGGCAGGAGCTGGGACCAAGCAACGGGAGCTCACCCCGTCACAGGGATTCGAACCGCCGACCTTCTGGTCAGCAAGCCCTAGGCTCAGTGGTTTAACCACAGCGCCACCTGGGTCCCATTATTATTATTATTAACCTTTATATCCCACCTTTCCTCCAAGCAGCTCAAGGTGTCATACATACCTCTCCCCATTTTTTCCTCCCAACAACCCTGTGAGGTAGATTAGGCTGAGAGTGAGTGGCTAGCCCAGGGTCACCCAATGAGTTTCATGGCTGGGTGGGGATTTGAACCCCAGTTTCCCAGACCCTCAACCAAAACTCTAGCCACTTCACCACACTGCCTCTCCATGAACAAGGGGGAAAGTAAGTTTTGCAGTACTTCTCTTTCCTCACTTTCATTCACCATCAATTAATGCAAACAGAGATTGCATTTGAAAAAGATCAAGGGGGAGAAAATGCTTGAGAAATTATTTCCTTACTTTCAAAGAGGCCAGGAGTGTGCCTGTGAGTACCCTTTTTTCATTTGGCAAATCGCCTTGCCAGCAGTCCACATCCTGCAGCTGCTCCAGATGCCTGAACATTGAGGATTGAACCTGGGGCCTTCTGCAAGCACAGCAGATGCTCTGCCACTGAGCTATAGCCCATCCCAGAAACATACCGTATGAAACTGCCTCTTACATGTCAGACCACTGATCCATCTAGCTCCATATTACCTATAGGCTATACTGACTGGCAGTGGCTCTCCAGGGTTTCAGGCTGTGGGAACAATTCCCAGCCCAACTTGGAAATGATATTGTGGTTGAACCTGGGACCTTCTATATGCAAATCAAGTGCTCTAACCCCTGAGCTACGACTCTGTTGAAAGCCAGGTTGGGCAGAATGCTGGGTAAAATCAGCCACTGGCCTGATCCAACATCAAGGCTCTCCTTATGTTCTTATGTTCACCTGTGAAAGGAAGGCACACCCCAAGGAGGCGGAAAGACATGGGGTTTTCTGCTGTGCTGGAGTGAACAATTCCAAGGGAGCACAGCAACCTGACAGTCTGTGTTCTACAAGATGTAATTTTAGCACTCCCTTTTAGCAATGCATCGTCGGGGGGAAACAGCAGGTTTACTGCCGTTGCTTCATTCAGTATAATTTGCTATTTGGAGGGGAAAACAAAATCACCTCAGGAGGGATGTTCATTTGTCACGTGGGGGAATTTCATAGCAGGCATTGGGGGAGGGGGGTTATATAATCCTGCAGTGAGAACAGAGCAGGGTATCTGCATGTTGACCCAGCCCTGGAGCCCTGGAGGGCAATGAAAGAAACCAACTGGGGCCTGCAAATGACTCCTGGGTTAGTCCAAATGACAGAATGCAGGTTTTCTCCCCTCATATCTGGAGCCCATGTCCAAAACTATGTTCCAAGAGTAAAGTTGCACCCCTCCTTTTGAAGTCAACAGCTTCCTCTGCTTCGGTACCTGTTATGTACTGAGCTGAATCCTAGAACAATAGGATTCAGAATCAGCGGGAGCTACCCAATCCAACTCCAGGTGGAAGTGAATCCGCAACCTGATTGGCCTGCTGGAGCAGCCAATCAGGCGGCTGGCAGAAGTGAATCTGCTACCTGATTGGCCTGTAGGAGCAGCCAATCAGGCTGCAGGCAGAAGTCAATCCACAATATAATTGGCCCACAGGTGTAGCCCTGAAGTAGCCAATCACGCAAGGCCCATTGTGTAAATAATGTATATAAGCAGATGGTTTTGGGAAAAGAGCCATTCTTCTTCTCCTCTTCTCCTTGATGACTATGAGCTGAATAAAGAGCATGAAATTCACTCTCGACTCCGAGTACATTTCAGTACCTATAAGAAAGCTTCCTACTTCTTGTTTATTTCAGAACCATGAGGACTGGATTTCCCCCCCTGATTTTAGAGGAAGGGCTATAACTCACTAGTAGAGTGAGCTTTGCATGTACAGGATCCCAGGTTTAATCCCTGACATCACCAGGTAGGGCTGGGAATGTCCCCTGCCTGAAATATTGAAGAGCTGCTGCCAGTCAGTGCAAGCAACACTGTGCTAAACGGGCCTGTGATCTGACTAGGTATAAGCAACTTCTTCTGAAGGATTTTTAGTTTAGTATATTGATGATGATGGTGATGATGATGATGGTGATGATGATGATGATGGTGATGATGATGGGTCCTTGGTGCTTTGGAGAATGAGTCACATTAAAGGTGCAGGTGTCGAACTGCTTGCAGGTGGAAGAGAAGGAGAAGGAGGAGAACCAGGCATATCTGGAGGTTCTGAATTGGGCTCCTTATCTCTCTATCTCTCTCTGTCAGGATTCAGCTGCAAATAAAACGTTTTACGTGTGTTTTAAGTGCAATATACAATGTGACACTAAATGGCGATAGTGAGCCTTATGAAAAATTCAATGTATTTTTAAGCATACTTTTTTAAAAAAGAAAAAAGCATTTTCAGAACATTTTTATAAGTGTGTAGATTCCACCGCAGACATATGCAGCATCGCTGCAGAAGACAGGCTCTTGGGTTCTACTAGTGCTTTGTTGAATATTCCTCCAATTCTCCACCAATTAACAGTAAGATTAATTGCACTAAGCAGATGTATAGGAGGGATGTGGGGAGTCAAGCTGGTGACTTGATCACCTCCATCATCGTCTGTTTTTGCACTACTGGATGCTCTTTTTTTCTTTTTTCTTTTTTTACTTTTGCTGCTGACCTGTTTTAGTTGTTTTATAAAACTGATTTTTTTAAATGATCTAAGGGTGGCGGGGATAAATTTTTGTGGGGTAGGTTTCTGCTTTTCCACCTCATTCTTGGGGCACTCAAAAGAATTTCACTCTCCTGGGAATGGATTAAACTATGGAACTCGCTGCAACGGTCATAAAAGAGGGCTGCATGAATTCATGGAGGAAAAGGCTATCCCCAGCTACTAGCCGCCATGACAATGTTCTACTTCCACAGTCAAAAGGCAGTGATCCTTCTTAATACCACTCGCTGAGAACTGCGGGAGGAGAGAATGCTCTTGTGCTCAGGATCTGCTTGCAGGCTTCCCCTTGGGGCATCTGGCTGGCCACTGTGAGAACAGGATGCTGGACTAGGTGGGCCACTGGCCTGATCCAGGAGGGCTCCTCTGAGGTTCCGGTGGCTATATGGGTTTTGGCCTGATCCAGAGAGACTCTTCTTATGTTCTCCCTGCATTGTCCCCACCCCGCCCAGTCATCAATAGATTATTATATTAAGTCAATCCACTCCTAGGAATCCACTCACGCACCTCCAAGCAGGGGCGGAGGAGGGGGGCGGTGGGGGCGGTCCACCCCGCGTGTCACCACTGAGAGGGGTGACAAAATGCTGTGTGGCACTCACCGCAGGGCCTGCAGCGTGCCCAAGCCATATGTCTCTCTTGGGAGTGACGCTGTGGCTTGGGTGCCCACAGGCTCTGCGGTCTGCGCTGCCCCAAACGGTCCGCCTGCTGCCTCCCCCTCAGCTGTAGGCTGGCTGAGTAAGAGGAGGCAGACAGACTCCTTGGAGGCCTCACAGTGCGTCCTGCCCTGGCTCACCCCGCCCCATGGGCAGCTGGCACACGCACCGCCCCAGGCGCCCAATTGGCTTACTCCGCCGCTGCCTCCTAGTAGACGTTGCCATTGCAAAGGACAAGTTCCCATAAGGTGGTCTCTTTCCTTACATCTTTGTTTTTAATTTCACAGAGATAGGAACGCCCACCTGTGAGGCAGTGGAAGACAGATGCCTGCTGTTTGCATGGTAATAGTTTGTGTCACCATAAATTGGAAAATATCTTCTTCTGGGTATACAGAATCTCAAACCTGCTCTGCCAGATCAGGGCTGGTAGACCAGAGAACATTTGCTCAAGCATTCATAGTGGCTCCCGTTTGCTACCTCCTGTTAAATCATTTATTGGTCTTTCCCAGGCACTGGAAATGCAACTTTAAGGGGGAATGGAGAGTCAAAAATGGGAATGTCTACATTCAAGGCTGGACTGGATCAGCCCTTGGGCCTGATCCAGGCATTCTTCTTGTATCCTACATTCTTATGCAAAGTGCCTGCTATCCAGCTGCAATAATAAATTCAAGCTTGGGGGAGCAGGTTATGAGAAAAAAACTAAAACAGTTCTAGGTTGCATCAGCAGAAGACAAGTGTCCAGGTGAAGGGAAGTAAGAGTATTGCTCTATTCTGCCTTGGTCAGATCTCACCTCGAGTGTGTCCTGTTCTGAGCACTACAATTTAAGGAATTCATGGACAAGCTGGAAAATGTGCCGGTACAGTTGAGGGAGTTGGGCATGCTTAGCCTGGAGAAGAGAAGATGGGAGAGTCAAATCTAGAATTCCAAACTTACAATTCTATGAATCTATGAGAATGTACCATCAGTCTTAGGCCACATTAACACCCTCCATTGAAACCACTATGATGCAGTACCACTTTGAGTAGTCAAAGTATCCTGAGAACTTTTAGTAGTCAAAGTATCCTGAGAACTGTAGAATCATAGAATCGTAAAAGACCCAAAGCGCAATTGTTGCAAGAACCACAGCTAAATAATTCCTGACAGTTGGTCATCCAAACTCTGCTTAAAACCTCAAGAGGAGGAGGGGGAGGGGGAGGGGGAGGGAGGTGGAGAGACTGAATTGGAAAGATTGTCAAGAAGGAATATGTGTTCTCTCTGCAGATTTTTTTAAAAATCCAAGGCAGAATCTTCAATTCAGAATCCCCAATTCTACCTGGTCTCAGCCAAAGGACCAATTCCAACTCAATGCCTCTTAAAGGTTTCACCTGCAATTCCTCTCCCCCTTGGTCCTCCTCTCTCTTGCCACTTCTCGTAAACTGCAGGTGGGGGGGTGTTAACAGAATTATATTCTCCAGATGTATGAGGTCCGTAAAAAAAAATGCTAAGCTCAGCTGTGTTCACTGAATGACCCTCAGCATTGGGAAGAGAAATTTCATGCTGAAATATGTCTCCTGAAAGAACAGCTCAGCTCCAAAACACCTTCTGTCATTCCTTAGGCATGATGGCTTTTAAGTGCCAGTATAATGGGTTTACCATCAGACTCCTACATTGTTCCATTCATCACTTACATTATGGCCCCATTCACCTCTGAACGTTCGGCTGAAAGCTCCTTTCAAAAGCAACCCAATCAAAAACTTGAAGTCCCATTAGCCCCTCGATGAAGAGCTATCGGCCCTAACGACTGAAGGCCAGTGGCCCCAGATGCACTTGGCATTTCCATTTCTGAGCTTGAGTGTTTTCCCAACCCACAGAGCAACTATGCTGCAACAAGACCTTGAAAGAAGAACCCCATTTGATTAGGTCGTAGAGTTCCATTTAGCTCAAAATTTCATCATTAGTTTCCTCTGGGAAGCTCACAAGTCATCAGTAGGCTGGATTCCACCTGAGTCATTCTAAGAACATACTGGATTAAGCCAGTGGCCCACCTAGTCCATCATCCTATCCTTATTGTGGACAACCAGATGCCCTTAGAGAAAACCCACAAGCAGGAACTGAGCACAACAGTGCTCTCCCCTTCTGTAGTTTCCAGCAACTGCTGTTTAGAAGCACTGCTGCTGCCTCCAACTGTGGAGGCAGAATATAGCCATCATGACTAGGAGCCATGGATAGCCTTACCCTCCAAGAATAGCCTTATCCTCCAAGAATAGCCTTATCTTCCATGGCATAAGAAGAACCTGGCTTTCAGATGAGGCCATAGGGGATCCATCTAGTCTAGACTCCTTTCTCCCAGTGGCTGGCCAGATACCTATTATAGGAAACCCTCAAGCAGTACTCAAAGACAAGAACAGCGTTCTCCCCTCCTGCAGTTTCCAGCTAACAGATATTGAGAAACATTGCTGCCTCTGACTTTGGAGGCAGAGCATAGTCATTATGGCTAACAGCCTTCTCCTCCTCCATGAATGTGTCTAATACTCTTTTAAAACCATCTAGGTTGTTGGCCATCACTGCTTCCTCTGGGAAGGAGTTCCATAGTTTAACTCTGTGCTTTATGTAGAAGGACTTTATTTTATTTGTCCTGAATCTTCCAACATTCAGCTTTATTGGATGTCCATGGATTTTAGTGTTAGGACAGAAGGAGAAAAACTCTTCTCTCTCCACTTTCTCTGCAAATGCTGCAACAAGGGACATGAGGATTCTGGAGTGTGATGGCAGCATAGTTTGACTCCCTGATGTAAGGCATAAGGAGTTAGTTTTCAGCCTCCTGGGATTCCCATTTGAAACCAGTGACACCATCTGCATCAGCTCATCCCCTCCCCTCCAAGATGCCCAGCTGAGCCTGACAAAGATTCACTTTTTTGTTAACTGATGTAATGTAGTTTTGTTAAGCTGTTTGCTCTCCTGTTTCAGCTTTTATTCAAATGTCAGGACTAATCTCCAGTGAAAAGCCAATACTATTTAAAAAAAAGGAATAAAAGAAAAGAAAAGAATCTGTGAACAGGCATGAATATTTGTTAATTTGCTCTGCAGCCTTTAATTTATTTGGCTATAAATGGCTACTAGCCATGATGGCTATGCCCTGCCTCCAAGGTCAGAGGTTGTCATGCTTGTGAATACCAGTTGCTGAAAACCGCAGGAGGGGGAATGCTCTTGTAAGAACAGGATGCTGGACTATATGGGCCATTGGCCTGATCCAGCAAGGCTCTTCTTAAAGAGGTCTACTATGATAACAGAACTCACTGAAGAAAAGGAAATACATTTATTTCCCTTGAGTTCATTGTTAATGCATGTTGTTACTTTAAGCCACATGAGAGCACTGTTTGCAAACTAACCAGCATTTGCTTGTAGCCTCTCTGTCTAAGTTAACTACACCACTTCAAAAAGCTGAGCCAGTTTGTTCTTCTCTCCTGATGAAATGTCTTTATTTTCATCTCTACTCATTTTGTAAAAAGTTCCGGCATGAATAAAGCCTTTGAACTCCAGATAGTTGTAAGTGGCTATTCCAATCCAATTCACCAAAGCTGCAAGATCTACTAACAGAACCTCCATGCCCAGGAACAGTCTACCTCCAAATACTAGAAGATAGCGAGCAAAAACTGGAGAGTTGCTGGTGTCCTGAGGTCCTGTTTGCAACAGTTTCCTATAATGGGCATCTGGTTGGCTATTGTGAGAGCAGGATGCTGGACTAGAAGGGCTTTTGATCTGATCCAACAAGGTCTTTTTATGTTCTTAATGGATCTACTCTGCGTAGAACTTAGTTATCTTGGCACCATCTCTGAGATAAGAAAAGCCTTTGATTGATTGATTGATTGATTTTCTCTCTCTCTCTTTCTCTTTCTCTTTCTCGTTCTCTGTCTCTCTTGTCTCTGTCTCTGTCTCTGTCTCTGTGTCTCTCTCTCTCTCTCTCACACACACACACCCTTCTCTTCTAGATCATGAGTGATGCTAAAAATATACAAGTGCTGTCCTTTTTGCATCCAAATTGCATCCCACTTTCAATATCCTTCCCTCTCCCTTCTTCCTCCTCTGCTTCTCAGCTCCTTGAGAAGGGTGATAAATTAATGACTCCTTCCCCTGTAGCAAACTGCCAGGCTGCAATATGTGACTGATTACTCTCTGCACCTGTGATTTAGACTCAAAGATGACCTACAAAGGCACACACACAAACCCTCCCCAGCCCTCCTTTGCAAAAGGCACTCACAATGACTGGCAATGAGCCACAAAGCTGCAACTCAGCATGTTGGTAACTTCAAAGTATTCTGCATTCCCCCTCCCTGACTTCCTTCATCTTTGGCTTCTGGAACACTGCAAACCAGAGTTCAGTTTTTTTGTTTTGTTTTCTTCTCCTACAAATACAGAGGGGAGAATCTCCAAATTTCAGTTTCTTGTTTTTTCCCCAACCTGAAATTTCGTTTGCCCCATTTACACATCACTTTGCAAGAAAGAAAGAAAATCCATGTCTGCACAGACAAATCCATATTATTAGTGGTATTACAAGCTCCTCCTGCCTGGGAAATGCTGGTGACCTCTGGCAAAAAATGACAGGCTACCGTAGGAAGGGAAGGTTTACTACATTTTATTTTTGTACACCTACACCTGCTGGATATTGGCAGGCGTGTGAGAGCTGGAAATGTTTCTGAACCTCAGTGAGGCTGTGCTTGGAAGATGCTAGGTAGCTGCACAATAATACAAGGGCAGTAGACTGGGACAGCCAACTTATATCTAGCTCAGTCTTTTGTAGTCTGTGGGGAGTGGCTGGGTGGATCCTAAGAATTGATGGAAGGGGGTGACCTCAAGGTTTACACTATGCCCACCTGCGTACATTTACAACACAGTGTCAAATCCAAGAAGAATGACAATTCTATTTCTTAACATTTGGGGGACATTACCACCACTACTACTACTGTCTACTACTACTGTTAAATTTATTACCTGCCCTTCACCAGCAGCTTTTGGGGCATATCATTTCCCTCCCAGAGCTACAATTCCCAGAGTTCCCTGAGGAAGAGGGATTGAGCTCTAAACAGCTCTGGAAACTGTCACTCTGTGGGGAAGAATGGGGGTCTCCTCTCAACTCTCAGCCCCCTAAACAAACTACAGCTCCAAAAAATTCCCACAGGAATGTTTAAAGTGGTATGATACTGCTTTGAATGTACGATGTCAATGTGGCCTTGGCGCTAGGCAGATTATTGAGATAATATATACCAACTCTTACACACCCATGTTTATTAAAAGCAATTATTATTATGCAATAATTGCAATTATCAGAGGACTGGGATGCTATTGAGTGCAGTGTGCATGCTAATTCTGTTGATTAATCACTGGTGTTGCATTTAATCCCTGCAACTCACTGAGGTCTTCCCGTCCTTGGCTGTGGCTCTGGTTGCGACATGCTTTCAAGGGTTTCAGTTGTCACCTGTTTGACAAGGTGAGATTTTCTAAAGCTCTTCCATGCAGTTTCCTCCCCCTCGGCCTTGAGCAGAAGAGAATCAGCCTAAGGCAGTGAGCAGCAGCACGGCACTGCTAATGAAGAAACATTGGGCTCCATTGCCATTTTAAAAGTGTTTTCATCGGAAGCTGCCTTAGGCAAGGCCAGACCCTTGGTCCATCTAGCTCAATATTGTCCACACTGACTGGCAACAGAGGCTTGCCTGGTTTTCAGGCAGGGTTTAATTTCTCAGCTCTAACAAAGGGTGCTGGGGTTTGTACCTGGGACCTTCTGCATCCAGAGCAGGTACTCCACCCCTGAGCCAAGGGGTAATATAAAATATAAAGTAATATTCTAATCCCCATTGTTCAAAAGACAGGCTTGAATTTAATACTACCACTTCCCCATCAAAAGGTTCCTGAATCAAACTGAAGGCTCAAATGGGTGTTTTTTTTGGGGGGGGGGTAGCAAGGTGTTCTGCCACTGAGCAAAAGCCCTTCCTCATTAAACAGGGATGACATGTCAGCCCTTGATGCTCAACTAAAATAACTATGCAAGTCATGCAAAACAATAACACAGAAATTGTGGAAATTGCATTTCTACTTTAGGAGAAAAGTATATTGAATGTGCAATGGGGGTCAGGGAGAGAAAATATTCCAGGATGTTTTTAACATCTGCATTCAGCGAAATGTCTCCGGTACTTTTCAGCACTTCCTCCAAGGTACACTAACTGCCTGTGTCAAAACAGTTTGCTAGCAAAGGCACCTGCATGTAAAAATGAAAACTTAAAAGCCCTTATCCAGGGTTTGCCTTCAGGCCTCATAAATCACGGAGTGAGGGATCTGAGATCTTGAGGTATTCATGGGAAACTTCTGAATGCTGATGATCCAGGAACAGTATGCATTATGCCTCAGGTTGGCAAAAAGGGATTGTGTAGTGATGACAGAGGCTCAATAGGATTGGCTGAGATGCTCTGGTGTAACAGAGGAGCAGAACAATTCACTTAATGGATCCAAATGGTTTCCAGATAGTGGTAGGGGATGTTTTATCCCATGTTGATGGCCTTTCAGCTGTTGGAATGTGGAGTTAACCAGGGCTATTGACTGTCTGGCTCTGAAGCGTCCTCTCCGATTGCATGGAGCCCAGACAGCCCCGTGGTTTTTGCTGGAACTGAGAGCAATGAAACAATCATTGAGACAGCTAGAGCACCGGTGGTGGAAAACTCATTCTGAATTTGACCAGACACAGGTTAGAGCTCAATGTCGAGCCTACCAAGTGGTGGCAGCGGAGAAGAGAACCTTCTTCACCGCCTCTATTGCATCTGCAGAAAACAGCAGCAGCAGACTCTTTCAGGTGGTTTTCAATCTATTGGAACCACCTTTGTCATCGGGGCCTGGTAGGGACCCCAAGATCTCCTGCAATGCTTTTGCAATATTTTTTTTCCAGATAAAGTTGCTCAGATTCGGAAGGAGATAGACTCCACCATGGGAGCAGGGCCAGGGTGGGAGAGTGCTGGAGTCCTGTATAGTCATGTTATATGGGATCAATTCCAATCTGTTACCTCCAAGGATGTGGACAGGCTGCTTGGACGAGTGAAACCAACCACATGTCTTCTTGATCCTTGATCATAGAAGCGAGCCAGGAAGGGCTGGGCGATGGGCTCTGCAGGGTGGTGCCTATAATAAAGAGTGCCTATATTTGGTTTGACCACCCACTCAACAACCTTGCCCAAGAAGTAGAGATTGGCAACTGGCTGGTAGATACTTAGATTTTCCAAATCCAGGGAGAGTTTCTTGAGGAGTGGTTTTATCATTGTCTCCTTCAAGCAGGCAACGACCACCCCTGGCTCCCTGGCCCCGCCAGTTGTCCCCTCCCTGCTAGTTTTTAATCTGCCAAGAAGATCAAGAGTCCAGAGTGCAAGCCTCCACCTCTGCACATGTTCCAACTTGTTAATATCTTTCCTAAATTGTGGTGCCCCAAACTGGATGTGGGACTGTAGGTGTATTCTGACAAAGGCAGAATAGAGTGAGGCTACCATATTACTTCCCTTAAACAGGACACTGTACTTTTCCTAATGCAGCCTAGAACAGCATTGGTGTTTTTTGCTGCTGCATCACACTGTTGGCTAACGTTAAGTTTATGGTCCACTAAAACTCCCAGATCCTTTTCAGATGTACGGTACTACTGGCAAGCCAGGTGTCTCCCACCTTATATTTGTGCAGCTTGCTATTGCTGCCTAAGTGCAGAGGACTTTCCACACTTCTCAGTCATCAAAGAAATTCTGATGAAGGAGGCAGGATTGGAGAAGTTCTACTTGTAATGGAAAAAATTATTGTGAATCACCTAGGAGATGATTAGTATAAGGCAATTGCCTTAATAAGCTTAATAAATAATAAGATTTTCTGATGTATGTGAGAACAAATGTACTCCTCCCACGCCTACTGTAATGAAGCCCTGGGAATAATTCCTCCCTGCAGTTAATTACAGATGTATTTATAACAAGGCTAAATAAGGAAGAGAAATATAACCCATTTATGAATGGAGAGGCAAGTTTGCTTGTCCCTTACATCATTTTTTGCTCCAGTTCAGATGGCAGATAATTGCTAGGAACATTTTCAGAAATAAAATTTCCCTCATGGAAATCCACTTTTTCTCTGCAGCTTTAATTAATATAATTCATTTCTGTATGCTATTTTCACTAGTATAATTTGAGAACATTTACCAGGCCTACTAGCAGATGCTGCCAAGGGTTGAAATTTTGCCTTTTTACATACAACGCAGAGGTGGGGAAATCAGAATGGTTAGCAGATGCCCTGCAACAATTTTGTAAGCCATAAATTGTGAATCCCTTTTATTATATTTATGCCAATGTAATGTGCTTGCTTCAAATGTTGCAAACCTCAAAAGCTTTCAGCTATATTAGTCACTGAATCATTCAACACCCAAGAAGACTGAGCTGGTAAGAGCTAAGAGATGCTGCTACACTTTCTTCTGCTCAGCTTCCTGTAATCTGTGGATAAAGTCAAAACCCAAGAAGAGCCCAGCTGGCTCAAGCCAATGGTCCATCTAGTCCAGCATCCTGTTTTCACTGTAGTGAGTAGTATGCCCCAAAGAGAAACCTGGACTTGCAACAGAATTTGAGTGCAATAACCCCTCCTGTGGTTTGCAGCAACTGATATTCAGAAACACTGCTAGCTCTGTGGAAGCAGGGCATAGCCTCCATCATGGCTAATAGCCACCCAAAGACTTCTCCTCCATCTAGCTTGGTAACCACCACTGCTTCCTGTTGGAGGCAGTTCCATAGTTTAACTACATGCTGCATGAAGAAGGACTTTCTGAAGAAGAAAAGCAAGCACATTTCCTTCTTCTGAACTTCTAGTTAACGTATTACTTTAAACCACATGAGGTCACTGTTTGTGTAGCTACCTATCCAGCGCTTCCTTGTAGCCCTTGTGTTTAACTTCACTCCAACCCTAAAATGGATGAACCATTTTGTTTTTCCTTGCCCAATTTGCTGATAAAAGATGTTTGCCGTTTCTCGATCTCTTTTCCATTCATTCTGCAAATCATTCCTGCATGAATAAACCCTTTGAACTCCAGAAACTGTAAGTAATTATTTCAATCTAATTCACCCAAGCTGCAAGCTCTCCTAACACTTTCTTTTATCTGTCCTGAATCTTACAGCATTCAGCTTCACTGGGTGTCTATGAATTATAGTGTTCCAAGAGAGGAAGGAAAACCTTTCTCTTTCCATGTTCTTACTTGCATTTTCTCTAACCGAAAAAGTCCTAAATGCACCTTTTCCTCATAGGGCCATGACACCATCCCCTTGATCTTTTTGGGTGCCCTTTTCTTAACCCTTTCCAGCCTCCTTTTTGAGGTAAAGCAATCCATTTGTGTGAATTTTGAGGGAAGTAGATTTTTAAAATTATTGTGCTCGAGTCCTGCTTGCTCTATTGTGTTTCTGGCCACTTTGGCCTGACCCAGGCAGGTTCTTCTTATGTTCTCATTATTGTGGAGGAGAGTAGTGATATATGAGTGTGATCATAAGTGTGAAATCCCATTACCTGTTCACAGACGCAAAGCCATAAATGCACCTACATGTCTCCTCAAAGCACAACATCACACATACCACCCCAAAAACCTTAACAGAATCCTCAATAAAGGCTCGCACCCAACAGGACTTTAAAATTTAATGGGACAAGATGTCCAAACCTCTGCTGTCAGAGTTGTTGTGCCACAGCACCCCGAATGGCCGGGCTGCTGTAATAGCAGGTAATACTGCTGGTCTTTATGAATGGGACCACTTGCTGCTAAAATGTAGCAAGCAGCACAGTAGGGTATGGAGGCTTTCTATTTCAACCAAAAACAGTTAATTAAACCGGTTTTGTTAGAGAAATTGTGTACTTGTGAATGGAATACTGTACTGTATAAAATTGTTTGTAAATGGATAATTCTGTCAAATGAACTTCCAAAATCACATGCATACTATTGTGTTCTGGGAAACCGCTGCTGCCATAATCCCTGGAGTGTGAGGTCACAAATAATAATAATAATAATAATAATAATAATAATAATAATAATAAAATAAAAATAAAAATAAATAAATAATTTACTCTTTATAATTTACCCAGCCACTCTGGGCGGCTTCCAACAAAATAGTCCATCAAACATTAAAAGCTTCCTTAAACAGGGCTGCCTTCAGATGTCTTCTTAAAATATGGAAGTTGTTTTTCTCTTTGACATCTGGTGGGAGGGCGTTCCACAGGGTGGGTGCCACTACTGAGAAGGCCCTCTGCCTGGTTCCCTGTAACTTGTCTTCTTGCAGTGAGGGAACTGTCAGAAGGCCCTCGGCGCTGGACCTCAGTGTCCTGGAGACGCTCCTTCAGGTATACTGGACCGAGGCCGTTTAGGGCTTTAAAAGTCAGCACCAACACTTTGAATTGTGCTCAGGAAATGTACTGGGAGCCAATGCAGGACTTTCAGGACCGGTATTATACAGTCTTGGCGGCCGCTCCCAGTCACCAGTCTAGTTGCTGCATTCTGGATTAGCTGTAGTTTCCCAGTCACCTTCAAAGGTAGCCCCACATAGAGCGCATTGCAGTAGTCCAAGCGAGAGATAACTAGAGCATGCACCACTCTGGCGAGACAGTCTGTGGGCAGGTAGGGTCTCAGCCTGTGTACCAGATGGAGCTGGTAAACAGCTGCCCTGGACAGAGAATTGACCTGCACCTCCATGGACAGCTGCATAGCCTGCAGCTCCTCCAGGGAAGTGTTCAGGCAGGGTTTCTCCAATACAATGGAACCTAATGGAGGTGACTGATAACACAAATAGCAATGTTTGCCCAGACTGTCCAACGAACAGGATGTACCAACCTGTTGATCACTCAAGCTGACATGTGAAGGTAACTTGCGAAAACTGTTCAGAATGTCAATAGCAAATGAAAATTCTTCCTGGAAGGTGCAAGATCTGCAATTCACAAAACGCTCTGATTGACATATTGTAACTTTGACCTGTCTGACCTGTGGAACCTGTCAGGGACTGCCTGGATGCAAATGAGTGGTGGGAGGCACCAGGCAAGGAACCCCCACTAGCTCAAAAGTGAGCCGTATTTTCGTGTATCATTTTGAAATCCCTCAGCTACGCTTGGGAGCCATGTTTGCTCTTGTGTTTTTTGGGGGGGTTGTTTGTTTTGTTTTTTGTATTTGCAAACTCAAGGCCAAGGTACCTAAATGTTCGTGATAATTGAACTGCAAGAGCTAAAAACAAGTTTAATGGCCTTGTATTATCCTTTAATGGAGATGTACAGCTCCTGTTTATCGCTGGATGGCTGGCACCCAGAGGAGGATTAATTGGCTCTGATGGTAGGGAGTACTATGCTGTGGGCTTGGTGGGTGGGGAGCTGGAGATAATGGCCCTGATCACAGGAGATGCTTCTTGGCATGAAGGCATAGTATGCTTTTATGTTGGAATGGAGATAAAAGCCATGTGGCCAGCCCATGAGAGAAATAGCTGAGAGAACACTTAGTTCTCACACATGAGTTTGAGAGGGGAGCCTTGCCAGTGCATTTCAAGGAAAGCTTTCTTACACTTAATCAGATCGTTGGTCCATTGGCTCAGTGTTGTTGGTGCTGACTGGCACCTGCTCTTCAGAGTTTCAGGCAGAGATTCTTTCCCAAGACCTACCTGGGAATGCTGTCAGGGATTGAACATGGGATCTTCTGCTTGCAAGGCGGATGCTCTAGATCAGGGGTCCCCAAACTAAGGCCCAGGGGCCGGATGCAGCCCAATCGCCTTCTCAATCTGGCCTGCGGACGGTCCAGGAATCAGCATGTTTTTACATGAGTAGAATGTGTCCTTTTATTTAAAATGCATCTCAGGGTTATTTGTGGGGCATAGGAATTTGTTCATATATTTTTTTCAAAATATAGTCCGGCCCCCCACAAGGTCTGAGGGACAGTGGACCGGCCCCCTGCTGAAAAAGTTTGCTCACCCCTGCTCTAGGTAGATTACTGATCTATCTAACTCAGTATTGTTTGCACTGATTAGCAGCAGCAGCAGCTTGCCAGGGTTTCAGCCAGGGAGTCTTTTCCCAGACCAACCTGGAGGTGTCTCTTGTTCCAAACTGGGACTTTCTGCATCCAAAGCATTTGCTCTACCACTGAGCCCTGGTCCATTCCCCTAAAACTCTAGTCCTCATTGTTCTGAATAAAGGGCTGGATTAAATAGGAACGTAAGAAAATGCCTTATATTGTGTCACTCCAATGGTCCATCTAGTTCAGGAATGTCTGCACTGTCTATAAGCAGGTGTCAGGCAGGAGTCTTTTCCCAGCATACCTGGAGATACCTTTGAAGATTGAATCTAGGATATTCTGCATGCAAAACAGGTTGCTCTGTATCTATGGGGCTATGGACCTTCCTGGATTTTGAGGTGTACACAACAAGGTAAACAATGCAGAAAAATGAATCAATAAGTGAAAACAACCCACAAAAATGCATCATATTAGGGAAAATATTGAGAAAATGTGATTTGAGAGAGAAATTCCATGAGAACTTTTTAATATATAAAAAACAAAAAACAAAACTCCTATGGAATCCTAAAGTACAGAACCTAAGAGTGGAAGAATGAGAAACTGATCAAACCATACATTCAAAGCACTATGAGACCGCTTTAAAAAGTCATGGCTTCCCCCAATGTATTCTGGAATCTGTAGTTTATCAAGGGTGCCTAGAGTTGATAGGAGACATACCGGGTATGTTTCCCTCTCAGCAGTGGCGTAGCATGGGGAGGCCCAGGGGAGCCATGGCCCTGGGCACAAAATTCTGAGGAGAGCCACAAGGCACCTGCTTCTGTGGGGCTCCCTGCCCCACTGGCAGACATCAGAGCAGCCCATTGGGGGGCTGCTGCTGCCACCACCGCCCAAGTGCATCCTGGACCCTGTCCCTAGCAGAACCTAACAACTGCAGAGACTCTGCGCAGGGTGGACAGAGGGCTCCCCCTCCCTCCTCATGCTCTCAAGGGTACATTCCTGAGGCCAGTCCACCCTTCAGTCTCCAGGTGGTGCAATGGTTTGCCCGCCCCAGCTGCCAGCAACCCGCACTACGCTACTGCCTCTCGGAGCGATGATTGCCAGAGTGGTTTAACAGTCAGTCCCCCTTTACAAGGAACTCTGAAATTGCAGCTCTCTGATGCCTTCCCCCAAAGAACTCTGGTAGCTGCAGTTTGATTTGTTAAAGGTAAAGAACCCCTGACAGTTAAGTCCAATTGCGAACGACTCTGAGGTTCCGGTGCCCATGGCGGAAGTTCATGCTCCAGCACCGGGGGGGGGGGGGGTGTGAAGAGCAAACGGGGGTGAGGCTGGTGCACGTCCTGGGAGCGTAGTATGCCCATAGCTGTCAACTTCCGGAATGGAAAATAAGGGACCCAGTGGCGCGGCACCGGTGCTGGCTCTGCCCATGTCCGGGGCACTGGAAATCAGTTCTGCGCTTGTCCAGACATGCGCAGAAGCGACTTCCGGTGCCGGGCTGCCCATGTCCGCATGTCTGGGCACCGGGAATCGCTTCTGTGCATGTCCGGATATGAGCAGAAGCGATTTTCAGTGCCCAGACATGGGCAGAGCGGCAATTTCTGGCAGCACTCAGCAAGTGAACAAGCAGCCAGCTGCCGAGCGAGGCATTTTACCGGGTGGCAGCTGGCTGCTCACTCGCAGGAGGGCGCCGAGCCATCAGGGAGGGAGAGGAGATGCTTCATTTGAAATCCGGTAAATTTCCAGGATATTGAACAATCTGGGGTTGTGGCGGGGAACGGATTTAAATCTGGGAGTTTCCCGCCTAAAAAGGGGAGGGTTGACAGCTATGAGTGTGCCCCCTGTGGGGGTGTGGCGCCCAGTACGGATGAGGGAACAGCCACGATGGCACCCTACTGGGATCGCACTGCCAGGGCCGGTGAGCTCCCCCCCCCACACACTCCTCTTCCTCCGCCAGTGTGCGGTGCTCATTTCGCTTTACTGGCCAAGGGAGCCAACATTTGTCCACAGGCAGTTTTTCCAGGTCATGACTAAGCCGCTTCTGGCGAAACCAGAGTAGGGCACAGAAACACCGTTTACCTTCCCGCTGGAGCAGTACCTATTTATCTTTAACCAGATGTCAAAGAGAAAAACAACTACCAGACTTTTAGAAGACTGTTTAGGGAAGCTTTTGGTGTTTAATAGATTATTGTTTTTTAATATTCTGTTGGAAGCCACCCAGAGTGGCTGGGAAAACCCAGCAAGATGGGTGGGGTAATAATAATAATAATAATAATAATAATCATCATCATCATCATCATCATCATCATCATCTACTTGCATGTCATGCTTTCAAACTGCTAGGTTGGCAGGAGCTGGGACCGAGCAATGGGAGCTCACCCCGTTGTGGGGATTCAAACCGCCGACCTTCCGATAGGCAAGCCCTAGGCTCAGTGGTTTAACCTACACGCCACCTGCGTCCCTTTGATTTGTTAGGAAACACCTATTTCCCTTTGCACAACCATATCCAGCATGAATTTGTCTGACCCTTTTTTAAAGCCATCCAAATTGATGACTAAGGCTCCTTCTTCTGGTAGCAGGTTCCACAGTTTATACGCTGTGTGAAGAAGGGATTTCCTTTGTCTATCCTGAATGCTCTATCATTCAGCTTCAGTGGATAGCCCTGGGTTCCAGTGTTATGAGAGGGTGGGGAAACTTTCTCTCTCCACTTTCTCCATGCCATGCGTCATTTCATAAACTTCCATCATGTTGCCTCTCCATCGCCTTTTCTCTAAATTACAAAGCCTCAAACGCTGCAACCTTTCCCCACAGGGGCATTGTACGTTAGATCCCAACATCTCTGTTCAGTGCAAGCAGCTAAGTTAATTTGAAGAGATGGGAGAAGACAGAGAGACAGGTCAGGAAATGGAGGAGAAGACATACGGCGATCCTAATAAAGTCCCTAAATTGTTTGGCACCTTGGGAAAAAGAAATTGCTCACAATTAAATGTCTCAGGTGAATGATTTAATTTCACTTTAATAAGACAGCGCCTGTATGTTGATTTAATGTCAGGCCATTATTAAAACTAGATTTAATGAGTTTCAGGGCGCTGGGAAGCTATATAATGGAACATGACTACATCGACTTCCTAATAGTTGAAACACAGAATCTTTTATATTATTATTCAACTCCTAAGAGAATGGCTGAGCCCCGCATAGTAATCCAGGGCGCATCTGTGAAGGCAGCAGCCTAAGCCCCCAGTTTTCCAAGTTTCTGGAGCCCGAGTAAACAGGAGAGAGAACCTTAACTCTCATAGAGTCGTAGAATTGTAGAGTTGAAAGGGACACCAAGGGGCATCTAGTTCTACCTCCCAGTGGCGTAGTGTGGAGGTTGTGGGGCATGGCCCCGGGGACATTTTTTTTTAGGGTCCGCAACCAGGTGTCCCCTGGGAAGCTGCACCTGGGCTGGGCCTTCCATTTTAAAATTCATTTAGTAAGTTTTGGCACAGATCTTCAATTTGTTAAGGTCATCTTGAATCCCAATTCTGTCATCTGTGATATTAGCTGCCCCTTAAACCATCAAGGTTTTTTGGTTTAATCAGCTCATACTATTTACTCCTCTTACTATTTACTATTTTTGTTTAATCACCTCTTACTATTTACTCCGGGATGCGGGTGGCGCTGTGGGTTAAACCACAGAGCCTAGGGCTTGCCGATCAGAAGGTCGGCGGTTCAAATCCCCGCAACGGGGTGAGTGGGCATATATGGGGAGAGGTGACCTCATAGGTAAACTGGTCCCAAGTTGTTAAGGACTTTATATACTAATGGTAACACCTTTTGTTGCTGGATTGATGTTTTTTGACAGCCTGCTCTGCCAAGTTGGCCACCAGCCAGTGTGCTGCGCTCGCTCTGAGGAGGCAGGATGGGATAATGACTTTGTAATGTATTCTGGGCTGACAATGGCCTTTCTCCACAAACGCGTGACCTTCAGCTCTTGAATATTTCAGGCTGACCTTTCAGGGGTGGAAGCATCCCTGCGGTTTTCCCCACCAGTCTACCAGGGACACACTCCAGAGTCCAATCGGAAGGGCCACGAGGAAGCTTATTCCTCATTTGGTATGAAGGTGTCACGGCAGCCATTACTCAGGAGGGCAGCAGCACATCGCCATCCATCTTTAATGAAACAATAATTGCCTTATCTCTGTGTGACAAGGCTCCCTTTCTTCTCCATCTTGTGCTGGTTTCTCCCACTACCGCCCTCCAGCATCATTCAGGGTCTTAAATATGTACAGCAATATAGTTGGCTTAATAAATCAGCACCTTTTGAACTAACTAGAAAATTTACTGGTGGTGCTTCCGATGTGGTCAGTGCAGGGGGCGGTTCAAAGGGCATTCCAGAACAGATCACTGAATTGCAGTTCATTGTTCGCTGTCCACTACCACGTTTCTCCGAAAATAAGACACCAAAAATAAAAAAATTCCTTCAGTAGCACCTTAAAGACCAACTAAGTTTATCATTGATATGAACTTTCGTGTGCATGTATCTGAAGAAGTGTGCATGCACACGAAAGCTCATACCAAAATAAAAACTTAGTTGGTCTTTAAGGTGCTACTGAAGGAATTTTTTATTTTACTTCGACCCAGACCAACACGGCTACCTACCTGTAACCACACCAAAAATAAGACACTCGGTAGAATGCCCTCCCACCAGATGTCAAAGAGAACAACAATTACCAGACCTTTAGAAGGCATCTCAAGGCAGCCCTGTTTAGGGAAGCTTTATTATTATTATTATTATTATTATTATTATTATTATTATTGAGTTCCAGTGAGTTCCAGGTGAAAAAAAAAGCCCCGGTCCTGCTCGTTTCTGCCTTGGTCAGACCACACCTGGAGTATTGTATCCTGTTCTGGGTGCCACAATTTAACAAGGATATTGACAAGCTGGAACAAGTGGGCATAACTCCATGCAGGGACTGAAGGGCAACAGCCATGCTGGCTGACTGGAGCAGGCTGTTCCAGAGAGACATGGGGGTGGAGCTTAGGATCAGTGGCGTAGCATGGGGGGGCTGAGGGGGCGTGGCTCCAGGTGCATTTTTTATTTTTGAGGGGGCATGACCAGGTGCCGGCACAGTAGGCTCCCTCATCAGAACCTGGCTCCAGTGTGCCTGATCCAGGGGTGGAGAGAGGAGAGTTGGCAGCAAATTCGCCATCCCTCTCCTTGGCTGGGCGCCAATGTGCAAAGATGCTGTTGAGGCAGCTTTCTCACGCCCAGTCGCAGCTCCACGCCCAGGTCAGGTGTGCTCCCTCAGCATCCTGCCCCTCCTTGGGGACACGCCCCATGCACTGGATGATTCTAAGTCCAATTCTATGCCTCTAAGAAGTGTTCGTCCCTCCTGAGGTGTCAATGCTGTGAATGCCTCCTCCTGCTGCTGCTGTTGCAACCCAACTTTTGGCCATGGATGCTTGCTTACTCTCCCCATCCTCCACTTACCTTACTGCAAGATTTGAAGAAGTGGGGGGAAAGGTGTCGGTACTGCATAACATTGTTTCCCGGGGGGGGGGGCGCACTGGCTGTAACAATATGAAAACATTTCAGAGCATGTCCCCATAGTAGGTTCAGGCAAGCCAGAAAAGGAGGATTTCAAGGCAATAAATGAAACCATTCCTTTTGTATTTGGTCATTAATGATCTGAATCTCGTCCTTCCAAGACAATTTGGGGGGGAAATGAAGTTGAAAGTCAAGCCGTTGACACCCACTGCCTCACAGCTCTGTTTGATGGAGAAGGGATTTAATGCCATTCATCATAATTTAATTTTAAAACATATCTCTTAATTAAATGGATTTATTAAAATCCCCCAGTGGCAAACCTTTTTCATGATTTGAGGAGGGATTTCCTTTGAATGTCAAGGAGCAAGTTCATCAATGGTTTTGCCATAATAGCTGGGCAATTTATCCTCTCTGTGCCCTTCCATGTCCTGAATTTTTGAGGGTGACAAGCAGCAAAGGAGGACCAAAAAAAGGATATTGGGGGTGGGGGAGAGAGAATTTGGAAATTGTGAATGGGGTCAGATGTCACAATGTGGTTTGTCCTCGTATCAGTGTATTAATGATGATGATGATGATTTATCTATACCCTGCCTTTTTTCTTGATGGAACGCAAGGTGGCTTACAAATACAAATAAGAACCACTAAAAACATTGGGGGGTAGGAAATCATTAAAAAGCAATTAAACATTAATAGAACTAAAACTCTATACAGTTATAAAATCTGTTTTAACCATATCAATGATTACAATAAAAACAGCATGGCACCAGCCCTTTAATTAAAAACAGTCAGTTCCCCAAAGCTTGTTGGAACAAGAGTCTTCACCTGCCAGCAGAAAGACAGCAAGGAGGGAGCCAGTCTGGCTTCTCTTGGGAGGGACCTCCAACAACTTTTGTCTTCCACAACCACTTCCTTTACCGTTTGGTAGTGTGGGTGAACATTAACACCACATTGGTACCATACATTTAAAGCACTATGATACCACTGTGTACAGTTCTGGTCATACCACCTCAAAAAGGATATTATAGAGTTGAGGGAGGTTTGGAAAATGGCAAACAAAATAATCAAGTGGATGGTTGCCTTCCTCTCCAGAGAAGAGGACCCAAACCAATGGCTTCCAGTTACAAGAAAGGAGATTCTGACTAAACATCAGGAATAACTTTCTGATGGGAAGAGTTATTTTACTGGGGACTCCTTGAAAGGTGGTGGAGTCTCCTTCATTGGAAGTTTTTAAGCCGAGGATGGATGGCCACCTGCCATGGATGCTTTAGCTGAGATTCCTGCATTGCAGGGGGTTGGACTGGATGACCCTTGGGACTCTTATGCTCAGGTCCTGCTCGCTAGTTTCCCACAATGGGCATCTGGTTAGTCACTGTGAGGACACGATGCTGAACTACATGGGACATTAACAGGGCATTTTATTTTATTTTTCATCCGGAGCTCACAGGAGCTCAGCTCTGCCACCTCTCAGGTGGACACCATTGCCATTCTAGGAGAAGTTAATGTTGAGCTGCAGCACCTCTTTTCCTAGAAAAATAGCACTGGGCTGATACAACAGGTGGCTCTTGTGTTCTTACACCTATGAACTCGTCTTTCTCCTGGGCTGACCTTCAACAGGTGTCTGCTCCAGGTTGGCAAGATGTCTCCAGCACTCTGCACCCGCTCCTATGTAAGCCCCCAAATCCACATGCAGCTTCAAAGGGGGAGATCAGGAGCCTTGGTAAACCACTCATAAGTGAGTTCAAACTTCTCTAATAACTTTCCTCCTGAAGCCTTTTAAGTCTTTCCTTGGGAAGGATGAAATTTTGTGACGGAGACTGGCCTTAACAGCCTTAGTGAACACTGCTTGCTGAATACCAATGAAGACTTTGGGGGCTGCTGTGCCAAACTCTCTCACTGGTCTTGAATGCTGGGAAATTTAGGGAGGGGACTGCACACCAGTCCTATTAAACAGAGGTGGAGAAATCTAATTTGCAGCACTCATTTGAGTCCGCTTGCATGCAAGGTCACACTCGGTGAGCTTCATGACCAACTGTGAGCATTTGAACCCTGGTCTTCCTTAGGTCCTAGTCAAACCACTAACCCACACTGCCTCTCACCCTCCTTTCCAGAAACTTGCAGATATTATTCTTGCAATCAATATTGCATGGGGAGGACGTCCTTGCATCTTTTCAAAGGATCCATTTTCTGTTTTGGTTTGGGGGGGTAATAAAGGCACGGGGATCAATTGCAGCCACAATGTTTCATTCATATCTCCTGCTGCTATTCCCCAATATCTATTTGGTCTATTATATTCCCAGAGCATGTGATAAAAATCCATTCCAGCTTTTCAACAATGGTTGCAATTACTCTTTTCAGTATCAGACTTATTAAGTGTCTTCCACTGACGGATGCCTTACCATAGCTTGTGAGACTGAGGATTGTTAGCTTGCTCTGAAAGACTAGCATTGCTCAGTGCATAAAAAGGACCTGGGCACAAGAGCCCTCTCCCCTCCTGCAGTTTCCAGCTGGCATTTAAGTCACAACATAGAATAATATAATAACATAAAATCCTGCTGAATCAGGCCAATAGCCCATCAAATCCAGCACCTTGTTCTGACAGTGGGTGACTAGATGTCTCAGTGGGAAGCCATCCAGAAGGACCTCTGAGGGCAACAGCATTCTCCTCACTTCTGATTTCCAGCAATTGGTATTCAGAGGTAGACTGCTCCTGTGCATGGAGGTTCTGCTATGACAGTAGATGTCCATATGGAGAACCATACTGGATTGGGTCAAAGGTCCATCTAAGTCCAGCATCCTGTTCTCACAGTGGCCAAGCAGCAGGGGAGGAGGAATGGGTATGTGGTGGGGGCAGACCACCCCGGGTGTCTTCACTGAAGGGGGTGACATTTGGCAGTCATGGACAGGTGGCGCACCGAATGTCCACCATTGGTGGCTCGCTCTGCCCCCAGGTGTAGGCCGTGTGCGCTGCTCCGTGCACCCAAGCGGCTATCCCGTACCTGGGAGGGCCCCCTCCACGCCCCACCCCCCTTGGGAGCGCACCCACCCTGCCAAGCAGATGCCCCAAATCCTCTTTAAAAGCCACTCAAGCTGGTGGCCATTACTGCCTCCCATGCAGGTCACTTCCACAATTTAACTATATACTGCATGAAGAAGCCTGGGTAGCTCAGTTGGTTAGAGTGTGGTGCTGATAGTGCCAAGGTTGTAGGTTCGATCCCCATATGGGACAGCTGCATATTCCTGCATTGCAGGGGTTGGACTAGAGGATCCTCAGGGGTCCTTTCCAATTCTATGATTATATGAAGGACTTTCTTTCATCTGCCCTGGGTCTTCCAATTTTCAGCTTCACTGGATGTCCACAAGTTCTAGTGTTATGAGAAAGGAAGAAAAACTTGTCTCTCTCCGCTTTCTCTATGCTGGAGATGATTTTTATAAACTTCCATCTTGTTGCCGCTTCCTCGCCTTTTCTCTAAACTAAAAAGTTCCAGACTCTGCAAACTTTCCTCAAAGGGGAGTCGTTCCATCTTCCCTTGATCGTCCTCAGAGGCCTTCCTGCCTGTTGCAGTTTTCTCACAAAAGACGCTTTAACTGTGATGATGGGGACCCTTCTCTTTGTTTGTTCCCTCATAAGGTTATGCAAAGAAACTTTTACTGTCATCTGTTTCAGAGACACCAAGATTGAAAGCAGGGTGGCTCATTTGCATGATAAGTTGCTAGGAAACCATTAAAAGGCTGGATTAAATTACAATGCCCTGAATCTCCCCCCGCCCAACCCAATATTTAATTAAAACCTTTCGTGTGACATTTTTCAAGAGCGATATTCCATCATCTTTTAATGGCTTAAAGAGAGAGAAGTTTTCTCAGATGGGGAGAGCAAAAGCAGGCACCAAAAATAGGGTTGGGGGGCACCTGCCTGGGATCCCACCCATGAAGGGATCCGCCTGCCATTTTTCGGAGCCTTCTGACTCCACAGCACCTCCTTGTTTAATCACTACCTGTACACCTTTTCTCTCTGAGGTGAAGAGTTGGAGGAGCCACCATCTGGGATGTGAGCATGGGGACTTTTTACAGTCCAAGCACCATGTTCCCTTCTGGGTTACCATATACAAACTGGCAGGAAGGACTAGAGAAAAAGTTAGGATGAGTAAAGGATGTGAATTTCCTTCCCTCTGTACCGTAGGCCAGTTTCTATACATAGAAAGCTGCCTTATATTGAGTGAGACCTTTGACCCATTTAGCTCGATATCATCCACCCTGGCTGGCAGCAGCTCTCCAGGGTTTCAGGCAAGGGACTCCTTCCCAGCCCCATCTGCAGATGTCATTGGGGACTGAACCTGTTACCGCCTGCATAAAAAGCAAGTGCACTGCCACTCAGTTATAGCTGCTCCTGATGATCTCTAGAAATTGCATTATATCAATTATTATTATTATTATTACTACTACTACTACTACTACTACTATTATTATTATACCCTACCCATCTGTCCAGGTTGCCCCAGCCACTCTCGGCAGCTTCCAACAAAAATACAGTGGTACCTCGGGTTAAGTACTTAATTGGTTCCAGGGTGCCATTTGCACCCCGAAAAGTACTTAATCCGAGTAGAGATAGCGTGCATGCATGAAGCGCTGATAGAGCACTTCTGCACATGTGTGCACTGCACAGATCACTGTGCTACGAAACCCAGAAGAAAACACTTTCGGGTCTGCGAAGTACTTAAAATGCAAGTACTGTATATTGCTGCGTATAAGACTACTTTTTAACCCAGGAAAATCTTCTCAAAAAATCAGGGGTCGTCTTATACGCCAGGTTGTATTTCTTAAAAGGCGAGTATATCCCAAACTCTATGTTTAACTGGAAAAGTTGGGGGTTGTCTTATAGGCTTAGTCGTCTTATACGCCGGAATATACGGTACTCAAACTGAAGCGTACTTAACCCGAGGTATGACTGTACAGAGGGAAAGGGAAAGGCAAAAACACACACATAAAAATCAAACATTAAAAGCTTCCCGAAACACAGCTGCCTTCAAATATCTATAAAAAGTTATATAGTTGTTTATTTCCTTGACATTTGATAGGAAGGTGTTTCACAGGGCAGGCACCACCACCAAGAAGGCCCTCTGCCTGGTTCCCTGTAACCTCACTTCTCGCAATGACCCCAGTGTCTGGGCTGAGCGATGGGGGTGGAGACACTCCTTCAGGTATATAGGGCAGGGCCAAAGCCATTTGGGGCTTTAAAGTTCAGGACCAACATTTTGAATTGCACTCAGAAACATACTGGGAGCCAATGTAGATCAATTATGACTGCTCCCAGTCCTCAGTCTGGCAGCCACATTCTGGATTAATTGTAGTTTCCGAGTCACCTTCAAAGGTTGCCCCAAGTCAGACCACTGGTTTATCTAACTCAGTGTTGTCTACTTTGACTGGCAGTGCTTCCCCAGGGTTCCTGTCAAGGCGTCCCTCTCATCCCTACCAGGATATACCACTGGCAACTGAGACTAGGAACTTCTTGCATGCTAAGCAGATGCTGTGCCCACTGAGCAACTTGGCCTTTCCCCAAAGGCCACCTTTGCAGGTACTCATGGAGACGCAATGTTGATTTTCAGTGTTTATACAACAGTGAACACGGAGGAATTCACCCAACATGCTCAACTGAATCCATGCTCAACTGAATCCATGCCTGGAATCCATGCTGGCACTTTTTCATCTAAGAAGGGCACCCACCAGTATTTATCCACCATCAAAACTTCTGTTACGCTCTCTGGAGTAAGGCTAAGCTCAATCTAGCGTGGTCGATGGAGCACACCACTTTCCTGTGTGGCCAGTAGCACACGGAGGCTCAGCGGGTGGTTGGGAAGAGACCAGCTTGCTTTGAATTAATAAAATGTTCCTCTTAGAGGCTGGCTCCTTGTTGCAGGCTAGTACAAATCTCTCTTGACAGCACTTATCAATTATTTGGGCTCCTCTTCTGAAGGAACAGCTCTGTGCTGGTGAAGGATACGGTAGCAGACAGTGGGATTTGCAAACAGCATTTTCAACCGCGCAGATTTGTTCATTCCTGTCATTACCTGTAAATGTTTTGGAACAGGCAAGAGAAGGTGGCAGAACCAGCCACCCACTTTCTGGGATCCTTTTTTTGGGTGGGAGGGGTTATTGGTTGCTTCTTCCTTTTTAATTAAAAAATGTGAAATTCAAAGGGCCAAGCCTTATTCTGGGAGATTGCAAATGCATAAATGTTTCCACTTTTAAACCTTTTATTATAGATGTGGTTAAAAATAGAATTCTTTTTCCGATCCCCTTTGCAAACTATTGCCTTCCTTATCTTTGTTATCTGGCTTCCTTCACTGGAAATCTCTAAATTTGCATGAGAAATTAAGAGACTAAATTTAATGGAAATCAGTGGTGGTATAGTAGTTCGTGTTAGACTAGGACCTGGGAGACCAGGGTTCAAATCCCCCCACTTGGCCATGAACCTTACTGAGTGACTATGGAGCCAGTCACTATGTTTCTCAACCTGACCTACTGAGGACTCAAAGGGTTGCTTAATTTTTGTCTGTTTGTATGTATTAACACTCTGTCCACTGCTTTGGAAGCATTTGGACCAAAAAGCAGTATCCGAATGAGCCATGCCTTTTCATACGGAAACATAGAATTGTAGAGTAGGAAGGGACACCCAAAAGTCACCCAGTCCAACCCCCTACCATGCAGAATACCAGCTAAAGATGGCTGTCCAACCTCTGTTTCAACATCTCTAGTGAAGGAGAGTCCACCACTTTCTGAAGGAGTCCATCCCACAATCAGACAGTCCTGGCTGTCAGAAAGTCCTCCTAGGCTGGATCTAAAAAGTGTTTCAGTTAAACATGTTGTAAACTTTATAAAGGGAAATCACATTGATGAAAGTCGGGACTCCACAGCACCATCTGGTGTCACAGTGTTATAATGCATATAAAGCGCCTTTTCTTTACGAATGTAGCTGAGTCTCTAATGTTTTTAGTTGGAATCTCCTTTCTTGCAATTTGAATCAAAGGATTTTTTTCCCTTTCAAATCCCCTTCTATTTAAAGCTCCCTTTTCAAAAAGAGCAGCAGTTAAAAATGAGTTACATGAGTTTTCCTTCCAGAGAACATGTCCTCCATACCCAGGAGAGGCCCGGTTTCACCATGTTAACATACCAATCAATTTATGTTTTAGTTTATTACTTGGCAAGCCACTTTAATTAACACACCGTTAATATTATTTGAGATGTATTATCACATGAGTCAGCAATACTCTGGCTCCCCCCCGCCGCCGCCGCCGCACACACACACACACACCCTCCCCACACGAATGTCCAAAAGTGGTAATTGGAGACCAGTGCAGACTGATTGCTGTTGATTTAGTAGTAAAGTGGAGTAGTTATGAAAAGTGATTTATGAAGCTGTAAAAAGAAAGGTTTTTTAATGAGTTTACAGTCGAACCTCGGTTTACGAACACCTCGGTTTACGAATTTTCGGTTTACGAACGCCGCAGACCCATCTGGAACGGATTAATTCACCTTCCATTACTTTCAATGGGAAAGTTCGCTTCAGTTTATGAACAGACTTCCGGAACCAATTACACTCATACTTCGGGTTAAGTACGCTTCAGGTTGAGTACTCCACGGACCCGTCTCGAACAGATTAATCCACTTTCCATTACTTTCAATGGGAAAATTCACTTCAGTTTATGAATGCTTCAGTTTATGAACAGACTTCTGGAACCAATTGTGTTCATAAACCGAGGTACCACTGTATAGGGTTTGGTGGAGAGAGTGAGGATTTGCTTGAACAGAAAAGTTTGGCACAGTATGCTTTGAAAATCCTATAAACAAATTAGCCTCTACAGACAACAGGGCTGACACACACACACACACACACACACACACACACACACACCTGTAAAATGCCATGGGGGGAAGGTAAGGTAAAGGTAAAGGGACCTCTGACCATTAGGTCCAGTCGTGACTGACTCTGGGGTTGCGGCGCTCATCTCGCATTATTGACCGAGGGAGCCAGTGAACAGCTTCCAGGTCATGCGCCAGCATGACAAAGCCACTTCTGGCGAACCAGAGCAGCACACGGAAACGCCATTTACCTTCCCGCTGTACCTATTTATCTACTTGCACTTTGATGTGCTTTCGAACTGCTAGGTTGGCAGGAGCTGGGACCGAGCAATGGGAGCTTACCCTGTTGCAGGGATTCAAACCGCCGACCTTCTGATCAGCAAGCCCTAGGCTCTGTGGTTTAACCCACAACGCCACCTGCATTTTGAGGGCCCTGAAGCTTGAACTGTTATGGGCACCTTTCTGCAACCAGCAATGAGGTCTGAGTAACCACTGCTATCTTCATCAATGGGGCTTTTTCACAACAGATCACAAAAAACTACTACTCTCATCTTTTGATTAAAATTGTTGTACTGAATTATCTCACATGTCAGTGACTGGTGTGAATAAACTTTCCTATGCCTTACAATTTTCAAGTTACCATGACATTCCACCTTTACAACATCTCTGCTACTAACTCTCAAACTTTGGGATTGTTGAAATATATCAACAAAAAGATTAATCAATATGAGTTATGCAATTTCGCATTGGGTTTACTGGACCCGTTTTTGTTTTTTTAAGAAATCTGAACTAAAGTCACTTTTGGGGCTCCTCCAGAATTAAGGGCCCTGAAGCTTAAGCTTCATTAGTTTCATAGTAGATCCGTCCCTGCTTTAACATATACATCATATAATAATATGACATATAATACGTCCTGGGACTGATAAGCTACAACCAAGGAGTTTGCAGAAGTTCAGAGCCTCAGTCTAGAATCTTTGAGAATTAAGAACAGGTGTGGTCCCTGCATACTGGAGGCAGGCAAATGTTGTCTCCATCTTCAGAAGCGGGGTGGAGGAGGAGACCCAGGTAACAGTTTGACATTGATACCAGGAAAGGTATCAGTGCTATTATAGACTGTATCTATTGAAGCCAAGTGTCCCAATGTGGAGAGTCCATTGGAGGTTTTTAAGCAGAAGTTGGATGGCCCTCTGTCATGGATATTTTAGTTGATTCTACATAACTTATGGGGGAGAAACATGGCTGCATTTGGTATGCTGTGAATAGTTCTGGTTGCTTTACTTCAAAAATGATATTGTAGAGTTGGGGAAGATTCAGAAAAGGGCAACCTAAATGGTCAAGGGCACAGAATGCCTCCTCTGTGAAGAAAGGTCCCAGCATTTGTGGCATTTTTGTTTAGAGAAAAGTAAAGAAGTAAAGAAGTGACACAATGGAAGTTTATACAATTATTGGTGACATGGAGAAAGTGGAGAAAGAAAAGTTTCCCCCCGTCTCTCTAAACTAGAACTTGTGGACATCCAAAGAAGCTGAATGTTGGAAGTTTCAGGGCAGATAAAATGAAGGACTTCTCCATGCACATAGTTAAACTATGGATCTTGCTCCCCCCAGGAGGCAGAGATGGCCACCAACGTGGATGGCTTTAAAAGAGGATGAGACAAATCCATTGAAGAGAGGGTTATGGATGGCTACTTGCCACAATGACTATGCTCTGTTTTCACTGTTGGAGGCAGAAATAATACTAGTCAGGGGCTTCTGAATACTGTACTAGTTGCTGGAAACCACAGAAGGAGAGAGTGCTGCTCTTGTGCTTGGATCCTGCTTGCTGGTTTCCCATGCGGAACTGTTCAGCCACTGTGAGGACAGGATGCTGCTCCTGGTTATGCAGCCTGAAGGTTAAGCTCATTCACCATAAAGATCTTGCAACTATTCAGAGGAGAAGCTTACCCAAAAGCGAAACTCTGGAAAACTGCAATTCTGATGCGCTTGAGGATTACCCTGCACAGTAAGCAATTTGTTGTGATTCAGAGGCAGATATCAACTGTCCTTTTCAGGGTTTTTCCATCCTCAGATGGAAACTAGTTTGCAAAGAAATGTCTCTGATTACATGTATATCTGGGGTTCTTTGTTGGTGCATTGCTGGGAAAATTTGAATTCCCAAAATAATTTGTTATTTCCCTCTCTCTCTCTCTCTCTCTCTCTCTCTCTCTCTCTCTCTCTCTCTCTCTCTCTCTCTCTCAATTCTGCTTTTTGAAATCCCTCTAGGGCAGCAAATAACACTCTTTTTTTCCCCTCTCTCTTAATCAGCAGGACATGGAAATCTGCTGATGTGGGCAGCTGCCAGTCAGAGCGTGTCCTTTTTCTTTGCAAACCATGAACCTTGTATCCTTAATTAGGACTCCCTGATGGGCTGTGAAATGTACTGGGCTGGAGTTCACACTGAAGGTTTCTTTGCTTGTATACACAATTGCATGTTTCCATGGAATCCTTGAGTCACTGAGCACTTGCAAGGCCATCTAGCCCATCCCCTGTTTGATGCAAGAAATCCAAATACATAAGATCCCCAACAGATATCTGTCCTGCCCCTGACGCACTCTACATGGCAACCCTAGCCTACCTTTCCCAAAATTAGTGTGCATGGGGTGGGGTGGAGAGGGCAAAATTATATTTACCGGTAGATCAGAAGCATAAATATTTTGTTATTGCGGGGAAGGAAAGCAAGAAACACACAGCACAGGACATGCAGGCATAGTCCTCTCCTGCAACATTCTCCCTGTCCGCATAAAGCTGGGTGACTGTTAAGAAGGAGGGGGGTATACACAGCTGCTCAAGGGGGTCCATTTCATGCTCGAACAGTTCTTACTGTCAAAAAGTTCTTACTGATGTTTAGTCAGAATCTCCTTTCTTGTAACTTGAAGCCATTGGTTCAAGTCCTGCCCTCCAGAGCAGCAGAAAACAAGCTTGCTCCATCTTCCAAGTGACAACCCTTAAGATATTTAAAGATGGCTATCATATCTCCTCTCTGTTCCCTCTTCTCCAAGCTAAACATAACCAGCTCCTTCAACCGCTCCTCATAAGGCCTGACCGCTGGGGGAGGGCGGCGGACAGCTTATGCTGACCAGAGCCCAGCAAGGTCTTGTGGGGGGGGGAATCCTTCAGAATTACATCCCCCCCTCCCTCCCCCCCTCACCTAATGGCTGTAAGTTTCCCTTTGTGGCATCTGGCTGGCCACTGTGAGAATGGGATTCTGGACTAGATGGGCCATTGGCCTGATCTAGCAAGGTTCTTCTTATGTTCTCATCACTCCGGCCACTTGGGTGCCATCTCTTCCATTGAAAACCTATGTCACAAGGCCCATTGAATCAAGTGACCCCCATAGCTGTAGCAAAAGCCAGCTCTACTATCATTAGCCATGTGCTAATGTGTTAAGCGACGGTCTTCCCGATAGAGATAGAGTCTCTGGCTATCCAAGCAGACATAATCCCACTAAGAGCATCTCTTCTGTCGCACAAGCAGAAATGGTGCACACACCCCTTCCCCCTCCCCAAAGTAAGAGGGTTAGCCAATCAGCTCAGAGCGCTGAGGTGGAGAGAGAAAATGTCTGCCTGATCTATACATCAAGCAGGCAAAGATGGCAGGGTGCACAAAGAATGAATTGAGCTCTCCTCTCCATACCGGCAGCGCTGCCAGCCTTTGTTTCTCCGCTGGTTTCACCCCCCTCAAGTATTTATTCCCTGCTGCCCTCATTCTTCACTCACCTAAAAATGGGAGACCTGCTCCCCAGCCCTTGGAAGTTGATTTAATGCTACTAAATAGGAATATCAAAGTTCCAGCATGGGCCTGGCTTTAATTAAAATGACAAAGGGAAAGGGATCTACAGGGGTGATTTACTGGAGTGGGGGGCAGCAGTGGGGAGGGGAGGGGAATGTTATATTTGCCTCCAGCTTTTTTAATTAAAAATAAAGCATGCCAGGCATTTCAGGTGCGAGAAGCTGCTGGGTGAGTATGTGAATGGGAGACAGGGATGCTTTCAGACTGAATCATGGTGGGGAAATATCAAGAAAGCTCCCCGTACATGATTGTTAAATCTCCCTGCCTGTTGCTCCGCCACCACAATCCAGCAGCCCAAAGCAGAGAGCGGTAAAGTTGTCCATGTCCCACCACCCAAAGTAGGGATGGTGAAACCATGGACAGACATGGCTGTAGATGCCTTGGGGAATCTCTGGTGAAAATGGGCTCATCGAGGGTTATTCATAATGGCGAGAGAATGCACAAAATTGATTTAAGATGCACACATTCCCCAGGGATTATTGGAGAATATGCATACTTGCATTTGTATTGCATCTGTTTTATTTATATCCCGTCTTTTTCTCCAGGGATCTCATGGTGATATACATGCTTCTTCTCCTCTTCATTCAGTCAATCCCTGAAGCATCAACCCTGTGAGTTAAATTAGACTAAAATGGCAGCGGCTGGCCCAGGGTCAACCAGGGAGCTTCATGGTCAAGTGGGGATTTGAACCCTGGTCTCCCAGGCCTTAGTCTGACACTCTAACCACTACAGTACACTGGTTCTCATAGCTGGAGAGTGTACAAAGTTCAGCTTATATATGCACATTTTCCAAGCCTTGTTGGAGATTAGACTGGGAAATTATGGAAGGATTATGTGCACTTTAACCACTCAACTTACACCTCCCTTAACACACACATGCCAAACTACAACCAGCAGCAGAGGACACCTGGGGCAGCACACCCAGGGGCAGGGTGAACCGCCCATAGGGGTGGGGTCGGGCGCACAGCACCCATAGGGAGGGACAGGATGGGTGGCACCCATAGGGACAGCACACGACAAGCAGTGCCCATAGGGATGGGGCATGCCGCGGGGCCTCAGCAGCCCAAAGGCGGGGAGGGAGGCAGCAGGTGGACAGCGTGGAGCCTGCAGGCACCGGAGACGCATGGGTTGGGTGCGCTGCAGGCCCTACGGTGAGTGCCACCCACCATTTTGTCACACCCGCCCTCAGGGGGGACACCCGAGGTGGACCGCACCTACCACACACCCCTTGCTACGCCCCTGACTACAACTCCCATCAGCCCCAGCCAGCGTGGCTGTATGATGCTAGGGCTAATGGGAGCTGTGGTGCGAGGATGGTGAAAAGTGCTTTATCACTTGGCTAGCATTCTAACCTTGGAAAACCTACAGAGCAGTTGTCTTGTGTGGGTAGCTAGAGCTCTAGACCAGGCACCCCCAAACTGCGGCCCTCCAGATGTTTTGGCCTACAACTCCCATGATCCCTAGCTAACAGGACCAGTGGTCAGGGAAGATGGGAATTGTAGTCCAAAACATCTGGCGGGCCGAAGTTTGGGGATGCTTGCTCTAGACCCTGTATAAACACAGGAGGGCTGGAGGTACCTTCCTGCTATATGACACAATTCTCTCCAACCTCACCTCACCCCCCACCCCTGCTTTTGTTTTTTGAAGTAGCAACTCATGTTCAAGGCCAGCTTGTGTTCAACCTTGCAGAAGGAGCAAATTAGTGGATGAGGAGTTTGCGAGCCCCTGGGAGCCCTTTGCACCATCCTGCAGTCTATCGCTATGTCTCTTGCTCCTGTCCTGATGTTTCTGCTTACAGCCTATGAACTGCATCTCCCAGGTCACAAGGGGGGTAGCTTTCTTCCCTCAAAAAGCTTCCCTGTCATTCATTTATTGTTTCATGTCTTTGCATCCAGCCTTTCTCCCAAGCTGGAATTCAGGGTGGCTTCTTGTATTTTAAAACTGTCGTTACGAAATACAAAGTAATAGTGCCCTAAAACTGTAGAGTTGGAAGGGACCCCAAGGGTCACCTAGTCCCACTCCCTTGCAATGCAGGAATCACAGCCAGTTCTTTTTAAATAGTTACATCAGATATATTTTAAAGATATATCAGAACAAGCAAATGAAATCCAGTTCGCGCTGAAAGCAGTGCAGTGGATCAGCATCTCCTGGAACCTTAGGGCAATTCCACACTTTTGCTTCCCTGTGCTTCCTAGGCATGGGTCCAAAAAATTTTCTGTTTGCTACTTTCCCCGGGAAAAACCCACTGAATCAGAACAAATGTCAATCCTCACAAAACCCAACTGGCACTTGTTCTGATTCAGCGGTAAAGAAGGGGTTTTCCTAGGGAAAGCAATGGAACTCGTGGAAGTGTTGGACGAGCCCTTTTGGAACAGGGGTTAGGGGTTCAGGAACACATGTTGTAATGAAGGGAGGTCTTAGCCTTTCATATGCTGCTTGGTTGCGAAAAGAAAAGGATTTCCAAAAAGAACAAAACAATAGAATTAACCGTAAAAACAACTAAAGGTTTTTTTTTAAAAAAAAAGAATTAAAAGCAGCAATAAAGTAAAAAACACATTGGCATTCTAGATATACCTGAATATCCGGTCCGGTATACCTGAAGGAGCGTCTCCACCCCCATCGTTCTGCCCGGACACTGAGGTCCAGCTCCGAGGGCCTTCTGGCGGTTCCCTCATTACGAGAAGCCAAGTTACAGGGAACCAGGCAGAGGGCCTTCTCGGTAGTGGCACCCACCCTGTGGAATGCCCTCCCACTAGAGGTCAAAGAGAACAATTACCAGACCTTTAGAAGGCATCTCAAGGCAGCCCTGTTTAGGGAAGCTTTTAATGTTTGATGGATTTCTGTATTTTAGAATTTCTGTTTTTTTGGAAGCCGCCCAGAGTGGCTGGGGGAACCCGGCCAGATGGGCGGGGTATAAATAAATTATTATTATTATTATTATTATTATTATTATTATTATTATTATTATTATTATATATGGGCAGGCTTCCCTAAACAAAACTGTTTTCAGATGAGAAGAGTACAGCGGAGGTGCTCATCTGATATCAATAGGCAGGGAGTTACAAAATGCATAGGTATTACTATACCAAAAATATCTATTTTTACAAAATGCATATTGTGTGGCTCCTGTAACACACACACACAGAGAGAGAGAGAGAGAGAGAGAGAGAGAGAGAGAGAGAGAGAGAGAGAGAGAGAGAGAGAGAGAGAGAGAGAGTAGCCTGTGATGTTATTTACTCATATTCCAGTAGTTTATTGCTGTTTCAAGCTACAGGCAGATGATCTCAATCCTAAAATCATAGAATTGTAGAGTTGGAAGAGACCACAAGGGTCATCAAGTCTAATTCCCGGCAATGCAGGAATCTTTTGCCCAACATGGGGCTTGAACACATTACCCTCATGCTCTACCAGCTGAACCCTTTGCAGACAACCAGATTAAAAGCAGTAAGAGAACTTTCTGTGCTTTGTCTATCCAAAGAGCTCAAGGTGCCGTGCATAGTTCTTCACATCCCATTCATCCTTACAACAACCCTGTGAGGTAGGTTATTTATCTGTCTGTCTATACATACGCACACACACACAGAGAGAGAGAGAGAGACAGACAGACAGACAGACAGACAGACGGACGGACAGACAGACGGACAGAAAGACACAGAGACACAGAGACACAGAGACACAGAGAGAGAGAGATTCTTTTAGACCTTTCTAGAAAAAAGTAGATTGCTCTTGCTGTTCTCGATATTGGTCTGTGTGGCTGTGGGGGAGATATTCTGCTTGATTTACTGGTAGGCTGGCCGTGACAGGGACCAGATCCCCAGACATGTTTTCTTTTAAACCCTGGGAGGTTGTCTGCTCTGCCTCACAAATGGAATTAAATAATTATTCTCTGTTCCTTGCCTCCCTCCAGGATGAGGCTTATTAAAGGCAAGAGCCGGATTGCAGACTGTCTACTATCTCCTCACAGCCTGTCTAGATTGGATTGTGTTCTTTTATCTCCATAATCCCCCAAGCGTTTTAATGCTGGGAAAGTAATGGCATCCTAAAGCCAAATTTAATTTAAGACTTTCCCTCGCTTTTCAGAGTTGGATTTTTTGCAGAGACAGCGATAAGTCTTGCTCACTGTCTGTATTTAAAATATCAATCATGTTTTGAAAGCGAGGGATCTTTGTGTGTGTGTGTGTGTGTGTGCGCGCACACACACACACACACACACACACAGAGCAGTCTGGGCTAAAGAGACAGCTGTATGGGTATGTGTTGTATTGAGATGTGATAAAAGGCAGGAAATTGCTTATTTATAGAATCATAGAATCGTAAAGGGATCCAACGGGTCATCTAGCCCAACCCCCTGCAATGCACAACACTCAACTAAAGCATCCTTGAAAGGTGACCATCCAACCTCCAAAAACATGTGACAACCCTTTACATATTCAAAGATGGCTATCCTGTCTCCTCTCAGTCTCCTCTTTTCTAGGCTAAACATACCCAACTCATTCAACCATTCCTCATAAGGCTCAATGGTAGAGCATCTGCTTTGCCTGCAGAAGGCCCCAGATCCAATCCCCAGGTAAATCTTGGAAAAGACTCGTCTCCAACACCCTGGAGAGCTGCTGCTAGTCAGTGAACATAAGAACTTAAGAAGAGGCTGCTGCATCAGACTAAAGGAAGTCCCATCTGGTCCAGCATCCTGTTCTCACAGTGGCCAACCAGATGCCCTGATGAGAAACCCACAAGCAGGACCTGAACCCAAAAGTCCTCTCCCCTCCGGCAGTTTCTAGCAACTGGCAGTCAGATGCATAACTGGTTTTGATGATGGAGGCCAGATATACCCATTGTGGCTAGTAGCCATTGACAGCCTTGTCCTCAATGTATTTGTCCAATCCTCTTTTAAAGGCATCCAAGTTGGTAGCCATCACTGGCTCCTGTGGCAGTGAGTTCTATAGTTTAACTGTGAAGAATAGTTTTCTTTCTTCTGCAGCATTTCTTCCTAGGGGAGTTGCTCCACCACCATTTTTGTCAGTTTGGTTGCCCTTTCCTGGACCTTTCCCATCCCTGCTTAATCTTCTCTAAGTGTCTAAATAATGAGCAAGATGGACCTAACGCAGTTTCTTATAATATGAATGACCAAAAATTGTTGGAAGGTTGGAAGGCATCCTGAAAAATCAAACACACATGAGGTTTTAATTTAATTTAATTTAATTTTCAACCACTCTGCCAAGAAACATTTGTGAAAAACTGTGAGCAGTTTTTGGCTCAGCCTGGACTGCATCAAATCTAAAAATATAATGCTATGTGTGAGATAATTACGGGCTATTCGGCTTAAATCAATGTTAGCTTTTCAATGCAAAAACAGAGAGGCATTATGGGGGGGGGACAACAAGTGGGCAAGTTTGTTTAAGAACAGTTGCTCTGGCAGAGGCCCTTGTTGATAGAACTGAAAGAGAACCCTAAGGTCATCTAGTACAACCCCTGCAATGCAGGATTAACATTTAAATAATCCCTGATAGACAGCCACCCAACCTCTATTCAATTTAAGCATCCTTGACAGGTGACCATCTAGACTCTGCTCAAAAACTTCCAATGAGGCACACCTTTCCATAATAGGTGGGATATAAATATTTTAATAAAATATATGTTATTCAGACAGTCATTTTTTTAAACCAACCATTATCAACTGATGGCTTTTTAATTGATGTTTTTATTCCCCTCATTGATATTTTACCTGGCATATGTTGCCTTGCTGTAACTTTATGAAAGTGTAGATTACCAAATACCTGCATTGCATGGGGTTGGACTAGATGACCCTAAGGGCCCCTCCCAACTATAAAATTATATGATTCTATGAAATGAAATAAATAAAGGAATTACCCCACCCCACCCCAAATTACAATTAAATCTGACTGTTATAAACCTTCTATCTGAGTGTGTTATTTCTTGCCAATATTCTTCAGCAAAACATTTTCTCCTGATTATGTCCACCACCCTGAGCAGGACTGCATGCTGAGCCTTGCACTGGAAGAGATGAGATTCTCATGCGTAACAACTCCATCTGGCTATCTTCATAAGCACAAACCCCGAAAAAGTGTCTCCCTCCCTTTAAAAACTTCAGTTGGGATATTTTGTTTTGACACACACACACACACACACACACACACACACACATGCACACACAAAAAGCAGGGGGGGTTACTGCTCAATTATAATAAGCAAAGTCATCTGGTTCTCAACAATTGTACCACAGTATAAGAAAGTTGGGAGCCTAAGAAGATTTTGTTTTCTGCAAAAATTCTGCAACACTTCCAATAATTAATTTTTTTAAGCATGAAGCTAAATTATTTCCAGGTATTACTTGATTTGGTTAAAACATGCACAAGAACATGAGAAGAGCCTGCTGCTGGATCAGGACAAAGGGGGCTCACCCAGTCCAGCTTCTACTTTTCCCAGTTGCCAACCAGGTGTCTATTTTGGGTCTGAGCACAACAACAGCTCTCCTCCCCTGTAGCTTCCCGCAACTGGTGTTCAGAAGCACTGCTCAAACCATGGAAGCAAGTACGGTAGCCATCGATAGCCCTCTCCTACATGAATATGTCCAATACTCTTTCAAAGCCACTTAGATCAGTGGCCATCACTGCTTCCTGTGGTAATGAGTTCCATAGTTCACCTGATAGGTCAAAAACTAGATGGACATCCAAATCATTCTTGCATCTCATTATATACAACACATTTCATTGTGCAATGTCTTGCAAACCCATTTTCCACCCCCACTGCCCCAATAAATTCACTGGCGGTGATAGTACTAGTTTTGGATATTTATCCCTGCTTAATGTTAATATCTCATAACTATGGAACTTACTCCCACAAGTGGCAGTAATGCTCACCAACTTGAACAGCTTTTAAAAAGTATTGGACAAATGAAGCTGTTGATGGCTACAAGCCATGGTGGCTTGGCTTTGCCTCCACAGTCTAGAGGCAGCAATGCTTCTGAACCCCAGTTGCTGAAATTGTAGGAGAGGAGGGGACTCTTGGGTTCAGGTCCTGCTTGAAGACTTTCCATTGGAGCATCTGCTTGGCCAGTGTGAGAGCAGGATGGATGGCTGGATGGGCTGCATTTGGCCTTATCCAGCGGGCCAAATGGACTTCCTATTGGGGCATCTGCTTGGCCACTGTGAGAAGAGGTTGCTGGACTAGATGGGCCATTGGTCTGATCCAAGAGGGCTCTTCTTATGCATTTGCATTGCAAATTGACTAAAACATACAAAACTCTTGTCAGCGCATTGCCGAACAGAAACACACATCCACCAGAATTTGCCTCCTCACTTGCAACCTGCTCTGTTTCAATCCACTGCGTAGCACAAAAGCCCAGTGGAAGTATTTATTTCCAGACGGTCTCTCTTCCTACACTAACGGAAGTAAAATTAGACTTCGGGGAACAGATTGCTGGAGGGGCGGCTGGCTGAGGCTGCCAAATCACTCTCCAAGCGTGCCATCTCAGGCTTTGTAGCAAAATGACTGTCATTGTCACCATGAATTAAAACAAACTCAACCGTTGATGGATGGCTTCTTGAGAATGGCTGAGGGAGAGAGGGCGGGTCTGATGGATGGATGAACAGTGCCGTTCTAATTCATGCACTCCAAGGAAATTTTAATTAACGCAAACAAGAACCATTTTGTATTGATACAGCAAACAGCAGTGGTTAAGAACATGTGAATGCAAGTGCCTGCTGGGTCATCCCAAAAGGAGCCCATCTAGTCCAGAATCCTGTTCTCACAGGGGACCACCAGCTGCCCTAATGGGAAGCCGACAAGCAGAACCTGAGCACAAGAGCAGCCCCCTCTCCTCCTGCAGTTTCCATCGTTATTCAGACTCATGACTGCCTCTCCAACTTAAAATAAAACTAGTCCTCAGTGTGGTGTAGTGGTTAAGAGCAGTAGTCTCGTAATCTGGTGAACCAGCTTCACTGTCCCGCTCCTCCACATGCAGCTGCTGGGTGACCTTGGGCTAGTCACACTTCTCTGAAGTCTCTCAGCCCCACCCACCTCACAGGATGTCTGTTGTGGGGGAGGAAGGGAAAGGAGAATGTTAGCCGCTTTGAGACTCCTTAGGGTAGTGATAAAGCGGGATATCAAATCCAATCTCCTCTTCTTCTTCTTCTTCTTCTTCTTCTTCTTCTTCTTCTTCTTCTTCTTCTCCTCCTCCTCCTCCTCCTCCTCCTCCTCCTCTTCCTCCTCCTCTTCCTCCTCCATAGTTCCAAACAATGGAACTTACATAACATAAGAAGCTGCCTTAGACTGAGACAATTGGGCCCATCTAGTTCAGTGATGCCTACACTGACTGGCAGAGGTTCTCTGGGTTTTCAGGCAGAGAGTCTTTTCACAGCCATATCTGAGACGCCATTGGGGATTAAACCTAGGGCTTTCTGCATGCAAAGCAGATGCTCCACCTCTGAGCTACAGCTCCCTCTGTGTTATTATTATAGAAGCACTTGTTCTAAACCGAACAGCACTTGGATTGACTTGTTTATTACATTTCTCTATTACAAAGCAGCAGATGCTACATAAAAGAAAATTAAAAATCCTGCCATGTTAACATATAGTGGGAGTGGAATTGTATGTGCAGATTAAATACAACAAACTTCCCTAACCTCCTCTTCTCACAGTGGCCAGCCTGATGCCCAATGGCAGAACCTGAGGACAAGAACACTCTCCTCTCCTGCAGTTTCCACCAGCTGATATCTAATTGTAGAGGCAGAAAACAGCTGTCATGGCTAGTAGTCATAGAAAACCTCCTCCTCCTCCTCCTCCTCCTCCTCCTCCTCCTCCTCCTCAGATTTGTCCATTTCTCTTTTAAAGCCTCCAAGTTGGTAGCCATCACTGCCTCCTGTGGGAGTGAGTTCCATAGTTTAACTACATGCTGTGCAAAGGACTTTCTTTTATCCATCCTGAATCTTCCTACACCCTGCTTCATTGCATGTCCCCAAGTTCAGGGGGGGGGGCGACTTTTCTGTATTCACTTTCTCTGTGCCATGCATAATTTTATAAACTTCCACCATGTTACCTCTTGCTCACTTTTTCTCTAAACTAAGAAGTCCCAAATGCTGTGCCTTTTGTCATAGGGCTGTCACTTTTTTGATCTTTTGGGTTGCCCTTTTTCTCAACCTTTTCCAACTCTACAATATCCTTTCTCAGGCAGGTGAGTGACCTTCACAGCCCAAACTGTAGACAAATAGAAAGATGGATAATTAGATTGACTTACAGGTAGGTAGCCATGTTGGTCTGACGTAGTCAAAACAAAATTAAAAAATTCCTTCCAGTAGCACCTTAGAGACCAACTAAGTTTGTGTGCATGCAAAAGCTCATACCAATGACAAACTTAGTTGGTCTCTAAGGTGCTACTGGAAGGAATTTTTTTTTATTTTGTTTAGATTTACTTACCGGTACTTACTTACTTACTTACTTACTTACTTACTTACTTATTTCAACAGATTTATACACCACTTGATTGCCAAAAAAGCCCCACCCAAACCACAAAGCAGTTTACAAAGAGAATGAAGCAATTTGTAACTCATGTAAAATATTTGCCCATAACAAGATACATTACCCGATAAGCTATTAATTGCCTTTAGGAAGAGACTCTAGGAAGGGACTGATTGCAGCGTTAGCTGGCAGAGAAGGTATCCTAGTTTACACTTACTTTTCAGAGCCAGAGGTTGGAAAATAAACAACAGGATGGGAAATTCACTTTAATGCCTAGCTTTGAAATTCCCAGTATTATTATTGTTGTGGTGTTGCTCCTGGAAATAGTAAACGGTACCAATTTTTTTCTGTGATCTAGCAAAGTCAGTATTGATGCCAGGCCCGAGGACTAAGGAAGTTATAACTATCAACTATTTTGTTTTATTTTTTCATAAAATTTATACACTGTTTGATTGTGGGGGGGTTGGGGGGATGACGACAATGACCTCAAAGGGATTTACAAAAAGAATAAAACAATAACTTTATCAGTATATTTTAAAAATCAGCAATACACTAAAAACAGATTAAAATGTACATCACTATTCTACATGGGGTAGGCTTGTCTAAATGAAAATGTTTGTAGTGGGCTCTGAAAAGAGTACAATGAAGGGACCTGCCTGGTTTCAAGAGACAGAGTTCCAAAGTGCACAGGTGCTGCCACACTTCAAACAACAACAACAACAACAACAACGAGTTCTTGGAAATGTGGAATGGTTATTCTGTGCCAGTGGTTGAGTGAGTGCAGGTGGGGCAAGGCAACATTGCGAGTAAACTGGTCCCTGTATCTCGCAAGATTTGGTCCTTTTTCCCTGCTGCAAAGCTCACCTATTTCAAGCACTGTGTGCCATCAAACCTCTTCCTGGAAGATGCAAGTGGTGAGGAACAGGGCCCAGCTTCTCCAGACGATTAAAACCAGTGTGTGTCCCTTTAAGAGGGGGCTCCCCATCCCTCAGGCAAAGCATAAAGCTAATGCAATGAGGCAGTTGCCACGGTAACAGCACCAACATCCTTTTTTGAAAGGGAGGGGAGAAGAAAGTAAAAGGGAGTCTTCTAGAGCAAATTGGCATCCAGCAGTAAAACCCACATCTGATGCCAGAGCATATGTTAATCTGGCCGATGGGTAACATCTATTTAAGAGATGGCTCTTCCTTTAATTTTTTTTTTATTTAAAAAAGAGCCTTTGTGTTTCATGAGTGTGTCTGTGTGTGCCAGAATAATGCTTGTTTTAAACTGCTGCTCACACTAGGAGATTCTTCCCTCAATCCCCAGAGCCTGACTGCTTGCTAAATATTATTTTTTCCTATCCTCCTCCTCCTTCTCCATTGCTCTATAAACAACGTTAAGAGTACTGCCATTATTTATTGATTTATTTAAATTTATTATTATAATACCACTCACTATGGAATATTAAATTATTTGATGTTGTTATTTATTTATCTATTTGTTTCTTTAAAAACTATTTGTACACTGCTGCGTCATAATAAAAGCATCAGAGTGGTTTAGAGCAACGAAAACATAAAAGCATACAATAAAAGCATTAAAAAGTTTAAAACAGACATCAATTAACCACTGTGGAAGGATGCACTTGTGTTTTGTTGGAAATAAATGCCATTCATCAAAAAGAAAAGAACACTTGTATCCATTCTATGTTTGCATCCGTGGTCAACACTGTTTCTCTTCTAGAAGAGTCAAAGATGCGGATGTCAAAGAATCATAGAACTGTATAACTGGAAAGGCACCCAAGGGTCACCTAGCACAGATAAATAATCCCTGGCAGATGGCCACCCAACTTCTTCTTAAAAATCTCCAGTGAAGGAGAGTCCACCACTTTCTAAGGGAGTCCTTTCCACTGCCAAACAAAACCCTTACCACCAGAAAGTTCTTCCAAATTATTCAGATTCTCCTTTCCTGTCATTTGAATTTCCTTTGTTGGAGGTTTTTAAAGAGAGGTTAGACCAGTGTTTCCCAACCTTGTGCCTCCAGCTGTTTTCGGACTACAATTCCCATCATTCCTCACCAGTGGTCTTGCTAGCTAGGGATGATGGGAGTTGTAGTCCAAAAACAGCTGGAGGCACAAGGTTGGGAAACACTGGGTTAGACTCTCACAGGGATTCTTTAGCTGTGCTTCCTGAATTGCAGGGGGCTGGACCATTCGATGATTCCATGAGTCTGACATGAGGAAGGTGTGTTGTGGTTTGGGATAAATGTCCTCCTTGGCCAAATTGGGAGCCAGTGCTAAAGGAAGCTGTGGTGCAGCTGCTCACCCTTCTATGGATACCTACAGTACTCTAGATTTCCAGAGATCATTCTTTGCAAGCTGTTAGAGCATTGCTGCCTATACATTATGCCTCTAAAGCACATTCTTTACCTCAAAGAAGTCTGGGTACAGTACTTTGTGCCTCACATAATTGTGATTTCCAGAAACCCTGAACAAACAACAGCGCATGGGCGTACCCAGCATGGGGCAGGGGGGGAGCTGCCCCCAGAAGCAGTATATATATATATAAATAAAGTGAAGATCACGTGGCTCCTCAAGAAGCACAAGGCGGCCGCTGCAGCTGCCGCCGCAGTGTCGTCGGACCCGCTGGCCCTGCTCAGCCCCTGCAGCAATGCCTTGGAGCCGTCGTGACTGCGGCCCTGCCTTGCCTCACCCTCGCCCGCCCCGCCACCACCCCCTCTCACTCAAACTTCTGCCCCGTGCTCAGCCGGAGACTCCACTGCCCGTTTCCCTCGAAGCGGGAAAGAGAGACGGCTCTGGAGCAAGTGCGAGCCTGCCTTGGAAACGAACTCCTCCTAGCAAGGCTGCAGTGCGCGGTGCGGCGAGCAGAGGCTGTGCTTGGAAGCAGCGCTCGCCGCGGCTCCAGGAGCCGAGCCGGGCCGGGCAAGCGCAGTCGCTCGCGCCCCTCGAATGGCAGAAGGCGAAGCGGAGTGCTCTGCCAGGCACCCTTCTCTCTGCCGCCGCCAGCCAGGGATTAATTGAACATCCTGAGAAGCGATTGGCTGGAGTCTTGGGAGATATTTGCATGAGCACCAGAGCCGAGGGAGGAAGGCTCCCCTTTGGATTTCTTTCCCCCTTCCCCTCCAAGGGAGGCTTCTTGTGGCTTTCTCTCCCCATCACTCCTCCCTCCCTCCCTTCCCCACGCAGTAGACCCTCAATGCCCACATTTGGAATGAGCAGCTGAGGGAATGAGACCTGGCGCAGTTCGCCACTGTCCCTAGGATCCATCCAGGTGGCTCCCGGGGAAGAGGCACCGGCCGCTGGCTATGGGACAGCAATCCAGCCCTGGGAGCAGCACAAGCGCCGGTCAGAGGAACCTGCCGGTACGCTAAGCAGGGGCGTGGGGTGGGGTGTTTGGAGGCTGCAGTTCTGGTCTGTTTGCACTTCTTTGGGAGGATGGCGATGCCGTCGGGCCCGCTGGCCTTGTAGCCCCACCCACGTTCCTACCCACTTCATGGCTCCTCCCCTCCCGTGCCTTGGCCCCACCCCTAAACTACCATGTCTCTCTCCCCCCCCCCTAGTTTTGATCCTGGGAACGTCCATGCCACAGCGGTCACCATCTTGATAAATTGTGTCCTATTTTTATACAAAAAGTATAAGACACCATATGATTTTCTTCTGAATTTGTAAATATTGGTTGTTGTTTTTAAGCGCACTGCTGCTGCCATTGCAGATAGTCTATCATTAGGGTGTGATTCCTGCATTGCAGGACTGGATGAGTCTGTGGTCACTTCCAACTCTAAATATTCTATGATCCGATGATGATGATGATGATGTCCATATTGCAGTTGGAATGAACAAGCAAAAGGGGGAAGATGCTCTGAGTCAGGATCTCATTGGAAAATCCTACCACTGTGAGTTTCTGGGTGGCAAGAGGCAGCAGCACCAGCATATGGGGAGTCAGGGCTTTGGGATATAGGACACAGTTCAGAGGCATATCTAGGGGTTGATGAAACTGGTCCCCGCCATGGGCACAAGCTCAGGGTGGTGCAAAAATGCCAAAGTGATATGAAGGTAGACCACTGGAGACTATGGCGTGTATAATGTATATTAATGTGGTAATGTGACACCTCTGTCATGGTGGGATCTTGCACCATGGCACAAAGATGCGTGAGTATTTTCACCCTTCCTCCTTGCCAAACAGTTACTCCAGATGCTTCGAGAACTTGAGTAACTTAAAATGTAGTCATTTCTAATGTGGCTATTGCAGTAAAGTGTTTTTTTCCCCTGTGGGGGTGCTGATACAGCTTGCCAAAGGCAAAAGGTACCCTAGGTATGCCTCTGAAACTTCCTTTCTGTATAAGGAAGTTTCTGTATAAGGAAGTTCTGTATAAGGAAGTCATGCTGGTCCAGCTAGCACAGTGGTGTAGACACTGACTGGGAGCAGCAGCAGCAGCAGCAGCAGCAGCAGCAGCTATCCAGAGTTTCCCAGCTCTATGTGGAAACACCACTAAGCTTGAACCTGGGAACTTCTGCAAGCAAAACAGGTACTCTTCCACCAAGCTATACATCATCCCAGAAATATAAAGTATGGTTCTAGTCCTCGTGGTTCTGAATAAAGAACTGAATGAAACAGGGAGAAAGCTGCCTTATATCTCAGCATTAATTATCTACACTGACTGGCAGCAGAGCTCCGGGGTTTCAGGCAGGGGGCATTTCCAGCCCTGCCTAGAGATGCAACTGGGGTTTGAGCCTGAGACCTTCTGCATGCAAAGCAGGTGTCCTGTACGCTGAGCTACCTCTCTTCCACAGAGGGACTGCTCTTCCTGGAAAGGCTATTACTGTACTGCCAGGGCGTGTCCGCTCAGTCGCTGCCCCCACCCACCCACCCACCCAGCTCCTTCACCTTGCATATTCAAAGCAAAGCAGTTGTCATTATTGGAGGAGGGGCACCCAATATGTCCCAATTTATCTCCAGTAAAGGTTCACTGACCGCGTGGACCTGCCCCTGAACTCCCCCATCCGTGGGAATATTGGGGTGGAGAGGGCATGAAGCGTAGCTGAAACAGGAGGTTTAGACGAGGGGCTACGTTTTCCCATTTGGAGCTGGGTGCATCTTCAGACGCGGAGGTCGGACCATAGAGAGCTGCTCTCGATCTGGGGGGAGGGGAAGTCTTTCCAAACACCCTGGACCCCTGGTCAGCCCCCTTCCCCTCCCACCCAATGCATCCACCCACCCGATCCAGCCTCACTTTCCCTCTGTTTAGTCAAATTCACCCCGCCTTGGCTGATGTCACATCCTGCTCCGACAGCCCCCCTCCTCCCAGTCAGTGCCTTGCAAAGCTTCCTCTCTTTCTCTCTTTTTCTTATTTTTAATCCCTACTTTAGCCCCCCCTTCTTTCCTCCTTCCTCCTCAACCCCCCCCCCCCCCGCGCGCTTTTTTTCCAAGGCAAACTTTTGGCAGGAGAGAGAAAGGAGAAAGACACACCATCCTTTGGGGTTGGCTTGAAATCCTTCCTCTCCGATGCTTTTCCGATCAGGGGAGCCATTGAAACACCCAGTGGGGGGGAATCATATAACCAGAGACCGGGAAAGGAAAGAGCTCTGAGAAGACGAGAGATAGAGGGGAACTGGGGGGCGCATTGCCAGAAATAGAGGAAGATGCCCGGGGGCGCTGAAGCTGGTCGCTGTCCCTTCCCAGGGTGGTGCTGAACCTCCTCAAGAGAGGCAGCGAAGCATCCTTTGCAACGGGCTGCGACGGAATCTGGGAGCTGAAGAGGCGGCGGCAGCAGGAAGGAAGAGACCCCCCCACCCCACCAAGCCCCGAGGACGAGGTGGCTCAGTCTATGCCCGAGCCTGGAGCCCCCCGCAAGAGCCATGCGACCCGCCAGCAAGCTCCTCAGCCTCATCTTCCTCCTCCTGATGGGCACAGAACTCACCCAAGTAGGTGCCTTTCACCCTAACGTCACCCCATCCTTCCTTCCCCCCTCCCATTAATGCCATGCACAACCAACACCACTCCACACACACACACACCCCAAAGCACAGAAGCTTTTCAGCTGTCCCCTCTCCACCGTTTTCCCTCACCCCACATTTCCAAACCAGCATGCCATTAAAGGTCATTATTTTCTCCTCCTCCTGTGTGTGTGTGGGGGGGGGGCTAAAATTGGTCTGGAGAGGGTGGGGGTGTCTAAGGCTGATGTATTTCATTTGTGGAGAACCGCTGCATCTTTGGAGATCAGGTGCCTGAATGCTCCCCCGCGCGCGCACACAAGCTGCAACTTCAATTAAAAGTTGAGGTCCTGCCCCAAAGGGCAGAGTCCCTTTTTCTGTTGTGCTTTCGCACTTTTCGTTTGGGGCGAAAGAGTGGGAAGGAGAGGAGACAGAGGTCGGCAGTGGCAGGAGCTATCCAATGTTCTGAGGCCGGGTCCTAGGTGCTTCCCCCACCACCCACAAGCTTGGGAGTGGTGCGGAGCAGGTGGGACGCTAGGGAGGAAGGGGGGAGGGGGAAAATGGGGGCGTTGCTTCTAGGGGAAGCCTTTAAAGGAAGTCTGGCCTGGCAGACACTTCTCAAGTTATTTAGCAAGAGGATCAGAAAGGAGGAGATGGGCATCCAAGACTTGAAACTGAAAAAGAGCTGCAGATCTCAAAATATCTATTATTTCATAGTTTTCAAACCCCTTGGAAGGGACCCAAGGGGTTTTCTACTCCAACCCCCTGCAATGCTTCTGAATATATATGCTTCCGAGTTCAGATTCTACAACCTGTGTCTTTTCCTGCCCTTTCAAGAAAACCAAAGGAAGTGGAGGGTGTTGGGATTTGTAGAGAGTGCTATTCAAATGCCACTTTGATGTTTCTTGCTGGAAGAGTGTGGGAGCCCCTCCCCCACCTTCACCTTCCCCTCTCCCAATCAGGTAAATGAGTCTGCAAGGGAGAAAAAGATGACTTTTTTCATTGGGAGTTATTTGCTTTTCTTCAGCCCGTTTTCCCATCCCGAGTTGGGGAGAGGGGATGGCGAGAAGTCCTCTGGATATTTTGTATCCGAGCTGTGTCTAAAGAGAGAAAGGAAGGGAGTAAATAGGAATAAGAAAAGGACCCTTTCCCCTGTTCAGAGGGGGAATCCTGCCATTTTCCTGCCTTTTCCTTCCCTTCCTTTGTTTCCCTGCCTGGTTTCCTTTGAACCTGAAATGTATTGAAAAGAGCACATCTTTAAAACTGCTTCCAACACAGGTCTGTTAATAATACAGAGGACTGGTGGCTGACTGGGTGGGTGTTAGAAGGTTGTGGGTTTTTTAAAAAAAAAATCAGGGATGGGGAGAAAAGGTTTGGGAGTGGGGAGGTCTGGCTTTTGGGGGGAGGCTGAAGAAGGCTTGCACCTGGCAATTAAAATTTCGGTGTGAGTGTGTGGAGAGAGAGGGGGGGGTTATCATGCCTATCAAGGGAAACTGCGCATGTCCCAGGGTTGGACAAAGGCAAGGGTGAAACGGGAAAGACTTGCCCTGAAATTGACAAAGAGCAGCTGGTCTGTTAATGTGCTGAGACTACACTGTGTCAAAGTATCCTTGCTGAATGGTACAATTCTCTATCTCCCACCTATCCCCATAGATGAATAGGGGAGGCATTTCTTACATGTATTGTCTCAAACTGGTAGCTGATGCCTCTTCCCCACCCACCACCCCCACACCTCCAGTGCAGCCCATACTCCTCCAAATTGCATATTGCATTTATAACCGGAGGCACCTGTTCTCCCCACACTGATCCCCCCATCTTTTTGGTCAAGTACAATGGAGGTATTTGTCAGGGAGAGAGGGAGGGGGACAGGTCCTTGCATTCTGCATCTGGACACAGGAATAGTGAGGGGAGAGGCAGGTGGGAAAGTATATGAGGTGGACAGTCTTCAGTCAGCATCACTCTCAGTTTATTGCACATACCCCAGAGATGGAGGGTGTTGGGTGAACCGGGTGGCAGAAAGGGCATGGCTTGTCTCCTGTGTCCTGAGACTGGTGGTGGTGACAATAATAAGAAATCAAATATCACACACACACACACACACACACACACACACACACACACACACACACACCATGCTTAATTGGGGAACGGCCATGGCTCAAGTGGCAGAGCACCTGCTTTGCATGCAGAAGGTCCCAGCTTCAATCCCCAATGGCATCTCCAGGTGGAGATGAGAATGTTCTCTGCCTGAAACCCTGAGGAGCAGCTGCCAGTCAGTGTCTAACTCAGTACAAGGCAGCCTTCTGTGTTCCTATTCAAATTAGCTTTTTACTCAGAACCATGAATCTTAATTTATTTGGGGGGGGAGAGGGCCACACAGCTCAGTGGCAGAGCATCTGTGTTGTATGCAGAAGGTTCCCCCATTCCTAATTATTCAGAACAATGAGGACTAGGTTGTTACTTTTTGTTTAGGGGAAGGGCCTTAGCTTAGTGGATTAGCATCTTATTTGCATGCAGGAGGTCCCACGTTCAACCCCCAATGGCATCTCCAGGTGGGGTTGCCTGAAGTCCTAGAGAGCTTCTGCTGCCAGTCAGTGTAGACAATACTGAGCTACATGGACCAATGTTTGGGCTCTGCACAAAGCAGCCTCCTAGCTTCCTATTAACTGAATTATGATTTGATAAATGCATATCAGGAGATTAATATTAATGTTCTTATTATTTCCAAACCAGAGCATCACTGATGATGACCACAAGTTGCACCATAGTTTACGGTACTGAAAGCATGTTACAGGGATTCAGTCATCCTTACATAACAACTCTGAGAGGCAGATCAGTATTGTTGTTATTTATCCCCTACAATGCAGGCTGAATGGGGAGAGGGGGTTGGCAGATAGGCCGAAATGAATTTATGGCTGAGGTGAGATTTGGAGGAGGGTGTCTCCTGGTCCTCTGTGCACTCTTGGCCAGAGAAGTGGTGCTGTGATAATGATGGCATTGGAAAGAATGCCTCCGGATGTGTGGGTTTCATTTTCCTGGCTTGCACTGCTCCAGTCCCAATGCAGGCCCACTTCCAGCATCCTGCAGACCTCCTGATAGGACAGTGTCTGCAGGGTGCCTTCTCCTGCACAACACAGGGCTTGGTGGGAGATGTAGGGGATTTTTATTGGTTTATTTCATGAATTTTATACACTGCTGAATTCTTTTAAAATAAAAACAACCTCAACATAGTTTACAAAAAAAAAATAGGTGAATGAAATTATCAATAAGTAAAATTAACAGTGATTTAAGACTTCCAAAAAAGTTAAAATAACAGTACGGTAAAATCAGATTAAAACTTGGAGCAACTTTCTAAACATCCAAGTAGGTTTGTCTAAACACAAATGCTTTTAGCAGGTGCCGAAAAGAGATGAAGATGCGTGCCCATTTTCAATAGGTAGGGAGTTCCAAAGTGTAGGTGCTGTGACACTAAAATATCAATTCTTTACAAATGCACAATGGTTATTATGTGGCACTTGTCACAGTGACAGTTCTACCCATTACAGCAGTCAAGTGGGCATATATGAGGGATGGTGTGACCTTTTGGGAAATCTGCATAAGGCTTTATACACCAGTACAAGCACCTCAAACCTAGTCTAGATTTATTATGTGAATATTGTGTAATGGATTGGAAGCCGTGGTTGTGTGGGCTTCCAGGAGAATAGCAAAGGTGCCTGTCTGATGTAGTTGGTTGTTGGGCATGCAAATAGATCTGAGGTGAGGGCTGTGGAAATATTTCCACTTCCACAGTTCCAAGTTAAAAGCAGCAGGGCAGTGTAGGGAGCTCACTTCTGGAGGAAATGCTTCTCTCACACACAATTCTGACCGTACATCTGACTGGACACTGCTAAAGCTTCTCCAGGCTCCCAGTTAAATCCTGGTGAAGATAAGGGTATAGGAAGATAGCTAGATGGATAGTCCGTCGCTGTATACGGCAACTTTCTAAATTCTATTGTAATCTCGCCCTTTGTTCAGAACAATGAGGACTGGAATCTTGCTTTATAGAGGTGAAGGACCACCGCTTAATAGTAGAGAAACTGCTTTGTGTGAAGAAACTTGAAACCCTGCAGAGCTGTGGCCACTCAGTGTGGACCCCACACTGAGCTAGATGGGCCAATGATCTAACTCAGTATAAGACAGCTTTACTATGTTCCTGGGAAGGGCAGTAGCTCAGTAACAGAGCATCTGCTTTGCATGCAGAAGATTCCAGATTAAACCCCTGGCATCTCCTGGTAGGGTCAGGAATTTTCCCTGCCTGAAATCCCTGCTTAGATGCTGCCAGTCAATGTTGACAATTCTGAGCTTGATAGACCAAGGCTCCTATGTTCCTGCTCCTTGCTTTGCTAACTCAATGCTATTTGATTTCTGCAAAGGAATCTTCCTGGGCTGTTCAAATTGAAGCTTTTGCTCTTTCACCACCTAGCCCAGTTTCTAATTCCTGCACTCTGCAGGGGTTTCAGGTTTCCATTAATCTTGCTCACCTGACACACACAGTCCTCACTAATGGCTTTGTTCCGTACTCCACCCTGTCCCCATTGCCTGCAGGATCTCATTTATATTTCTGTGCCAAATCTACATTTCCAATTCCTTCTCCTGGCCTCTCTCTTTCTCCTCCAAGCCACTGTCTTCCCATCCCTGCTGAAAACCAGCCCAAGAAAGGCATTGTTGACCTTTTAAGGAGATACTGTACAATGTTTTGGTCCACGGGGAAAGGTTTGTGTTTGTTCATGATGGCTCAGAAAAACAGTGTTCATGGCTAAACGCAACAATGTGCATTCTGCTTTCAGAGCCAACGGAACAGACATTGCAATAGTGTAGCAAAGGCGCTGGGTTTACCCAAAGATTGGGGGGGGGGGGGTTGCACGTCGCACTCATGTGACATCATACACGTATCCCAACACTATGTAGGCCAGACCAGTGCATCCTACCAGAAAGCTGCACCAGCCTATGTGGTGTAGGGAGACACCACGAAGGCCGGTGCAGCCTTCCACTAGGGCTCACTGGTCCCCATGGTGTCAGAAGATGCTGCAGGGGCTGGCACGGCCTAGCATGAGGTCGCACAAGCCTGTGCAGCATCTCCCAGGCTAGCGGAGCCTTCTACTGTGTCAGGAGATGTTGCACAAGCAGGTGCAACCTTGCATCTCCTGACACTGTGCAGGCCATTGCAGCCTTCCATTGATGCTACGCTGTGCTCGGCTTGGCAATTTGGCCTTCTCCACCCTCTCAGTATTTGGGGGACTGAGCCCCCTGCTAAGGAATATTGAGGAGGCTGATGACGCCTCAACCCCCTAGAGTCTACAGCACATGCCTGAGTAGAGTAGGAAGATCAGCTCATGAGAGCATAAGAAGAGCACTGCTGCTTGATCAGGCCAACGGCCCATCTAGTCCATCTAGTCCAGCTTCCTGTTCCCACAGAGGCCAACCAGATGTCTCTGATAAAATGGTGAATGAAAGCAGACCCGAGAAGGATGAAATGGGAAGTGGAATTAAAGAGGACTCAGAAACTTTGGAGAACAATATGGATGAAGGATTGCTAAATTAGGAGGGCGAGGTGGTAGAGCTGGAGGCAACAGATGGTGAAATGGAAAAGTCCTTCACACAGGTGTCTCGAGGAACAGATCAGCCAAATGGCAGGGCTGTGATGACGTTGGAGGAGTGGAATGGAGCCATGGATAGGGAGATGGAGAGAGATTCTGAGCTGGCAGAGATAGAGTTGAGAGGGAAAGGACTCTGTGTACAAGTTGGAGTGAATTGAGAGGGGAAAGTTATCAAACCTCTGGTGCTTTTCTTGGAAAAAATAATGAAAGAAGCGTAAATGGAAGGGATAATTTTTAAAATCAAGATGTAAAACCACTGCAAATACAACAGGAAATGGGAATGGAAGATACGGATTTGGGTGCAATCTAATTAATACATAATAAGTAAAGAACTATGGAATATTATTCAATATATTATCACAATGGAGGGACTCTTGTGTGGACAAGGCTCAAAGGACTTGATTTGATTAGAGAAAATCTATTTCTGGCATTTATTAATAATAATTATTATAAATAAATTTAGGACTTTATTGTATAAAAAGGAAAATCTGTTTTGTGTATAAGGGAATCTGGGTCTGAAGACTAGGAAAATATTGCCTAACAGAAAGTTGATCGGTTGGGTGTCATTCTAAAGTGAATATTTTGAATAATTTCCTTTATGTAACTGACAGGTGGGAAACTGGAAATCCTTTATATTTTCCTATTTTTTGTGTTTCCTTTTCTACCCCCCATTTTTGTTTTTATTTAGATTTGTTTATTTTATCTTATTGTAATACAAAGCCTTATTAAAATCTTATTTAAAAAGCAACAACAATGAAAAGAACCAGGTTCGATCCCTGATAACATGCAGCTAAGGCTACGAAAATAAAACCCTGGAGAGCCACAGCCTATCAACAGTACTTAGCTAGACAAAACAATGGTCTGACTCTGCCTAAGGCAGTTTTCAAGGTTCCTGTTTAATTCAGCTATTCATTCCAAACTAAGGGCCACAGCTCTCTCGTAGAGCACCTGCTCTGCATGCAGGAGGTCTTGGATTCAATCCCTTATGGCATCTCCAAGTGAGGCTGGGAATGTCCCCTGCCTGAACCCCGGGAGAGATGGTGCTAGTCACTGTAGGTAGAGTTGAGCTAGATGGACCTGGGGTTTGACTCGGTATTAGGGAGCTTGCTTGCTCCCTACTTAATTCAGTCCTTTATTCAGAACTAGGTGGAACAGAATCGTCTTTAATTTGGTGGTCAAGGGCCATAGCTCAGAGGTAGAGCACCTGCTTTGCATGCAGAAAGTCCCAGATTTAATCCCCAGTGGCATCTCCAGGTAGGGCTGTGAATGTCCCCTGCTGAAGCCCTTGACAGATACTGCCAGTCAGTGTAGACAATACTGAGCTGGATGAACCAGCGACCTGACTCAGTATAAGGCAGCTTTTTACATTCTAGATTTGTCCATTCATAGCAAGTCCATGACTGAGCTGGGTCTTTTCATGCTTTTGATTGCTTTATTCCAACCTGCTCTCATATGAGGTGTGGAAACATATAAACTGAGATGATGCACCAGACATGTCACTAATGACTAGCACTTAGTAATCTGTGTGCAGATCACTTTGCATTCATTATCTTAATAATTTTTATAGTAATCAATTATGGTAGGGTGTGTTTGGGGGCCTTTGCTTTATTTTGCCACCCCTTCCCCTGAATCAAACTATTTCATTCCATTTCTCATTTCTCCAGTCATAACTTTATTCCCAACCCCTGCCGTTTCTGTATCAATATGCAAAAAAGAAATATCGCTCATAAATGTTTGCCTGTGTTTTTGTGCACTTCTCTCCTAATATGCATCCAAACATGTACATTTTTGCAAGAAATTTTCCTTAATCAACATAATGTTACATGCCACCCCAATCTCCGTGAGTGGTGCGAGATTCCAGAGTTTGCAAGCAGGGCCAGATTTAGGTTTGATGAGGCCCTAAGCAACTGAAGGTTATGGGGCCCTTTATATGTCCAGCTGTCCTTTGTCAACAACAAATTGTCACTGTTTTTTGTGTTGAATATATGCTATATGGTAATTTATAGACCTAATAGGTATTTAAAGCCATTTGCACATAACAGATACGAGCCTACACAACACAAAACACTGTTGCTGTGTGTAGGTTTTATTTTGTTTGTTTTTATCTTATATTTTGGAAGTGTAAATCCAGGGGGTTTGTCCTTTAAATTTTTGTGGGGCCTCCAAGTTTGTGGGGCCCTAAGCTATAGCTTGTTTAGCTTATATGTAAATCCGGCACTAGTTGCAAGTGGTTTATTTACACATACATACAACCTGCACCTAGATGGAGAAAGTGCAGGGCATTTACATCCCAAGAGGGTCCTGTTTCTCCCATTTCTGGAGCCTCAGATTCCAAGAGACCCCAAACATCATGTCTGACACTCAGACCTGAAACATAAAACAGACTGCCTGACTTCATTCTCTGGGGCCCCCTCCTGCTTGCAAAAGAAACACTTCTTTTCCTATATTGCTTACCTCATCACCCACTGTAACCCAGGAAACTTTCCCCACCCATCTCTGGTATTGTCTTTTGCTAATTACCCAGAGTTCAGGGCAGGGTGTCCTCACACATCGAGCTCTGCTAGGCTGGCCTGGGTCATAAGCACTAGCAGGGTCTAGAGATTTCCAAGTCTGGTACAGTTTAATCAAACCTTGATTAACTCTAACTTTTACTAAATCCAAAATTTTTTGGGGAGGATCTGGCACCCAGGAGTTTAGGGGATCCTTGTCCCCTCAAAACTTATAACAATAACATAAGCATTTTGGGTCCACATTCTCCTCTAGTGTTGGAGTCAGACTGTGTACCAGCTATACTCGGAGTAGACTCATGAAAAGGAATGAGCCTAAATCAAGCATGTCCACTGCTTCTCTCTCTCTCTCTCTCTCTCTCTCTCTCTCTCTCTCTCTCTCTCTCTCTCTCTCTCTCTCTCTCTCTCTCTCTCTCTCTCCTTAATTTCTTAACTTATATCCAGTGTTAGAAACTGAGATATGAAAGCTAGGAGCTAACTGGCACCTTAAACCTAGGTTATGGGCGCAACAAAGGAATGTCTATGCACACTTTTTTATAACAAGAATACATAGCTGAAAATGAATGAACTGCAGCTAAAATATTATGTTCATTTTTCACAAGGTCTAGTCCTTCCCCTGCCTACCCCCCTAATATTCTTCACAGGGTCTCTTCTCCAGTCTTCAGGGAGTAGCTGGAAGAGGAGAGGCAGAAAAAAGGTCCTCCTTTCCTTCCACTCTCCTTATATCCCTGCCTTTCCGCTCGAAGGATCCCAGAGTGGCAAAGAACAGGCAATAAAATCGTAATAAACATCTTTAAAACAATTATAGTGCAGATGCAGACTGGGAAAGATCTCCATTTCAAAGGCTTGTCAGAAGGGGAAGGTATTCAGTGGATGCCAAAAAACAGTGCTTTTCTAATACCAAAAGGAAGTGAGTTCCAAAAGGAAGGTGCAGCAACGCCAAAGAACTGATTCCTTTCACTGTGCAGAACAGACCTTCTGATAAGATGGCATTTGCAGGAGGCCCTCTCCCACAGAACACAGTAATTGACTGGGTGTGTGGGACTTTATGCACCAAAATCAGCACCTTGAAATTAGCCCATGGTCAGGTGTTGTGTCTACCCAGAGAGCCAGCCAAGAGCCTCCTCCCTTCATCACCAACAGTCCAAGAGAGGGAAGGACAGAATGGATTCCAGGATTCAGCCATGGACTAGAATGACGTGTATGTGTTTTGTAAGCAAAGTTCCGTTTATCTTGAGTGTAGGTAAGTAGATAGATAGATGATAGATAGATAGATAGATAGATAGATAGATAGATAGATAGATAGAATTTCAGTTGTGACTCCACACTTTTATGAAAGTCTTGGTGTTTTCTTCTATTCTGCTATGGTCTACTCTAGGGAATAATGCAATAAACACAATTCACTCATTTGTGTTGATTAAAAACTCTGGAAGCTCATATTGAAGAAGGTCCACTCTTGTGGGGAAATCCACTTCCCTTCAAAAGTGGTCCCAGATATATATATATACGTATATATATATAGAGAGAGAGAGAGGGAGGGAGGGAGGGAGGGAGGGAGAGAGAGAGCCGGCCCCTGGAACCCAGAGTGGCTGGGTACTGAGATCTCCAGCCTCATCTTGGCATGCACAGGATTGTGTTGATTGTGCACTCCCACTTTGTTAAGCAGCATGGAACCAGGTGCCTGGTGTTGTGAAAGAGGGTCTCATCCATGCAGGATTGAGCACCGGAAAAAAGGACTGGACTCTGTGGCCCTCCCCACAGCTCCCACCATGCCTGGTCATTTGACATGATGACTTGAGTGCAGCAACATCTGAAGGGCACCGAGCTCCCTGACCAATGTTAGAAGACTTGGGTCTTGTCCACCTCTCTGCTTGTTCTGTGTCTAGAAAGCATGGGGTTAAGAGGGTTTTTTGCTTGTCCCATGCTTTCTAGCTAGCCACAGGCCTGAGTGGTTTTTTCTGTTTGCCCCACTACTTTCCCCAGGAAAACCCACTGTTTATGACTGAATCAGAGCAAACATCAATCCATGGAAAACCCAACAAGCGTATGCTCTAATTCAGTGATAAAGAGTGGGTTTTCCCAGAGAAAAGCGACTGGACAAGTGTGGAAGTGTGGATGAGCCCTTAACCCAGGGGCAGCAATTCAAATGGGCAAGTTGCAAATTGGATTGTGGTGGATTGAGTTCAGATCTTGCCTCTCTGCCACAGATCAGGCCAACCAGCTCCATATCTTTGCTGCTCAATCAATTCCAGCAATGCCTGTGGCTCAAATCTGGGGCACTAATCATGTCATATGTTATTCCTTGCCACCTGGCCATAAAAGAGCAAAACAGATGAAGATCAGGAAAAATAACTATGAACCCCCCAAATTTAGGATCCTCTCCAAACTGGCACCAAAGTTTTGCAGGATTTTTTCCTGCAGCATTTTGCAGCGAAAAAACAACAACCATGTTTCAGTACTCCACAAGCTGAGCAATTGATATATCAAACACGGGTTTGTACTTTGCATGAACTATGAACCCCGACATTTTGGATCCTCTCCAAATGGTGCCAAAGTGTGAATCCACAGCCAAGCAAATGGAATAGATGGCTTCTTGTTCATAAACTAACCTTGGACCCTCTCCACATACAGAGAGAGACACACACAGAGAGACACAGACACACACCCCTCCACTGGTCAATGCCTCTTATGCTCTTCACCTGTCCAATTCAGTTCAATAGCAATTAGTTTGGCATCACTTTGCACAAGGACACTAATCCTGATTATGAGGACAGATAAGACCAGTAATAAATATGACCTGAGGCTGAAAATTACCTCTCTCTCTCTCTCTCTCTTTATTGGTGAAAGCTGAAGTTGGTGAAATGTGACATGAATTGGCTCATGAGATGAGGCAGCTACCTCAAGTGATGGACTGGAGGGTTGCCATTTGATTCTTCCTCCGTTTCCACGGGTATCCTCCTCTCATCATGCTGATAACACACAGGTGCGGGGAGGAAACAAGGGCAGAGGTGCCTTAACAGGCAAGGCAAGATTTGGGCCATCATTATAATTTACAGCATAGCAGGGTGAGAGGCAGGCAGGCATGATATCTGGGACACAATCTGCTAGCAAAAAACGGAAGTTAGCTGCCAAACAGCAACTGAGCTAAAGTTCAAGGCACTGTTTCAGTTTAGGACCTGGAGGTGCCGATCGACCACTGCACTCTGCAAGTGAGGACATCACCCCACGATGTCCCTTATGCACAATATAGGAATCAGGCTTTTAGTGTTGTGCTGCCTAACTTTGGAACTCCCTGCCCTTGGATGTAAGATAGGCTCCATCTCTGCTGTCTTTTCGGCAACCACTGAAGACCTTTTGAAAAGCCTTTTAAGTGGAGATCTTTCACAGTCTGCATCTGTAATGGAATTCTTTTAGCATGCTTTTATTGCTTAGCTTATCGCTTCCTGATTTCTGCCCTGGGCTCCTTTTATTAAATATAAATTTAAATAAATAAATAAAGCTATCTAATCATCTCTTCCCTGCCTCTTCTTCTGGCTACAGTATAAGGCAAGCTGACCCTATCCACCTTTTCCTCTCTGGTCCTGATTTCAAGGCCACACAACATCTTTGTCCCCTTCCTCTCGGGACATGCTCCAGTGTGGTCCATACCCTACTTAAAACATGGAGTCTAGGTCCTGAATAATTTAAACCCAACAGCACAAATTATGCAAATATTATTTGGTCAGATGCCATCAGATTTGATTTATGAGGCAGACACCTGAGCTGGTGTCATCTCATGGATCAGTCCAAGCTTTGCTTGCGTGAAGACGCTCTATGCCGAGCCCTGTGTGCCAGAGGATGACGCAGGAAGCCCCATCAGTCTCTAGTGATCTTGGGGTGCTGAGACCCCAAGTTCTTTGAGGGGAAGAGTCAGTCAATGACCAAAGTTTCAAGAGAAAGAATAGAAAGGAAAGAAAGGGAGCAGATAAAAGAAAGGACTGCTTCACACAGTGCATAATTAAACCATGGAAATCACTTTTTCTGCAGAAGGCAGTGATGACCACCAACTTGGATGGCTTTAAAAGAAAATTGGATAAACTCATGGTGTTTTCGTAGAAAGCTACCAATAGCTACGAGCCACAGTGGCTCTGCTCTGTCTCCACAGCTGGAGGCAGCAATGCTTCTGAATGTCAGTTGTTGGAAATAACAGGAGAGAAGTTCTGTTATTGTGCTCAAATCCTGTTAGCTGGTTTCCCACAGGCAACTGTTCAGTCACCGTGAGAACAAGATGCTGGAATAGATGGGCCCAGTCCACAAGGCTCATCTTATATATTCTCAAAGCTTACTCTCCCACCCCAGTCCAACTGAATGACTATTTTGCAATTTGTCTTGCGGTTCACATCTTTAGCAACTTTCCAACTGATCCAAGTTTCATTTTGCTCTTAAACAGCACAAAGCCTGATCAGCTGGAATGTTGCTAAAGATCTCACGAAACCCCCAGCTGCTTAGGCATTGCCTAGGGAGGGCTTATTCCAATCAACTGAAGCCATGGTTCTCAAAGCAAACAGGGGCTAGGGAGGGCTAGAGGGCTTTAAAAGAGGTTTAGACAAATTCATGGAGGAGAGGTCTGACAATTGTTATGACAGCTATGTTCGTCCTCCACAGTTGGAGGCAGCAAAGCTTCTGAATGCCAGCAGCTGGAAACTGCAGAAGGGGAGAGTACTGCTGTGCTCAGGACCTGCTTTTGGGCTTCCCATTGGTTGGCCACTGTGAGAACAGGATGCTGGACTAGATGGACCACTGGCCTGATCCAGCAGACTCTTCTTGTGTTCTTATGTTCAGGGAGGTACTGAAAACTTATTGTAGGGAGTTTTTCCCTCTCTTTTGCTGAGTTTGCCGTGGGGGGGGGGACGAATTGCAAAAAAGAAAGGGAATAGGAAGAATGGATTTTGTATGTGGACCTTTGGGAAAGCAGGATGGTCACGCCCCATCGATATTTGCAAAACCATACCAAAGTAGGCACCTCCTAATTCAATTTCAAAATCCTGATGGCGAGCCACCTGTTCCCATTTAAAATTAATTGTCATTTTTTCATGTACTCAAAATGAAATGAAGACTTTCCCCGTCAGCTCTGCTTTATTCTGGGGCCTTCACTGCTCAGCCTACATGCTTCTGCCATATGTGGCTTGTTCCATTGCTGATGTAAGGACCAGCTGCTCTGAGAAAGGAAACATCCTCCGCACAGAGCAGAGACATCTGCCAAGTGGGAAGAGGAGCATCACTAGATGGGCTTTAAGGATTTCAAAAACATCAAAACATGTCTTGATGTCCCTCTGCCAGTCCTCAGAGTGGCAGGTGGTTGGGTGGGAGGCAGGTTGGAAACAGAGCCTAAAGTTGCATGGAAGAATCCCAGTTTCATTTTGGGGTTACCAATTGCAATTTCAGAGGAGCAGAAATATTTATTGACAAGAAGGAAAGAAAGAAAAACAATTCACACGAACTCATGCAATACTAGGCTGCATCAAAAGAAGTCTGGTCTCCAAATCAAGGGGCGGAATAAGACTGCTGTATTCTGCCTTCATCAGGCCCCACCTGGAGTCTTGTGTCCATCTCTGGGCACATTAGTTTAAGAAGGATATTGACAAGATGGAACATGTGCAGAGAAAGGTGACTAAGATGATGAAGGGTCCGGAAACCAACCCTTAGAAGGAATGGTTAAGGGAGCTGGGTATATTTAGCCTGAAGAACAGGAAACTGAGAGGAGCTATGGGGGCAATCTTCAAATACATGGAGGTCCGTCCCATGGAAGACAGAACAAGCTTGTTTTCTCCAGTCCTGGAGGGTAGGACTCCAAACCAATGGATTCAAATGAGAAGAAAGGGGATTCTGACTAAAACTTAGGAATAGCTTTCTGGGGGTGAGAGCCATTTGACAGTGGAATGGATAAGCTCAGAAGGTGGTGGACTCTCCTTCACTGTGGTTTTTTAAGCAGAGGTTGGATGACCATCTGTCAGGGAAGCTTGAGCTGTGATTCCTGCATTCAAGGGGGTTGGACTGGATGATTCTAGAATTCATTCTCTCAGGCAATTGTTTTAGGGCTGCAGAGAAAAGTCTTTCTCAGTCATAAAATACCTGGGGTATTGACAAGAAGGAAAGAAAGAAAAACAATTCACACGAACTCATGCAATACTAGGCTGCATCAAAAGAAGTCTGGTCTCCAAATCAAGGGGCGGAATAAGACTGCTGTATTCTGCCTTCGTCAGGCCCCACCTGGAGTCTTGTGTCCATCTCTGGGCACATTAGTTTAAGAAGGATATTGACAAGATGGAACATGTGCAGAGAAAGGTGACTAAGATGATGAAGGGTCCGGAAACCAACCCTTAGAAGGAATGGTTAAGGGAGCTGGGTATATTTAGCCTGAAGAACAGGAAACTGAGAGGAGCTATGGGGGCAATCTTCAAATACATGGAGGTCCGTCCCATGGAAGACAGAACAAGCTTGTTTTCTCCAGTCCTGGAGGGTAGGACTCCAAACCAATGGATTCAAATGAGAAGAAAGGGGATTCTGACTAAAACTTAGGAATAGCTTTCTGGGGGTGAGAGCCATTTGACAGTGGAATGGATAAGCTCAGAAGGTGGTGGACTCTCCTTCACTGTGGTTTTTTAAGCAGAGGTTGGATGACCATCTGTCAGGGAAGCTTGAGCTGTGATTCCTGCATTCAAGGGGGTTGGACTGGATGATTCTAGAATTCATTCTCTCAGGCAATTGTTTTAGGGCTGCAGAGAAAAGTCTTTCTCAGTCATAAAATACCTGGGGTAAAGAAGAACATTTAAAAATTCCTCCTGAAAGTCAATAATGTTGGAGACAGGCACACCTCACAAGGGAAGCCATGCCACAAGTGAGGAATTTGCACTGAAAAGGCCCTGGCAGGGGTTAAAACCAGCTGGTTAGCACCCCAGCGGTGTCACCTCCAACAATGCCATGTCTGTCAATCATAGGATATTATTGTTACAGGTATTCAATTCAGGCTTGTGTGTGCACACTACAATTTTTATTGCATTGTGTTTTGCTATGTTTTATCATATATATATATTGTAAAGAACTTTTGAGACTTCTTTTTTTTTAACGTGTATTGCAATATGCAATAAATCAACTCAAAATCAAAGCCCTGTACACGTGCGAATCACACACAGAGATACAAGAAGGGTTCTCAGAAGTATTTACGTAAGCATCTAAAGACAAGTTGAGCATAAGCCATCCGTGTGATGCAGGAGTTACTAAAGCTAATTCACTCTTAAGGCTGTGTTAACACAAGTGTCATGTCCAGATCAAGAGAAGCCATAGTTTCATTCATATTTGGAGCTGGTCAGATTAGTCCTTGAGCTCTGCATCAAGGTGTGGGCACCACTTTTTTGACAAAGAATTGACATAGGAGCCTGTCCAGAGAGAATGCATAAACCATGATGTTTATGCAAAGGCTTTATTAAAGGAGAATCAATGGGCATCAAGAATCAATGGGCATCAAGAACCCAAAAGGGAGGTGCTGTAGCTCAGTGGCGGAGCAGAACACCCCAGGTTCAGTCCTCAACTGCCTCTCCAGGTAAGACTGGGAGAGATTCCTTGCCTGAAACCTGAGTCCCTGTCAGGCAGTGTAAGAAATCCTGAGCTATGTGGATCCAGGGCAGTAGAAGGCAGTTGCCTATGATGATTTATTTACACATTTAATCATAAAATATTTATTTACCACTATATCACAAAACAGGTGGCGCTGTGGGTTAAACCACTGAGCCTTGGGCTTGCCGATCAGAAGGTCAGCAGTTCGAATCCCTACAACGGGGTGAGCTCCCATTGTTCGGTCCCTGCTCTGCCAACCTAGCAGTTCGAAAGCACGTCAAAGTGCAAGTAGATAAATAGGTACCGCTGTAGCAGGAAGGTTCCATGCGCTGCTCTGGTTCACCAGAAGTGGCTTAGTCATGCTGGCCACATGACCTGGAAGCTGTACGGCAGCTCCCTTGGCCAGTAAAGCGAGATGAGCACCGCAACCCCAGAGTCATCTGCGACTGGACCTAACAGTCAGGGGTCTCTTTACCTTTACCTATATCACAAAAATATATATTAAAACAGTTTACAATAGTAAAGCTAAGACATAACAATACAATAAAAGCTTAACAAGCTAAAAACAAGAATGCTTTAAAAATTCTTTTATATACAGTATTGTAAATAACTCTTCATTCCTTTTTTATGAATACAGCCTTTTTTCGGGTGAGAGCTGTAGCTCAATGGTAGAGTATCTGCTTTGCATGCAAAAGGTCCCAGGTTCAATCCCCCAGTGGCATCTCCATGTGGAGCTGGAAGTGTCCCCTGCATGAAACCCTGGAGAGATGCTGCCAGTCAGTGTTGGCAGTACTGAAAGAGATGGACTGACGGGCCGACTCAAAACAAGGCAGCTTATCAATAAATAAATAAGCTGCCTATACAATTATATTTATTTATACTCCATCTTTTCCCCCCAGACAGGGATTGAAGGTGGCTTACAGCTAAAATAAGGACATGGGGGGAATAATTAAAAATCAATTAAACATTAATAAAATAAAATTATATCTATATACACAGAGAAAGAGAGATAGCTATAGCTAAATAAATAAATAAATAAATAGAGACGTATATAGAGATATGATATATTAAAAACATACAGGCCATCCCAATCAAAACAGCACAGTACCACCCACCTCATTAAAAGCAGTCAGTTCCCAAAAGCCTGTTGGAACAAGAAGGTCTTTGCCTACTGGCAAAAAAGCAGCAATAAAGGGAGGCAGCCTGGCTTCTCCAGGGAGGGAGTTCCAGAGTCTGGGAACAGCTTGTTTATTTAGAACCATAAGGACTGGGATCTTAGTTTTGAGGGAGAACCATAACCAAGTGGCAGAGCACCCATTTTTCATGCAGAAGGTCCCACGTTCAACCCCCACTGACATCGCCAGGCAGGGCTGGGAGAGATTCCCTGCCTGAAACCCTGGACAGCCACTCCCAGTCAGTGTAGACAACCCTGAGCTAGATAGACCAAAGTTCGGAATTGATATAAGGCAACTTCCTTTGTTCCTATTTAATTCACCCCTTCCTTCAGAACTCAACGGTTTGGTTCTAACTGCGGCACCTCCTGGGGGGAGACTGCAATTCCAGTCTATCCTAGAAGGTGGCACCAGAGCCCAGCAATTCCTCAACATCTCTTGTGGCAGATGTGTGTCATCCCTCCTTTACGGTCCTTTGTCTGCAAAGAGAACAGAAACTCTGAACATCTGGGTTTTGAGGGGAGGTTACTGTTTTTGTTTTGTTTTCTTGAGCAAGCCTCTGGGAGGAAAGAAAGAAAATGAATTATTATGCTGTGCTCTCTCCCTTGGCAGCAAAATATTGCACGTACTTGAGCAAATATTAGCCCCTCCGGAGTTCATGGAGAATTTCATAGGGAAACGGGTGTAGGATTGCAGCCTTTTCTTCTGGTATCTGAGGAGTTGAGGAAGAGTTTGGTATTGGCATTGAGGGACACTCTAAAGTGACATTTGGGGCTTCTGATCTTTAATGATAAATTCAATGGGGAAGCTTCATTTCACAGAATCATAGAGTTAGGAGGGACACAAAGGGTCATTAACTCCAACCTAAGAATGCATCAAAAGAGTCAGTGTGTGCCTCACCAGGTAGCTGTAGTGTGTGTGTGTGTGTGTGTGTGTGTGTGTGTGTGTGTGTGTGTGTAAAAGGAAAATACCAGTCGGTCCTGTAACTCCCAGACCACCTTTTTGAGGAACATAACTCAGTGGCAGAGCATCTGCTTTGCATGCAGAAGGCCCCACGTTCAGTCCCCTGCCTGAGACTCTGAAGAGCCAATGCTGCCAGTCAGTGTCGACAATACTGAGCAAGTGGACCATTTGTCTGACCAGGCAGAAGGCAGCTTCCCATAGTGCTATTAGATTCAGCTCTTTACTCAGAACTATGAGGACTAGGATCTTATTTTCTTTTTATGAGACAGGGTACAGTTCAATAGTAGAGTGCTTGGTTTGCATGCAGAAGGTCCCAGATTCAGTCCTCTGGCCACATCTCCAGGTAGCGCTGGGAATTCTCCACAACTGAAACCCAGGAAAAAGTTACTGCCAGTCAGTGTTAACAATACTGAGCTACATACTAGAGCTTTGTGTCTGACTCGGTATAATACAGCTTCCTATGTAAAAAGAACAGCAGGATTGCAGATCCTGAAGAGAACTCATGATCCAATGCAGCTCATGATTAGACCAGATTGAATCATGTCAGCCTGTTTTGGAATCTGACTTTGGCAGAAACCTCTCCCATCCCTTATGTGGACTTTTGCATGACTGAGGTGTGTCACCAACTGTACAAGGGCAGGTGTCATGTCTGTGGCACCACCCACTTTTTCCTCTGGCATAGCCCATGATTTACAGGAAGGGTCAATTGTGAGGGGAAGTGGCCCTTGTGCTGAATCAAATGTTCATAGCCGTTTGGAGAAAGTAAGATGCTTGCATGATCTTTGACGACATTTTGGTTGGGCTCATTTCTTGGTCCAATTAATGGATTTTTGAATTTAAGGAACAGGAGACTTTAAAGTTGCTGAGGGTGGAATGATATTTGCAGGGAGGGACACGAACACCAGAAGAATCCTGCACCTGGATCAGGCCAGCACCCTGTTCTCAGAACAGCCAACCTGAGTGCAACAGACATTCTCCCTACCTGTGATTCCCAGCAAGTAGAAGCATAGAATCACAGACTTGGAAGGGGCCCTGAGGATCCTCTAGTCCAGGGGTCAGCAAACTTTTTCAGCGGGGGGCCGGTCCACTGTCCCTCAGACCTTGGGGGGGGCAGACTATATTTTGAAAAAAAAAATGAATGAATTCCTATGCCCCACAAATAATCCAGAGATGCATTTTAAATAAAAAGACACATTCTACTCATATAAAAACACCAGGCAGGCCCCACAAATAACCTAGAGATGCATTTTAAATAAAAGGACACATTTAACTCATATAAAAACATGCTGATTCCCGGACCGTCCGCGGGCCGGATTGAGAAGGCAATTGGGCCGCATCCGGCCCCTGGGCCTTAGTTTGGGAACCCCTGCTCTAGTCCCTGCAATGCAGGGATAAGCAACTGTCCCATACCGGGATCAAACCTGTGACCTTGGCATTATCAGCATCATGCTCTAACCAACTGAGCTAGAGATGACCCCCCAAGGTACACTGTCTCCAACGGTGGGGATGTCTGGCTGCAAGATCAGCACAGAAGCCCATCTAATCCACCAGGCTGTTCCTATAGTGGCAAAGCAGGTGTCCCAATGGAATGCCCACCTCAAGACAGACCTGAGCACAACAGCAGCTCTCCCCACCTGTGATTCCCAGCAACTGGTATTTAGAGGCATCCTGCTGGGAGCAGAACATATGTAGCTGGATTAGACCAAAAAGGGTCCATCTAGCCCAGCATCCTTTCCAGACAGTGGCCAACCAGATGCCCTAATGGAAAGAAGTCTACAAGCAGGATCTTAGTGTAACAGAAACTCCGCAGTTGTTGTTCCCAGTCATCTGGTATTGAGAGGTAGACTGTCCCTGGGCATGGAGGTTCTGCTAACCCAAGAGACTTCCATAAGAAAAGCCCTGCTGGATAAGGTCAGTGGCCCATCTGTTCCAGCATCCTATTCTCAAAGTGGGCAGGCTGATACCCATTATGGGAAACCTGCAGGAAGGACCTAAGTGCTACAGCAACTCCCCTCACCTGCAACTCCTAGCAAGTGGTATTCAGAGGTAGAGTGCCCCTGAGCATGGAAGTTCTGCTATCACAATAGACTTCCATAAGAAGGGCCCTGCTATTACAGGCCAGTGACACCCATCCTGTCCATCATCCTGTTCTTTCAGTGGCCAACCAGGTACCCCACAAGCAGGATCTGTGTGCAACAACGCATTCCTGTGCTTTCCAGCAACTGGCATTCAGAAGCATTGCTGCCTCCTGATGCAAGGAAGCTGGATCCCTGCTGGATTTTTCTTTCTCCCCTTTCCCTTTCCGCTTAATCTGATATAGTTCCTAAAATTTCTTCTCCGCGCCTTACCAAGAGGTCCCCTCCTTTCTTTGCTGCTGAATGCCGCCAGGGGGCGTCAGCGGGCGTCTGAAAAGGCCGGGCGGGAAGAGGAGGGAGGGAGAAGAAGGTGGGCTCTGGAGGACGGCAGAGTAGAAGGATGCTTTAACACCAGCCTGCGCTTGCTGGGCACGGCGGCTCCTCCTCCCCTCTCTCTCCGCCATCCGTTACATCCCCGCCCCGCTCGCCCAGGCAGAGCCAGCGCAAGAGGCGCAGGAACAGGGGATGCTTTTGCAGAGCGGGCGCCGTCCAGGTTTGCAAAGGCGAGCAGAAGCAGAACCGTTAGCCTCCGCCCCTTGCGTCTCCATCTCTTCAATCTCCTGCTTTTTTTGCAGAGCTTCCTGACAACCATCAGCCTGGTGCGACGCCCAAGAGCGGGTGAGGAGCGCACAGGAAGCCTAGAGGGAGCTTAAGAGGTGGTTGTAGTAGCCACCAGGTAGGGACCAGGTTGCCAGGCGCCAGGGCGAGCGGGATGTGGCAGGGTTGGCCGGCTGGTTTGGGTGGCTGGTGGGCGGCGGAGCCCAGCCTGGCGCGAAGCATGGAGCCCGGCTCAGAATGAAGGCGGCGGCGGCCGGGCTGCCCGTCGAGGCGAGGAAGGGGCGAGTCAGAAGAGGAGGAAGGAGGTGGAGGCGCCCCCCGACGACGCGATGTCGGTGCCTTTGCTGAAGATCGGCGTGGTCCTAAGCACCATGGCCATGATTACCAACTGGATGTCCCAGACCTTGCCGTCCCTGGTAGGGCTCAACACCACCAAGCTGACTGCAGCCTCCGGGGGCACCTTGGACAGGAGCACTGGGGTGAGTTGCCCCTTTCTTTGACAGGGGATGGGCTTGAGGGCGGGTGGGAAGGATTGAGCAGCAGAGGAACATGGACCCTTAGACCATCGAGCTCAGTAGTGTCCACACTGACTGGCAGTTGTGGCTCTCTCCAGGGTTTCAGGCAAAGGACCTTTGGAATTGAATCTGGGACCTTCTGCATGCAAAGCAGATGCTCTACCCATTCAGAAATAGCTGTTCCTGGTGAATGTAGGAAGCTGGCTTATCACACCCTTGGGCCATCTAGCTCAGTAGCACTCAGACTGGCAGCAGTAGCTCTCCAGGGTTTCAAGCAGGGGATTGAACCCTGGACCTTCTGCATGCAAAGTAGATATTCTTCCGCTGTTTAACCTTAAGAGCTAGTCATACCCTTGGTCCCTCTAGCCCAGTCCTGCTTGAACTAACTAGAAGAGGTTGTCCCAGGTTTCTGGCAGGAACATTCCCAGTCCTGTCTGAAGAGGCCGTTGCAGGGTCAAACACGGGAACTTTTGCATGCTAAGCAAGTGCTTTCACTAAGCTATGGTGGCCTTTCCCCAAATGGGTGGGTTCTTGCAGAACTGGGACCCTCCAAACTCTCTCCTCCTAGCAGACACACCTTTAGGAGGACAGGGTGGGTGCTGGCTGGCTAGAAGTGTGTAGATCACCTTCTGCCACCTGTGGTCAACTTGGCAGGCATCTACCCAATAGGGAAGGTTACATAGACAGACATATTGCATTCAATCCATCAGAGTCTTGTTAGTAGGTGGGTTGGAGAGGGGCATATATCTTGTGTCACTCCCTTCCTCTCTTTCTAACTTAAAATTGTGTGTGTGTGAAATCCTCCACCCTATAAGCAAAGTTGTCTTAAAATACTAACTTTGCTTATAGGGTAGATGGTTTCACACACACAAACTCTCACACACACCATTTAGTCACCTCCCACCACCTAAATCCCCCCCTATAGATTATCAGATGCAATTTTTTTACAAAGGCTTGCCATTGCAGGCCTCACTGCTTTAAGTCCTTAGCAATGCCCCTGACCACCAGCAGCCCTGCCTGCAGTTAGACATTTTGGCTTTCAAAGACTTCAGCTCTCTTTCCTCCTCATCCAGTCCTTGGGTGTCTTAAGATTGGGAAGTGGCTGAGGCTCCTCTTTTAAAAAGAAAAAAAGAAAAAGCAAGCAGTGTTTTTTTTGGGGGGGGAGGGGCTCTGCCCTCTCCTCTCCATCCCATCCATCAAAGTCAGAGGGAGGAGAATGTGGTACCCAATTTTTGCATCTGTCCACACACATGACCTGGTGCAACACTCTCTAAATGAAGGGATGGTTTGCATACCATCCAAGGACTGAAACATCAAGTGAGGTCTTGGAACACCTGAATATGTTTCCACGCGTCCAACAACACAGAAATCCCCCCTAAAAAAACAGAATCACAGGAACTGTAGTTTTATGCCCCACAGGATGACCATTTTCAGCACCCTTCACAAACTACAGTTCCTGGATCACCCAGGGAAGGACTATGCTTTAAATACATGGCATGTATTCAATCATGTACAATGCTGGCCCATGCATGCAGAGTTTCATTCACACTTCTTTCAAGAAATGGCTTGTTCACCTTCATGTGTGAGCAGGTTCTGGGGTGAGATTTGGAAGTGTGCTGTGCAGCAGGACAGCAAGCGAGCCTCATAGAAAGAGAGCTTGCATCAGGGTCCCAGTCCTGTGCATGCTTATACATATGTCCCATATAAAGATAAAATTGGTGTGTGGAAAGATGGATTGAGTGGTGATTGTGATTGGTGGGGAGCATTGAAATACCCACTCTAAGGGGAATCCTCTTAGTGTTGGTCTAACAAGTGGACTTAATGCAGCGGGTTTGGAGTCTGTGATGTGCTTTACTGGTGGGGGGGAGAGCACTTTGTGGCTGAGAGCATGAAACCCCCCCCCCATAATCCTTCTCCCTAATTGTAAGCCCAGTGAACTGTGGCTGACCATGTTCATTCTCCTCCTTCCTGTTTATCAATCTCTTGGCCTGTGCAATGTCAAAATTGTGGTGTGTTTTTTTATAACCACCTTATGATGTTGTGCAAGAAAACGTTGTACAGGTGGAGAAGTGTGATGGGGCCCACCAGTTCCCACCTGTCGTCTCCTCCATGACCACCACTCCCTTCCTACCCCACCCCCCAAAAAAGAGGCATGAAGGATATAGGAAGGAGCCGTCTTGATTTATGCAGCAATTCATTTTATTTTTTCATCTTCCAAATGGGAGGTAGTTTTTGTCCAGGAATTAAGATGGCAGGGTGCAGTTGACTCTGGATTAAGCCCCATCGAAAACAGTGAGACGTCCTTCTGAGCAAACAGATGCTCAGATTTCTGCTGCAAATCACGCTGTTCATTGCAATATGGTGTGTGTGTGTGCTGCTCAGAAATGATTGCTGACTAGGTCAATTACTGTGTGTATAGGGTGGTGAAACACAAGATTTATAAAGCAGCTGTAAATCGTTGTGTGTGGGGGGGGGACTAAAAACAACAACAACCAACAACACCATGTCCTGTATTTGCTATTAAAACATAGGCTCTTTAAGGGATTAGAGCAAATGAAATTGAAAGAAGCAAGCTGTAGCGTGTGCAGAAAAGGGCAGCCAAATTGATAAAAGGTCTGGAAACCAAGCCTTATGAGCAATGGTTGAGGGAGTTTGGGATGTTTAGCCTGGAAAAGAGGAGAATGAGAGGGGATATACCAGTAATAGCCAGTTTCAAATATCTGAATGCCTGTCACATGAACGATGGAGCAAGCTTGTTTTCTACTGCTCCAGAGGGCAGGACCCAAATCAATGGATTCAAGTGAGGAGAAGGGAGATTCCAACTAGACATTAGGAAGAACTTTCCAACAGTAAGGTCCATTCGACCGTGGAAAGGACTTCCTTGGAAGGTGGTGGACTTCTTCACTGGAGATTTTCAAGCAGACGATGGATGGCCACCTGTCAGGCATTATTTAGTTGTGATTCCTGCATTGCAGAGGGTTGGGCTGGATTACCCCTCCAATTCTACAGTTCTACGATTCTACGAAACCAATATGCTTTTGGGAATATTCCCTGTTGCTGAGGCTGATGTGCCATTTTTACAGTAGATGTCTCAGCTGAGCAGGGAAGATGAATGATCTATTCAGGGTCAGGAAGAGGAGAGGGAAGAATCTGCTACCCAAACTCTTTTAGACTGTTCCCTCCACACACTTCAGATGAAATCCCCCCCCCCAAAGAAATCGCTCGGTTGTGATCATTATGGCTATGATTTAAGGTGTCGTTTTGTTAGCCAGTTTCCTGGATTTAGGTTATTTTGGAAAGCAGAAGTCTGATGTGGCTGGAGAAGGGTCTGGTGTCTTTTCAAGGTGTGGTTTTGGTAATTTGGAAAAGGACCAGAGTTCTTGCATATGTGAGCCCCTGGATTTGAAAAGTACATTATTATTATTAGTAGTAGTAGTAGTAGTAATTAATTAATTAATTAATTAGGTATGTATCCCACCTTTCCTCCAAGGAACTCAAGGTGCATAGTTCTCCTGCCTATTTTATCCTCGCAACAACCCTGTGAAGTAAGTTGGGCTGAGAGTAAGTGACTGGTGTAAGAGTTTCCTGACTGAGCGGGGGGGGGGGGTTGAACCCTGGTCTCCCAGATGCTAGTCCAACCCTCTAACCACTATGCCATGCTGGCTCTATTAAGATATTGTCTTCCTATTTCCAGGTGAGAAAGACAAAGGGGAGTTTGAGAGAATGTGACTCTTTGGAATCAGTGCCAAAAGGGTGTGTGTGTTGTAATTGAGACAGGATAATGTTGTTGTGGGGGTGGAAGGGGTGTGTTGATGTGGGAAGGGGAGACAGTGTGTGAAAGCAGAAGACATTCCAAGCTGGGTCAGGGATGGTTTTGCTATGTTTCCTGCATTGCAGGGGGTTGGACTAGATAAGCCTTTGGGGTCTCTTCCAACTCTACAATTATATGATCCAGTGATCCCTGACCATCAACCATGCTGGCTGTTGGGGCTGGTGGGAGCTGTAATTTATTTATTTCATAAAATGTGTATACTGCTTGGTTGTATAAAACCTCAACATCTGGAAGGCACCAAGCTGGAGTCAACTCTGAATGCAGAATCTGGGGTCTCAGTCCTCTATCTCCTCTTCTGAAACATACAGATTAAAAGTGGAAAGAACTATTTTCATTTGTAGGATTTTTTCCTTCTCCGTCTCCTCCTCCCCCCCCCTTTGGTGAAACAGACTGACCATAAAGATGCTTTTAAAGTGGTTAATTATTTACAGAGGTACAAAAATAGTCCCTAGAGCCATTCTCTGGAACTCCAAGTACTGTACCTGGAAAATTTGGACAAGATGTTTCTCTGTCCATTCTAAAAGAATCACAGTAAACGGTAATGTGCAGCATGATTGCAAATGGAAAGGTGGGAGTTGCCCAGTTTATCTCACCATTGGGTTCTAAACAACCAGGTTCATACCCTCCTGCATTTCTCTGATGAAAATAGGAATGTCCTATTCCAGTAGAAGAAGTAGTAGTAGTAGTACCCCGGACATCTGACTGGGTTTCCCCAGCCACTCTGGATGGCTTCCAAATAATAATAATAATAATAATAATAATAATAATAATAATAATATGCAGGGTTGCCTTCGGGTGTCTTCTAAAGGTTGTATAGTTGCTTATCTCCTTGGCTTGGGGGCCACAAAACTCCATACCTTCCAACATTTCTCCGATGAAAATAGGAATGTCCTAAGGAAAAGCAGGACATTCTGGGATTAAATCAGAAACCGGGGTGGCTTCTTTAAATCCAGGACCGTCCCTGGAAAATAGGGACACTTGGGGGGTGGGGTCTGCAGGTTTCACTCAGAGTAGACCCACTGATATCAATTGGCCAATGTTAGTCACAAGAGTTGATTTTAATAGGCCTGCCCCAAGTATGACTAATGCAGCATACAACTTCATGGAGGAGAGGGCTATCAATGGCTACTAGCCACAATGGCTATGCTCTGCTTTCACAGTCAGAGGTAGCAATGCTTCTGAATATCAGCTGCAGGTGGGGAGATGGCTGTTGCACTCAAGCCATGCCTGTGGGCTTCCTATATTGGTCATCTGGGTGGCCTCTGTGAGAACAGGAGGCTGGAATGGGTGGACTAGATGGCATAAACCAGCTACAGAGCTCTTCTACCTCCACTGTCAGAGGCAGTGTGTCTATGAATACCAGTTGCTGGGAATCACGGGGCTCTTTGCACCCAAATACGTCTTTCAGGCTTCCCAGGAGAGGGTTGCAGCAGCGTAGCGTGGGTTGCCATGAGAGCCAAGCGGGGCCTGCCCATGCAAGGGGGAGCCTGGCTGGCCAATGCAGCTTGTGGTGGGCAAATCCCCCTAATGCCCTCAGAGAGGAGTGCCAGGCTGGGCTGCACTGGGGTGTTCCATTCCTACCTCCCTCCATCTGTGCCCACTCACCGTGGGCCTGGGCTGCTCCCGCTGCTGTCTGGGGAGCGCAGTCTGCTGAGCGAAGAGCAAGTGCCTCTGTGGTTGCCGGCCTCTGCTGGGGTCGCGGTGGTGAGGCCAGGCTGGGCTCTAGGGCTCAGAGACCCCTTGTAGGCAGGCAGGTTGGCAGGCATGAAAGCCCAAAGAGCCAGGAATGAGGCCTGCCAGAACTTGCATGGGTGGCAGCCCCTGATGGGCTGCTCTGTCGCCTATGCAGGGCAGGACAGGAATCCCCACAGAAGCTGTAGGGGTGCCTGGTTGTACGCTCGGGGCCATGTCCCCCCTAGTGTCCCCCATGCTATGCCACTGTCTGGTTGTCCACTATGAGAACACAATGCTAGACTACGTGGCCCCACTTTGGTCTGATCCAGCAGAGCGCCTCTTCTGTTCTTTAATTCTTGGCAATGTTAGATGTGGAGATTGATGGGTTTGTGTTGGGCAAGGAGGGATCTCAGAAGCCCCCTTCCTCCAGCTTGAAGCATTGTGAGGCTCTAAACATTACTTCTCCCATGAGTTCACTTAGGTGGTCTTAAGTGAGTCACACCCACACACCCAAAGCCACACATCCCGCCATCAGCTGCAAGACAGGGACAAGAAAGATTTCCGGCCTACCCAGTGGTGTTGCATGAGCAAGCAGCGCCCGGGGCAGGCACATGTGTGATGGAAGGGTGCATGTGCACCAGGGGCAGGCAGGGCAAAGAGGGTGAAGGAGCCAGACGTGGCACCACAGCCAACCCTATCAGAGAGACCCTGCACCGCCCTGGAGCCAAGCAGGGGCACACTGGCCAGATGATGTGGCATTTCGCTGGTGCGAAGCAAGTGCCCCCACGCTGGGACCCCATCATGGTCTGTCCCAGTGCTCTGCTCCACAAGCATTGGTTCCACCAACATCAGGAGAGTACCAGGCTAGGCTGTGTGGGGGTTGCCTGCATGGGGGGGGGCCTGCTTTACGCCACCTCAAAAATCTGCGTCCAGGGCAATGGCCTTCTGGCATCCCCATGCTACGCCCCTGGGCCCACCTTACAGGATTGTTGTATAGATTACTGAGATGATGTCTGTACTCTGAACACTTAGATGCTAAACATCTTTATCTGTAGCATCTGGATGTGTAATACTTTGAATTATATGATTATCATCCTTTCCATTAATTGTCACTCAAAACATGAAATAAACAGAATACAAAATTCAAAATAACACCAAAAGTATAAAAAGAACATGATGGACTAAAGCTGTCCATCCTAGAAAAAAATCAAAAAGGACGAACCCTACCCCACCTGTCTGAAAAAATGTGTTGTTGTTGTTGTTTTAATCTCCCCGGTAGAAGCTGGTAATACCGGTGACATGCATTTTTCTCTATGGCAAGCCCTCCTTACAGAACAACAGAGTGGCAACAGGGGGAACGAGACCTTTCAAAGATGGCTTCAGAAATCCAGGGTCAGAGAGAAATCCAGAGTCAGGAAACCACCACTGAAAAGGCCCTGTTCCTTCCATAATAACTTGTTTCTCTTCTTCCTCCTCCTCCTCCTCCTCCCTCCTTTTTCAATCTTTGATCCATTTCCTTATCTTGTCAGTCCTCCCCTTTCTACTTTCTTTCTATCTAGCTCCCTATTGTCTGTCTCTCCGGTTCGTGTGGAGGATGGGGAGAGGGCTTTCCTTCATGCATCTACCCACATTGCCAGTTTCCCCACAAGCATTTGGTGGGCTGCTATGGGAACAGAATGCTAGGCTAGATGGCCCATTGGCCTGATCCAGCAGGCTCTTCTTATGTTCCTATGGACCCTATGGAACCTTCAAGTCCAGAGGCAGTTCCTAGGTTCTGTGAGGTATTTGGCCCCTATGAGAACAGGACGCTGGCCTAGATGGCCCCTTCTGGTCTGGCCCACCTCTCAGGTTCTTATTCTGTGTTCTCTTATGCTTTCTTCCCCTATGCCAAACCAGGTGTTGCCTACCAACCCAGAGGAAAGTTGGCAGGTCTACAGTTCTGCTCAGGACAGCGAAGGGAGGTGTATATGCACAGTGGTGGCCCCCCAACAGACAATGTGCTCGCGCGATGCCAGGACGAAGCAACTGCGGCAGCTATTAGAAAAGGTAACCAGGTGTCCCGGAAGACAAGAGGGTGGGAGGGCCTAGTGGCTACTCAGGAATGCAAATGGAGCTGAGCTTTAACTACTGCAAAACCAAGCATGGATTTGAGATAAAGATTGCCCAATTGCTCTCTTGTTGTTGTTTTCTGGAGGGGGGAAGGAGTTAATATTTGTAACAAAACTTCAGCTTGAATGTGTGTGTTTCCCTATGCTTGCCATGCCCCACAAGTACAACCTCTAATGAATTTTGGTGATAGGTTAATCATCTAAAGTTTTAAGTTAATTAATTGGTGGAACTTGCTTTTTTTATTTAAAAAAAACACACAACAGGGGTTGTTGTCCCTCTACCTTCCACCAACCTACTGCTATAATCTTTAATGAACTTCAGCAGTAGATTAATCTTGCTTTTACATGCAGGTCCCCCTTTCCGAACACAATGCATCCTGTTTGCTAGGCAAGCATTCACATCATGAGCTGATTATTTCTATTATTTCCTGTGGGAACATTTCTCATCCAGGATCTGTCCCTGCCACTCTCCAGGGTTTCTGCCTGAAAATACCTGCTGTTGACCAGCAAAGCAAAAACAAGTAAGGGAGTGAGCAAAGTCCAGCTGCTCAGATATGTGAATCAGTTGTGCATGGAGCGTGGTTTCGGGGTGATTCTTTATGTTCGGGTAACTGAATTGCAGATAATTAGTGTGCTGATAGTGGGACCCGCATGTATTTTTAAAGGGTTGTGTCTCCCATCCTTACTTCACTCCAGAAATACAATATTTAATGAACTTCAGTGGTAGGTTAATCAACTTAACTTTAGTTGATTAATTGGTGAGGCTGAAAGTTGGGAACTTGTTCCTTTAAATAAAAAAAGGTCTATTATTATTATTATTATTATTATGTTAGGAAATAGAAAAACTGGTGATGAGTTCCAGCTGAGTCATCCTGAATGTCACCCAACAACTCTCCCTTCAGTGTATAAAATGTCAGTTATTTGCAATTTTATTTCATTTGAACCAACTTGATTGAGAAAAGGGCAGTTGGTAAAATGGCTAAAATGTTTAATCTTTGCATAAGGTTCACAGGTCACAATTTTGAAATTCTTGCTTTCGATCAGTAGAATTATACTGGTTAGAGAACTCAGACACATAATACCAAGTCCAGTTGTAAGGGTCAAAACCTGGGTAATTATGAAATTGTGAGCAAAAAATATATATGCATAAAATCACACAAACACCCTTCTCCAGTTCTGAACTGTGATATCTTTATAGAGGAGTTGGCATTCTCCCTTCTGCAGGTGCCTTTTATGAGATATAACCCTTCCACGGTCAAACTCTAAATACCAATGCATGTCTGCTGCCAAACCCTGCCAAATTTCAAATATAGCAATTGCATGTCATGGGGTCCTTCTCACATTTTAAATACCTGAGCACCTAGGAGCATCTACCTAGGGAGAATATCTGACATTTAAAAACTTGCAGGGGAAACTTACTGGGAAGAGCAAATTTCGTCCTGGCTTTAGAAGAGATCAATTAATTTGCTTTCATTAATTTGCCATGCTTGGATGTTACGGTGCTGAAAGCCGCAGGAAAAAAATATTTTTGAAAGCTTGAGGCACTCTGATGCATTCTTGTTAATTAAAACCGTGGAAAGATCAAAGCCTGGGTGTTGTCCCAAATAAATCAGCAACAAGAGTGGGTGAGTATTATTATCATCATCACATCTCCAATTGGCATGGTTTGCATTGCTCTCCATTCACAGAACGCTTTAACATTTTCAAAGAGCCAGTCGGCCCAATTTTTCCCCCGATATTAAAAAAAAAAACCATAGGAAGGAAGCAAAATTAAAATGGAGCACCATGCTGTTGTCTCTCTCCTTCTGACATTAAAGAAAAGCTCGAGTAAGATGACAGCATGGCCCACATCAAATGCTAGCCAAAAAGAAAAAGGAGTTGTGATATGTAGAGATGTATATTTTACACCAACACTCACGTGATCTGATTTTAATAGCCTGCAGGGCAGAGAGATCAGAAGAATCTTATTAAGGGATATAATCTTGGGATCTAGGGATTCTTTTCTTAATGGTTTCCACAGATCATGCATAAATTCTTATGAAATGACATCTTTTCTGGGCCTCCCCCCCTTTAAATTAATTGGATTCTTGTGGGTGATACCATTATCCCTGGCATTTGGAAGACTATCTGCCAGGATTTGATTAATCATAGCTGGTCCAGAATTTCTGAATCTATACTTCTGAATCCTTGCATAGGTTCAAGCTGATGTCCATTTGAGCTGTTGGTTCCCAAAAAAATTCTAGCCACCGACTCCTTGCTTCCATAAACTCATCCCCTATGCCCCCTACCATACCCTACAAAAAAGAAAAAATCAGAATAGCAATCTGCATGAACCACTAAGGAAGATAAATAAAATAAAATAAAATTCAAATCAGTCTCCATGAATTGCACACCTATTCAAAATCCAATTAAAATTATTTAGTTTAATTAATTCAACAAAATTGGTGAACTTGATCTGTTGATATCAGCTTTTTAAAGTCTGGTAGTATTTTACCCCTCCAGCATGCCCCTGCCACCCACTTGTCTCTTAGTACATCCCAGGTAATCCCATCTCCCCACAGTGGATGGTATTACCTACTTTGGGAACCATTGATTTAAACGAACACTCTATTTCTGACTGTGGACAGCCATTTACTTCTGGGAGGTTATGTCCACTGACAATGGCCTCCGAATGATATTCAGAGGTATAGTTCTCCTGAGCATGGAGGTTCCATTGAATGGTTAGAGTTCGTAGCCACCCAGCAGGCCAAATCCTCTGTGAAGAAAGGTGGACTCTTGTAACTTTTGTATTATGAAAAATCACACCATACTTCATGGAGACGTTTTAAGTGGCAGTGCTATCATAGCTAGACCTCTGGGAAGGGAAAGCAAGCTTAACTATGAATGATCAAAGATGGGCTAGCCTTGGAGTGGGGGCTTGTACTATACTCCCAGAGGGGGAATTATCCTCCCAGGAGACTGGCCTGTGACAGAGATTATCCCATAGCTGAAGGCATTTTGAAGGATAATATGGTCCCTTCTCCCCATCCCATTTGCAAAAAGTGATGGATCCCATGCACAGAAAATGGATCCTCCCTTTCTCATGACAACAGAACTTGTGGCCATCCAACGAAGCTGGATGTTGAAAGATTCAGGACAGATAAAATGAAGTCCTTCTTCATGCAATGCATAGCTAAACTATAGAACTCATTCCCACAGGAGGCAGTGATGGCCACCAACCTAGATGACTTTAAAAGAGGATTAGACAATTGCATGGAGGAGAAGTCTGTTGATGGCTACTAGACACAAAGTGCTATGCTCCGCCTCCACGGTCAGAGGCAGCAGTGGGAATCTGGTTGGCCACTGTGAGCACAGGACAATGGACTAGATGGGTTATTGGCCTGATCTAGCAGGGCTCTTCCTATGGAGACCTATTATGATAGCAGAACCTCCATGCCCAGGAACAGTCTACCTCTGAATACTAGATACTGGGGCATAAGAACTGGAGAATACTATTGCACTCAGGCCCTGCTTGAGGGCTTCTCATTGTGGTTGACCCCTCTGGGAACAGGATGCTAGAACAAATGGGCCTACTTTGGCCTGATCCAGCAGGTTCTTTTGGTGTTCTTGTGTTGGTTTCCTTATGCTATTTCCACATCACCATTTTTGCTTTTAAAGAACAGAATAGGGGCTCTTGTTCATCAGCCTCCCACACAGAGAGAACTGCAAAAAAGAGGAAAGGGAAAATCTAATTGTGTTTGGAGTTTGGAGAGATTGAAAGTATAATATACTATTAGTGGATTGTTATAGCAAGGCATGTCTGTAACAACTGCAAATGAAGGTGGTTAAACACACACACACACACACACACACACACACACATGATTCAAATATATATAGAGAATCTCCTAGAGTGGCCTTTCACAACATTTTTAATAGAAGGTTGACATTTCTATGAAGGGGTGTAACCCTTTAGTTTACAAAACATGAAGGCTGCATACAGAACTGGATTAAAATAACCTTAAAAGTATTTCTGGGCTAATTGTTGCTCAATGTTGTAAACGACATAGATGAAGGTATTGAGGGAATGCTCGTCCAATTTGCAGATGTCACCAAACTGGGAGGGTACTCAATGCTGCAGAAGTCAGAATTGAGATTCAAGATGGCCTTAACAGATTGGAGAACTGTATCAAATCTTACAAAGTAACATTTGATAGGGACAAATGCCATGTTCTATGCTTAGGCAGGAAGAACCAGCTGCACAAATATAAGATGGGGGTGCCTGGCTTGTCAATAGTACATGTGAAAAGGATCTAGGAGTATTAGTAGATAACAAGCTTCACATGAGTCAACAATGTGATGCAGCAGCAAAAAAAGTTAATGCTATTCCAGGCTGCATCAAAAGAAGTCTAGTGTCCTGACCAAGGGAAGTAATAGTACCTCTCTATTTTGCCTTGGTCAGACCACACCTGGAATACTCTGTCCAGTTCTGGGCACACAATTTAATAAAGCTATTGACAAGCCAGACCAAAGCTAACAAAAGAAATTTCAATGGAAAAAATGTCAGGTTCTGTATTCAATAGGGTTGCCAGACTCAATAGAGGACAGGACTTCTGTGCCTTTAATTGCCCTGCTCTCTTTTGAGTCTGGAAACCTTAAAGAGAAATCAGCAGACCCTTTGCTTGGAAATTAAACAAAGGGTTTCTCTTTAAGGTTTCCAGACTCAAAAGAGAGCAGGGCAATTAAAGGCACAGAAGTCCTGTCCTCTATTGAGCCTGGCAACCCTAGTGTTCAAGCAGGAATAAGAAGCTACACAAATACATGATGAGGAAAAGCTGGGGAATGTTATGTGCTGTGTGTTATGTACTCAGCCTAAGTGTATAAAATCAGGCTGCTTACACACCATACATTTAAAGCATACACAAGCATGAACACACACACACACACACAGAGAGAGAGAGAGAGAGAGAGAGAGAGAGAGAGAGAGAGAGAGAACGAACGAACGAACGAACGAACGAACGAACGAACGAATGAACGAACTTGGGAACTATACTTTACCCACCACAGCTGCCAGCTTCTAGCACCCTTCAGAAACTACAGTTCCCATGTTTATTTGTTTTTTTAATGGTGGGGTTCTTTAAATGAATGGTGCATAGCCAGGCTTGGTCTCATTCATTAGATGGCTTTTTACATGGCACCCACCTCTTCCTGAGTCTCTTCTTGTGATTGATGCTGTAATATATCAAGGTGAGTTCATGGTGCCTAGCAACTGTCTCTATCGCTGGGGTTCCCGCTTTATCTGTATCCAGCAATCGATGACTGTCGGGTGTAAATGAAGAGGTGATCATTCACCTTACAGTGAAGACATCCTTCTTAGTCAAACACACCCAGGCGGTAATGAATCGCCTCCTCTGCTTCAGAAGACAGGTGAGTGAACAGAAGAATGAAAAAAGAGGCTCCATGATTGTCCTCATTTGCACCAAAGATGATAAGTTTAACTGATTATAAGAACGTTGGGGATGGGCCATAGCAACTACATGCTTATTCAGAACCACGAGGACTAGAATCTTGCTTTACTGTATTTTTAGGGGAAGGTTGGTAGCTCAATGGTAGAGCAACTGCTTTGCATGCAGAAGGTCCCAGGTTCGAGGCCCAGTGGCATCTCCAGGTAGGGCTGAGAGAGAGATCCCTGTCCGAAATCCTTCCAGTCTGTGTTGTCAATACTGAAGGAGCTGGATCAGTGGCCTGATTCTACATACTAACACAGCTTTCTGTTTAATTCAGCCTTTTATTCAGAACTATGAGGACCAGAATATTCCTCCGTTTTTAGGGGAAGGGCAATAGCTCTGTGGGTAGTGCCTGTATCCTCGCCAATTTCATGGATAATAAAGTGAAACAGCACCATAAGTTCTGTCCATCCAGTCCAACATCCAATTCTCACAGTGGGCACCCACAACAAGAACACTTGCCAGATGTTTCTCATTCTCTGGTATGTAGAGCTAATACTCCGTGGGCATGGAGGTTCTTCTATCACAATGAGCATCTATGAAAAGAGCCCTGGTGGATCAGGCCAATGGCCCACCAAGTCCAGTATCCTGTTATCCAACCAGATGCCCACGAGAGGAAGCCCCACCCCCCAGCAGAATTTGAACACAAGTGTCCTCTCCATTCCTGTAGTTTCCAGCAACTGGTGTTCAGAAGCATTTCTGCCTCCAACCATGGAAGCAGAACATGGCCATTATGGCTATTGATACCCTTCACCTCCATGAATTTAATTTGTCCAATTCTCTTAAAGCCTGTGATTCAGAGGGAATATGGCTTTCAGCTGATAGCCACTGATCAGCATGGATTTGTCCATTAGAGTACCAAGCATAAGTAGAAACATATTCACTATTTTTCTTCCATTCACCTGTCTGTTGAAGCTGTGTTGTGGGGTGGGGGGGAAACTGGCCACATCTCAAGTTAACGGCTTCTGTTTATCTTCTGTGTGTCCCTCCCTCCAACCCACCTTTCTGCTCAGGTACAAAACATGTCCCAGTCAATAGAAGTGTTGGACAGGCGGACCCAGCGGGATCTACAGTACGTTGAGAAGATGGAGAACCAGATGAGAGGCCTGGAGTCGAAGTTCAAGCAAGTGGAAGAGAGTCACAAGCAGCACCTGGCCAGACAGTTCAAGGTGAGCTTGCTACTTGCCCAAGGGATGAGACTGAGCAGCCTTTGGGGGGGGGTGGTCTTAGCTCAGTGGGTAGAGGGTTTGGTTTGCATATAGAAGGTTGCAGGCTCAATCCCCAGCTAAAGCTGGGAAGTTGCCCTGCCTGAAACACCAAAGAGCCTCTGCCAGTCAGTGTAGGTAATGCTAAGCTAGATGTACCAATGGCAGAAAAGGGCAGTTTCCTATGTTCCGATTGATTCAACCATTTATTCACAACCATGAGGACTAGAACCTTGTCAAAAGAAAGGCACTATCTCACTGGTAGAGCATCCGCTTTGCATGCAGAGGGTTCCGGTTCAATCCCTGACATCTCTGGATAGGGTTGGGAAGAGATTCCCTGCCTGAAACCCCAGAGAACTGCTGCCTGTCAGTGTTGGCAGTACTGAGCTAGAGAGACCAATGGTCTGACTCAGTATCCCACAGCTTCCTGTATTCCTATTATTCAGCCCTCTTATTCAGAATTGTGAGAGCTAGAACCTTTGTTTGTGTGTGAAGGGGTGTAGCTCAGTGGCAGAGCATGCACTTTGCATGCAGACATCTCCAGGTTCAATCCCCAGCAGCATCTCCTATTATGGCTTAGAAAGTCCCCTGTCTGAGACCCTGGAGAGCCACTGCTAAGTCAGTGTGGACAATACTGAGCTAGATGGACCAGTAGTCTTCCTCAGTATAAAGCAACTTCCTATCTTCCTACCGGTATTTAATTCAGCCTCTTTTCCAGAACCGTTAGGACTGGAATCCTAGTCTCCTCTTACCTGGAGGTACCTAGAGCTAAACAGGGCCGTCTTAAGCATATCTGGCGCCCTGGTGCGAAGATCCCCCCACCGCCCCGTTTCCCAGCGCGGCGGGCGGGCGCGGCGTGGGGCCCCCCTTGCAGCCCGGCGCCCTGGCGCCCTGCACCACCCAGCCTTGCCATAGGGCCGGCCCTGGAGTTAAACCATTTTAGGACTGCATCGCAGATGCGCTATCACTGAGTTATGATCTTTCCTCATAAAAAGGACGCAGGGCTGTGCACTAATAGTGCAGTTTACAGAAAAGTCATGATGTGAAATCATTGGAAGGGTCACACACACACACACACACACACACACACACACACACCACACTGATGTATTCATTTAGAAGGGGAAGGAAATTGTCCAGCTGCTCAGACTGGCTATTGATCCTGCAGGAATTATAGCCCCTGCACCAATTCTATCCACAACTGAATTTAGAAGGGGTTTTTGTTTTGTTTTTGAGAGGAACCTCTTAAACCTCAGCGTCCTTTCCCCTTTACAACCCTATCATTGACAAAGTCACTGTGTGGATGAGGCAGAAGAGAAGGATCCCATTCAAAGCCACTTTAAGCAGAGAATTCTGGGAGTTCTAGTTTGTTAAGGGTATGCTGAGAGTAGTTAAAAGGCCCCCTTAGTCTCCTCTCAGTGTGGTTTAACAGTCAATGCCTCTTTCAAGGGAACTCTGGGAATTGGAGCCCTTTGAGGAGAAGGGGGGGCGTGTCTCCTAACAACTCTCGGGCACTCTGAACAAACTACAGTTTCTAGTAAATCCATAGCTGTTTAAAATAGTATCACAGTGCTTTAAACATAGGGTGTAACTGTGCCCAAGCCATGAAAGTGTTTTCCTTTTCTTGGGGGTGGGCTGGGGGGGGGGGAATCTGTTTTTCCAGATTACAATCCCGCTAACTGCATTGACTTCCAAGTAAACCCACGGGCTTGCTTGAGAGACAAGCACAGTTAGGAAGACCAGAACCCATTATTTTATTTTGTCTTAATTGATTAATTCATGTTTAAAAAAAGAAAAGAAACAGTCTGTTAATAGCTGCTGTCTGTTTAAAGAGGTTAGCAAGCTAGCTGTTCAACCGCCTCTCATTTTCTTGCTTTCAGGGCTAACTTAAAAGAAATTTTAACACCCAATGTCGCACTGACTGAAGAAGCCGTTCATTCCCCCTCCATGTAACCATGAAAAAAAAAGCAGAAAGCAGAGAGCCTTCCCCGCCATCCTTTGATTTCCTCTTCATTTGATTATTCTTAATTCTTTTTGTTTCCGTTTTTTGGCAAATTAGCACCATTATTCCAGCTTCACAAACAGCCGAGAGTTCTAACTTTTGCATGTAAAATGTTAGAGATGCATTTCATGACTAGTTTTGCAAAAATCCTTGTTGATGCATTAATTATTTATTATTATTATTATTATTATTATTATTAATTTATGGAAAAGGGAAAAAAAGAATTTGTGTATGTGACTGAAGCATGTAACCTTAAGATGTTGCATTCTAAAAAAAAAAAGAAAAAAAATTCTAAATAAAGGCCTTTTTTCCCAAATAAGACGGTGTGCTCCAGACTGTTTAATATTATATAATATATTTATATTTATATATCCTTTCCACATTTGGACACCCACCCCCACCCCTACTCAGCAAGCATTAATAATACTAATAATAATGATGGTCTTTTGTTGTGAGGGTGTTGGAGAAAGCGCATCCCAGGCAGGCAGCTCTCTTAGAGGTAGGCAAGGGGTGAGCAGGGATTTTGCAGACCAGAGCATTGAAACCAAGCTTATTTTAACCTTGCAGGCGATTAAAGCGAAAATGGAGGAGCTTAGGCCCCTGATCCCTGTGTTGGAGGAGTACAAGGCCGATGCCAAATTGGTTTTGCAGTTTAAAGAGGAGGTCCAGAATCTGACGTCAGTTCTTAACGAGCTCCAGGAGGAGATTGGCGCCTATGACTACGAAGAGCTTCAGAACAGAGTGTCAAATCTTGAGGAGAGACTCCGGGCTTGCATGCAAAAATTAGGTAGGCCTGCACGACCCAAGCGAGCAGGAGGAGGAGGACCTGCCCTGGTGGAGGAGAGGGCTGGGGGCACATGCCTCTAACCCGTTTAATGTCAACCAGTCACCAAGACTCAAGAGGTTTAGGAACCATGTGTACAGAGCCAAGCTTTATGTCAAGAGGACATAACCCTTCCTTGAGGGGAAGGGGGTGGTAGCGCAGTGGGTAGAGCATCCGCCTTATGTGCCAAAGACTGCCCGGTTCGATCCCCTGCATCTCGTGTTAGGGCTGGGGGAAGGCTTGCTGGAGAGCTGCTGCCAGGCAATGTCAGAAACACTAGCTGTGGTTCCTGTACTGCAAGAGGGGAGGGGTTGGGACAAGATGACTCTTGGGGTCCCTTCCAACTCTACTACAGGTGAAACCCGGAAAATTAGAATATCGTCAAAAAGTACATTTATTTCAGTAATGCAACTTACTATTTTTTAATTTTAATTTTAATTTTGACAAATGCTTTCTTTTGGAAATTCCACAGTAATACAATTACAATTATTAAAATAAAATTACAATTACAACAAATAAAGGCTTGACAGATCTTGCTTTGCATGTCATGCATCTGTCTCATATATTGGTTTCACCTTTTAAGTTGCATTACTGAAATAAATGCACTTTTCGATGATATTATAATCTTCCGAGTTTCACTTATGTTATGATTCTATGACCTTGACAGATGGTGGATTCTCCTTTATTGGAGGTTTTTAAGCAAAGTTTGGGTGGCCATCTGCCAGGGATTCTTTAGCCTTGATGCCTTCATTCCAGGGAGTTGGGCTAGATGGCACTTGGGGTCCCTTCCAACTTTACATTTCTATAATTATATGATTCTACTTGGCAAGGTACACCAATGGTATGAAGTAGCTTCTAATGTTCCTATTTAAGGCAGCCCTTTATTGAGAACAATGAGGACTAGAACCTTACTTTATTCTTAGAAGGAGGACCATAGCTCAGTGACGAAGCATCTGCTGCTTATCGTCCCAGGAGGTCCCAGGTTCAGTCTCTGACCTGTGTAGCTAGAGCTGGGGAAATACCCTTTTCTGAAAGCCCGGAGAGCCTGTGTCCATTTGGCCCTTTAATTCTGAACAGTGAGGACTAGAAATGTAATATTTAGGGGAGAGTCCATAACAAAGTGGCAGAGCATGTATTTTTGCATGCAGAAATCCCCACGGTCAGTCCCAGGTGGTGCTGGAAATGCCCCCCCCCTCCGGTCTAAAACTCTGGAAAGCTGTTGCCAGTCAGGGCAGATAATACTGAGCTGGGTGGGGCTTGTGTTCCTAACCCAGCACCTGTTTTCAGTGCCAAGGTTGTAGCTATTGAAAAGAGAGGGAGGGAGAAAAAGAGAAAGAATGAGAGAAAGCATAGGCAAAGGTGCTCATGAGGTGGTGCACAGTGCATTTCCTTGAGTCTCCATAGGATCTCCACAGATCAGGAATCAGGTTTCCAAACTGGGAGGTGTTGTTTGTTTAGACTCCAAAGTATCAGGCAGCATGTTTCAGCTGCTCTGTGGGGCTTTGGGTCAAGTGATTCTTGGACAAAACGGTGAGCCACTTTGGGAAGTGATAGGGAGTACTTCAATATGTGTTTAGGATGTGTGTGTGTGCATTTGCTGTACAGAGACAGAAGTGAAACATTCCACTGAACAAGGACCAAAATATGTTCTTTGGCAGGCATAGGCAACCTTGGCTCTCCAGATGTTTTGGAACTACAACTCCCATGATCCCTAGATAACAGGGCCAGTGGTCAGGGATCATGGGAGTTGTAGTTCCAAAACAGCTGGAGAGCCAATGTTGCCTATGCCTGTTCTTTGGCAAGCACTCTGGACATGCTCAGAGATACTCTCCTTTTTATCCAGTTTGCAAAAATAAGTCCCAGCTACCGCATGGTTATGGTTCCAGCCCCAACATGTCCTAGATGACTATAAGCTGGTCTGTGAACTTGGAGACAGAGATGCTCTTGCCTTGGTCTACATCACACATTCCTGGAACGCATTGCTCATTGGCTACCGTTGGGTCAAAGTTCAAAGGAGAACCTTGAAAGGAAACATATGATTCAGGTAGCAAGGATATTGTTCATTAACTGCACACGTCAGCACATTCACACAGTAGGGAGATTTCGGAAGCATTGGAGTGATGCCCCCAACTCTGTGACCTTAGGCCCTGTCTGTTTTCCTGGAGGGTTTCTGCTCTGCCCTTCAGTTTCCAACAAAATAGGTGGCAAACGGGTTGAGAATGCTTGGAAAGGATGAGGTGGAGCCTTTTCCTTGTTTCCCGTTACTCCTGTCTCAAAGTGATCCTCAGGCCAAATGAATCAGTTGTAGCCAATGATACTCCTACTTAGAGAAGACCCGCCGAACTGATGGACGTGGCAAATTTAGGTATATTAATTGCAATACCTCTTTTCTGAGTAGAACTTAAGCTGGATGCAACCATAATTGTCCAGTGTTGTTTATTGATTATATGCCACTTACATGCCAAATTGGCCTCTAAGCGGTTTACAACTCTAAAACCAATCCGTAATTAAAATAGGCAATAGCAATTCCATTGGGGCACTAAGACATCCTTCATTAAAGTAGACAATTAAACAAGCAATTGAGAAGCAAAACAGTTTTTGAAAATCAAAAGAGGTAAAACTATAAAACCAGAAGTTTGGTTCAGGGGAATGGCTGAACAGGTGTGTTCTCAGGAGTCAGCAGGGCTCATATTCCAAATCACTGCACTGAAGACCCCTAGTCTGTGTGGGAATGTTAGGGATGTGGATTAGGATATATTATTAGATAGATCCTATCCAAGCTTGTGTTAGCAAGCTTCCAATATCAGCAGAGTGACATTCCCCTTTTGTGCGCAGCAAAGCATGTGCGTTAGGTTCGCTAGAATCTCTATAACAATATTACACTTTATACTTCAATATTACACTTCCTGCCAAAGGTCCCCCTTGTCCCTCTTAAAAGAAATACACAACACAGTGTTTATAAGATAGAGTTTACTTACAGTTTCATCCTGAGTTAACAGCATAATCTCAGAAAGGCAGGTTTGCTTAGAAAAATTACAAGTATATATACATCTAGAGTCTACTTAGTAAAGTGAGACTCCATGTGGTCTCACTCTTAGCTGCAGGCCTAGAGTGAGAACCATCCTAACTAGAGATTCTCTGGAGATGTGTTCCCATCGAAGGAGGAAGTAGCTAAGAGAGCGAGTGATTGCAGGCTAGGGCTCAAATCAGCTAATCTCATCTGCATATCAGGAGGGGACAGGAACTGACCTGTAGTCAGGTGTCCCTCCAGGTGATTTCCTGTTAGTGGACTCTCTAGGAACTGTTGTGACTTGTCTGCCCCAGTGTTCCATCCCACAGTCTGCCCACTTTCTGATTCACCAACTCTGTAACAAGAGGCAAATTATTATCTTCTATTTCACACACACACACACTCATCAGAACTTCAAAACCTGGGTATTGAGTACCTTGACAGACTGAGATCATTTTGAAAAAGGATTAGATGCATTCTCTGAACCCACCTGGGGGGGGGGGTAAGTTTTCAGTTTGGGACAGAGAAAGGCGTAAAATTGTACATTCATTCAGAATGAGAACCAAAGCATTGCTCTCATTCCACATGGGCTTTATGACACCTGGGGATGTAACAGCATGGCCTCAACCTGCTCAGAATGCAATCCCCAATAAACTGAGATGTTAGATCTTAGCAAATGGCACCAATTGGGGCAAGGAGGAGAAGGTGTCGATACAGGTAATGTGGAGATAGGAAAGAGTCACAGAAACTGTGCGCAAAGCCTTTGGAGAGTGGTTGTTTCCCCAAGGCACCTCTTTCCACACTGAAAATGATTGCACATTATCATTTGGTGAAGCCAGTAAATGGATGCTTGGTTCATATATGTGTGAATGCTAGTAAATGAAGTTTATATAAGAACATAAGGAGAGGACTGCTGAATCAGGCCAATGGTCCAACTAGTCCAACATCCCATTCTCACAGTGGCCAACCAAATGCTCCAATGGGAAACTCAATCTGGACCTGAGCAAAAGAGCCCCCTCACTTCCCGGGGTTTCCAACTGGTTTTTAGAAACATTGTTCTCTCCAGCTGTGGAGGCAGAGCACAGCCATCATGGCTGGTAGCCAGCAATGGGCCTCTGCTCCATGAATTTGCCCAGTCCTCTTTTAAAGCCGTCCAAATCAATGACCATCACTCCCTCCTGCAGGAGTGAGTTCAACAGTCTTAACTATTTGATGTATGAAGCACATCCTTTTATCTGCCCCAAGTCTCTATCCACTTTCTCCATGCCATGCATCATTTTAGAAACTTCTATCATGTTGCGTCTTACTTGCCTCTTCTCTAAACTATAAAGTCCAAAATGCTGCATGCAGCCTTTCCTCCTACGAGAGTCACTCCATTCCCTTGATCATTTTGGTGGTCCTTTTCTGAACCTTTTCCAACGTCCTGTCTGAGGTGAGGGGATAAAAACTGAACACAGTACTCCAAATGTGGCCACACCATAGAATTGTAGAACAGCATTATGTTTCAATTCAGCAGTTTTATTTTCAATTCCATTCCTAATTATGTTCCAAGGTGTACTTTGAGCCCCCTGTTTTGAGGGCGAGGTGCACATAGATTTACGGAACTGGTTGGGGGTTTGTGTCTTATTTCTGTGTTCCAAATAACAGCCAGGGTCCCAGACAAGAATGCAGGAAGGAAGGCCCATGGAGGGCTGTCTTGAACCAGATTCTTGCTGGAGAGGGTTAGGACCCTGGACAGAGACAAAAGTACAGAGTGGAGTATATGTGGAGCACACATGTCAAGACCATGGACCTTGCAACTGACAGCAGGAAAGCCCTATTTCAGGCATGGCCAAACTTGGCCCTCCAGCTGTTTGGGGGCTACAACTGGCATCATCTCTAGCTAACAAGACCTGTGGTCAGGGATGATGGGAACTGTAGCCCCCAAACAGCCATGCCTGCCCTATTTGGACATGCTCGGAACTGATCCTGGGACCTTTTGCATGTGAAACATGTAAAAAAAAATCCAATCTCAGTCTCCTGAACTGCCCTAAACTGAGTCCATCAGAGTCCATCAAAGAATTGATCCATCTAAATCCATGAGAGAGGAAGAGGAGTCTTTGGACATCTCCCAACACCCTTAACAAACTATAGAGCCCAGAATTCTTTGGAGGAAGTCACGATTGTTTAAAGTGACATCATAGTGCTGATGTGAACATAGCATAGGCAGTCCTAACAGCATTGAAAACATCAAGCAAGGAACTCTCAGTTAATACAGTGGCATGCCAGTCATCAAAAATGCCAGCTTAGATGACTAAGAAGCACTATAATTTTTGGCTCAATAGCAGCTGGCAAATATCAGTCATCCAACAAATCAGTGGTTTTGTAAGCAAGAGTGTAAACATGAAAGTGTTTTCTCTGCTCCATCATCAAAAGTCCTGATTCTGGTCAATTTCCTTTCTTTGCTCCTTTGCACCATTAGCATCCCAGCTGTTTTCAGAACAATTTCCTTTCTTAGGAGTGCCAGGAGGCAGTTTTCTTAATAAGGCTGCTGTTTGTTAAGAGAAGGAGGCCACTGGATGTGGCTGACAATTCTCAATTTAATTACCATTAATTAGAGAAGGAGGAGGGAGTCATAGGCACTGTAACTGCTCTAATGCACCGTGGTGGTGATGTCAGCTGCTGTTTGGAATGTGCTGTTCAGGTCTCCACTGCTGCCCATTGTTTAGCACTTTCACAGCTGACTCGAGGTTACATTTTGCTATCCAGAAAGAATCCTAGAATTGGAGATTTGGAACCCCAGGGGTCTAGTCCAGTGTTTCTCAACCTTTTTTGGGCCACGGCACACTTGTTCCGTGAAAAAAATCACGAGGCACACCACCATTAAAAAAGTTAAAAAATTTAACTCTGTGCCGCCCTATATTATAATTATGACTGTAAGAAACACTTGCCAAATATTGCTTTCCGGCGGGTCAGTGTTGTGTATTGGCGGCCGCCAGGCTCGTTTGCACTGAGCTTTGGGAAAGAGGAGGAGAAATATTGCTTTCCGGTGGGTCAGTGATAAGTATTGGCGGCCGCCAGGCACGTGACAATGCAAATCGCCCTTCTCGTCGCCGCACGTCGCGGCACACCAGCCAGCGTCTCGCGGCACACTAGTGTGCCGCGGAACAGCGGTTGAGAAACACTGGTCTAGTCCAATCCCCTGCAATGCAGGAGTCACAGCCAAAGAATCCCTGACAGATGGCTATCCGACCTGTGTGGATGATCATTGGATCATCATTGGATGATCCAGAGGAGAACCCTTGCTGCGTCTCACAAAACCAATCTTTTTGTTTTTGTTTTCACCTGAGCAGTTTATGAGTGTTCCGTGGCATCACAAACACCCTGGATGGTGATAGAATCATAGGATGGTTGAGTTGGAAGGTTCCCAAAGGGCCATCTAGTTCAACTCACTGCAATGCAAGGGGCTACATGCCTATCTGGGTGCAAGGTGCACTGGAATCCTAACATCCTGTCTCTCCTTCACTCACTCATCTCCAGGTAACAAATGGGAAAGCCCTGAAACCCTGGAGAGCTTCTGCCAGTCAGTGCTAACCATGCTTATCTAGATGAACCTGTGGTCTGGCTCAGTTAAAGGCAATTCCCTGTGTTCCCTCTTGAAAGAGGAGTGCTTTCTTTGCAAACTCAGTTTTTGAAAAGAGGGGATTTGCTTGCAGATGGATAGAACAGAAGCTAAGAAGAGCCCAGCTGGATGAGGCCAATGGCCCATCTAGCCCAGCACCCTGTTCTCACAGTGGCCAAGCAGAAGTGCCGTTGTGAAATCCATAAGCAGGACCTGAGCACAACAGCAGCACTCTCCCCACTTGTGATTTCCCAGCAACTAGCATTCAGAGCTAGACTCCCCTTGGGCATGGAGGTTCTGCTCTCACAGTTGACCTCCACATGGAGAGCATTGCTGGGGGCCATCTAGTCCAACCTCCTGTTCTCGCAGTGGCCAACAGATGTTCATTATGGGAAGCCCCAAGCAAGACTGAGCACAATAACAACTCTCCCCTCCTGCAATTCCCAGCAAATGTTACTCAGAGTATGGCCACCAGGGTTAGAAAAGGGTCTACTCAAGATACAGTGAAGTGTATTCCTGTATAAGAATTCTGCACATGGTCTGCTAATGTTTACAGGCGCATTCCTGTTCACATTCAGGGATAGTCCTCCAGCCAAGGACCTGACTGGGTGGCATGTGAAATGGAAAGCCATCCCTATTCCCCCCCCCCACAAAAAAAAATATCCAAAGATAATGGTTGATTTAGACAGGGCACCATTTTTAAAAAATCACATAGTTTGCTCACTCCCATTGTGTTCAACCTTTCTGCAGCCTGTGGGAAACTGACAGCAATAAGTGACCCAATCACAGTCAAGACATCTGGATCCAGGTTTGGCTCATGGATGACAGACCCACTAGCTCCAGAGGGTGAGAGCAAGGTAAGATGATGAACCTCACTGCACCTATAACATGATCCTGAGCTTCTTCCTTTGATCCCATACTAAACCATGGACAGAATGACAAGGGATATTTGACCGTTCCCATTCACAGAATTATGCTTTCATGAAAACACACACACACACACCTTTTCATTGTTTCTCAAAATGTGTCCATTATTTCTCAGCTCGGGGACAGATTCCCGAAGGAACTGCCTTGTCCTTTATATTCCTATGCACCTTAGATGGGATGCTGCAGAGAGTGTCTCATGCCCTTTAGTATGTACTAGAAATGGGGCTTTTTAAAGTCATCACTCGATTGCAGGGTATTTAATTACTATATTGCTCTACAGGACATGCAGTGAAATGTGTGAACTGACTCTGTAGAAATATATTCCATCTGTAATGGTATTGTGGAGACCCCAATTTCCCAACTGAACCCACAAGCTGTCGATTAGCATTGAAGCACATGGTTGAATTAGTTCTTGGTTCATTCTTGGTGCTATTTACAACAGGCAGCAAAGCAGAGTGTTGCATACAACTACTCAGAGTAGAGTCTGCTAGATCAGTGTTCCCCAACCTTGGGCCTCCAGCTGATGTTGGACTACGACTCACATCATCCCTAGCTAGCAAGACCAGTGGTCAGGGATGATGGGAACTGTAGTCCAAAAACAGCTGGAGGCCCAAGGTTGGGGAACACAGTGCTAGATGAAGCTAAAGGCCCATCTAGTCCATCATCCTGTTCTCACAGTGGCCAACCAGATGTCCATTATGGGAAACCAGTAAACAGGACCTGAGTCCAAGAGCCCTCTCCCCTCCTGCAACAACTAGCATTCAGAAGCTTCTGACTGTGGGGGCAGAGCACAGCCATCGTAGCTGGTAGTCATTGGTAGCCTTCTCTATGAATTTGGCTCCTCTTTTAAAGCCTAGGTTGGTGGCCATTACTTTCTCCTGTGGAAGTGAGTTTCATAGTTTAACTATGCTCTGCATGAAGAAGCCCTTCATTTTATCTGCTCTGGATGTTGCACTATTCATCTTCTTGGAATGTCCTTGAGTTCTAACCTTATGAGAGAGGGAGAGAGAGAAATCTCCATGCTGTGCATAATTTTATAAACATCTATCATCTTACAGTTTCTCTAAACTAAAAAGACCAAAACGCTGCAAACTATTTTTTTATTGTTGTTGTTGCTGCTGCTGCTGTTTGTCCTACACCCTAAGGTCCCAGGCATTATAACAAAATAAAAAACCATTTAAAACAACTGACAGACACATATATAAGGTAGCTCCTAAAAATATGCACGGGGTATATTTTTGTCAAAAGCCTGGGTAAAGAGGGTGATGGATCTACTCTGAGTAGGACTAACTTTGGACACAACCTGGTATCTATACAGAATGTTTCTCAAACACCTTTTTTCCTTCTTCCTAATGCTGATATCTGTATGCATTTTCTGTAGGTCTGGTATATGGACAGCTATCACAACAATCGCTTTGTCCGGGAGTACAAATCCATGTCCGATTTCATTAACACAGACAACTTCACCTCTCACCGCCTCCCACACCCATGGTCTGGGACAGGACAAGTGGTCTATAATGGCTCCATCTTTTTCAACAAATACCAAAGCCACATCATAATCAAATTTGACTTGAAAACGGAGACCATCCTTAAGACTCGTAGCCTGGACTATGCCGGGTATAACAATGTCTACCACTATGCCTGGGGTGGCCACTCGGACATTGACCTCATGGTGGATGAGAATGGCCTGTGGGCAGTCTATGCCACCAACCAGAATGCGGGGAACATTGTCATCAGCAAGCTGGACCCCAACACTTTGCAGAGCATCCAGACTTGGAACACCAGTTACCCCAAACGCAGCGCTGGAGAAGGGTTCATCATTTGTGGCACATTATACGTCACCAATGGTTACTCGGGAGGTACGAAAGTGACCTACGCCTATCAGACCAACACCTCCACTTATGAATACATCGATATCCCCTTCCTAAACAAATACTCCCACATTTCCATGTTGGACTACAACCCCAAGGACAGAGCCCTCTATGCGTGGAACAACGGTCACCAAATCCTTTACAATGTCACCCTCTTCCACGTGGTCCGATCAGACGAATTGTAGTCCACTTTTTTCGTCGGGAAAGGAACTGAACCCTTTAACAAACAAAACAAAACAACCTGGAAGGGATACATACTATGGAAATATATTTTAAAAGAAAAAATAGATATAGAAATGGAAAACAGCTGCCAAAATGTCAATGTGGGAGTCTCCGGTATTTAAACCTGCAAGAGATCTGTACTCATACCTCTCCGAATTTTCAATCAAACATCTAACTCGTGTTATAGACCTTTGGGAGGGGGGGAATGAAACCAACTTATTTGCAGCTGGAACTGCACTTGACAAATTAATTTTCAGTTCTTGGGTGTCTTATTTTTCAAGGGCAGGTGGTCTGTCTGTTCTCTTTCCCTACTGTTCTGATAGCAAAGTTGTAGTTATAAAGTACAAAGTAAAAGGCGATGACTGTTGGGGGGAAAACTTTATCATGGGGATGGGGGGGAGGGGGGACACCTGATTCTTCAATTGCTCTCTTATTTTTTGGTGCATTGCATGGACAGTTCCTTCCATCACAGCCAGCTATGATGAGGTGTTGAAGTTGACTCACATCAACAGGCTTCTCAATTTTAATTTTTTTATTTTGCTTTTAGAAGGAATGTTGCAGGTAGATATTGTCTCCCATGGCGCTTACTCTCAAGTATTTCACTCTCTGCTTCTTCTTTTTTTAAAAAACAAACAAACATCTCCCCCCTCTGTGTTTTATGTCACCTTTAGATTCATTGTCCTGGGACCCAAAGTAGCTAATGGATCTGTGTCTCTTTAAGTAGATATAAATACACAAATAAAAAAATTGAAAAAATATATATAAAAAGGTATGTATTATGGACAAGTTGTTGTACCCAAATATTTGTTTGAACATGTATCCAGCCAATATCTTGTACAATGTTATGTCTGTTATTAACCAGAGGTGGTAAAAAAAACAAAAAACTTTGTATGTCCAAGTTTATGCAATGAATGTTGTAAATGCCAATGATGTCATTTGGATTAATAAATGAAGGTTTCATATCTTAAAAAGTGATTAAAGGTGTGGTGTTTAAATTCATAGCACCATAGAACTGTAGAGTCAGGGTGTATGGGGTGTACGTATGGGGCGTTAGAAGAGGGGCAGTACCTCTGGTGGGGGACACGTCTTGCTTCTAGGGTACTTCATACACCTTGGTTCCCCACTCTTACCTGTGTCTCCTAGAAGCTGTCTGCAAGTGACAGCAGCCACATCCCAGGAAATGGCTTTGACTGGCTGGCTAAAACAGCTGAAGGTGGGTCTCAAACCCTCAGTAAGTTAGGGATTTCGCCTGCATACGAAGACAGGCTCTGGTAGACTGAGTGGACGAGACCACTAGTGGGCCAACGGTCAAGAAGGCGGTTTCTGCAGCTGGGGCTTGTCAATCTGAGAAGGTAGCCCTTCTCAGAGAAGAAAAACTGTTCCTAAACCTTTATTGCCCTGTGGGATATATTTGGGGAAAGAAAAGGCTTATGGAGTAAACCTACACAAATTTGGAGTGGGGTCCCTAAGGCGGTTGGGTGGCGCCTTGTACGTCTCCTTTGGGAAACTTCTCCAGCCAAGTTGGTACCAAATGCATTGCTATAGTTTCCTTTAGACTACATCAGCGAGGCTAAGAGGGGTGTCATGTTGTCTGGGCGCCCCAGGACCTCCATACACACTGTGCGGCTAACCCCCGAGGCACACTCCATTGTCTCTCAAGGCAGATAGACGCCAACAACCGTTAGAAGGGATCCCAGAGGTCATCCAGTTCAACCCCCTGTCATGCAGGAAACACCACAAGCCTGGGGGAGGGTGGGGGGAGGCCCTCACACAGGCTATACAAACCTTATTAGTTTGCTTCAAACAATTCACACTTTTGGTGTAATGAGAACCATGGGTTAAATTACACAGTGCTTGGGTTCATGTCTTGAGGAGCACACACCCCACATCTGGATGTGCTGAGAAAAGGTGCCAGGCGCACTGGGTTACCATAGCAACACCAGCCAGGTCGACTGCATGCCTTTCTGAGACATTCACCCTCCCATTGGTCCAGGCTGTATGCCTATGTGTAGAGACGAGTATCATAGTCTCCAGGGCATTGCTTTCATGATGTCTAGTCCTGTTGCATGTTCATGTCCTGCCCTGTTTTGCTGACAGGATCTCACTCTGAATATGTGAGAGTTAAGGTAAGAGACTGTGGGTTTTTCATAGTTAGCCAGCATGATGATAGTGCTAGTGGATCTCTCCGTACATATGTATCTTTACTTCAAAGGCCATAAGGATTGCACATAGTAGATCGCAATATTTAGCTTTGTCTTGCATCTGGAGACAATAAACACTTGGTTACTTTGAACTGTGTGGGAGAGGAGTTTTCCTCTTAATTGGGGACTCTGGAAGAGGATCTTCTGCTGGGAGCAAGAAATCTCTGAAGACTCTGCTGGGGCTCCACATACCCTGCAGATAACATCACACTGGTTGGGGTGTGGTGAATGACCAACTTATTTCCACAAGTCCCAAGACACACAACCTAGCTAATGGAGATAGCTAATGAACAGCACTGGCTTTGGTTACAGGTAGGTAGCCATGTTGGTCTGCTGTAGTCAAAACAAAATTTTAAAAAATATTCCTTCCAGTAGCACCTTAGAGACCAACTAAGTTTGTTCTGGGTATGAGCTTTCGTGTGCATGCACACTTCTTCAGATACACTGAAACAGAAGTCACCAGACCCCTATGTATAGTCAGAGGGTGGGGAGGGGTATTATTCAGAAGGGTGGTGGGAATGGGTATTGGCTGATAGGAGTGGTAAACCTGTTGACGACTCCACCCTTCTGAGTAATACCCCTCCCCACCCTCTCACTCTGTTGACTTCCGTTTCAGTGTATTTGTAGAAGTGTGCATGCACACGAAAGCTCATACCAATGACAAAATTAGTTGGTCTGTAAGGTGCTCCTGGAAGGAATTTTTTAATTTGTTACGTGCACTGGCTCTGCAGAGCCTTCGTGCCTCACCTTCAATGCTGCCCCCAGACTATGGGAGCTTTTCAAACAGCCAAAGCATACCATCCGTTCCCTGTGGCCCCTCTCTGGTGTGCAAGTTAACTGAATTTGGTAGCTGTTGGGAGCATCCACAGCATATTACTTTTCAGAAAAGCAGAGGTTTGTTCCACTGGGAGAGCTGACAGATCTTTAATTACCAGCAGTCATTACTGCATTATCATAATGAGAGTACACACAGAATTCCCTTTCAGCCTGCCAGCTGTTCTCTTGACTTGGAAACATTTCAGCCCTCTGGCATCTGCTGCTTGACTTCAAATCATTCTTTCTAGGTGGCCTGAAAAACCACAGTCAGTTGTATGGAACTAAGTGCATGGCACTGGACGATCAGCAATGATTGTGGCAAGACTGTGTACTTGTCACCAGGTTCTCCGGTCACGCCATGCACCTGATGTCAACAAAGGATCAAGATACATTTGTGAGGTTTGGGAGAGTCACAATTTGCGAGCAGGATCCTGAAATTTCTACCTGGCTCACCTTTTACCGTAGATTTGTATCTTATTTGTATCTAGTCATCACAGAATCATAGAGTGGGGAGGGACCCCGAGGGTCCTCAAGTCCAACCCCCTGCAATGAAGGATTCTTTTGCCCAACATGGGGCTTGAACCCATGCCCATGAGATTAAGAGTTTCATGCTCTACCCACTGAACAAAGGCTTGACAAAATGAAAATTTTATCTGTGTTTTGCATTTTTATTTGTATGCCACCTTAAGTCCCAGTCCGGGGGAAATGAGGCTTGTAAATAAGAAAAAGAATAATAATATATAATGAATGCACTAAGTTTAAATAAACTTCATGATGTGGAAGCAGCAGAAGTTTCACCACACACAAACACAGACTCAGACTGATGTCTCCGTTTAGATGGGAGAGGCTGGTGGCTAGTGACTCTTCAGGAGAACGCTGGGTTGGATTGAGCAGTTGCTGACTCTCAATATTATGTAGTTTCCTGTGTTTCAATGGAACCTCATACCCATCACCCTCCTTGGGTGACAAGGAGGAGCAGATCCTAAGTCTCTCCCTACAAATAACATCTCCAGTCTTGCCATGAACCAGCTTCACTAAGTCTCTCCCTTTTGCTTGAAATGGTCCTCGGCTCTCCGCAGGGAGAGAGAGAGACAGATTCATCCTGGGCAAAGCAGGATTTGGATTCCAGGGCCATATGGTTCTCCTGCAGCAGGAGGAATTGAAAAGGAAATTGCTCTCTTTTCAGATAATCAGCTGAGGAGGGTGGAGGGAGAAATGACAAGAAGGCCATCTACTTAATGCACGCGTTCTGGAGACTGATTGACGTGTTGTAACAACATAAGCCTTCCACCGAGCGATAGAGAATCCCCTAGCTGCTAGAGTTAAAGACTGGATTGCTAGCTCTGCTCTGAATGACACACAAACGCACACACACAGAGGATTAGATTTCTTCAGCTGGAGACAGAATCAATAAGGTGATTATGACCTTGTTTTTCTTGCTACGGTTGGGAGATATCCGTGGAGCTGGGGCTTCCAAAGACGGGAAGGGGGAAGCATTCGCAAGGCAAATTGCAGGTCTGAGGCTGGATAAGCCTATTTTTTTTCAGCATGCTGTAGCAGATGGTAGATAGACTAATAGAATAGTAGAGTTGTAAGGGCCCCCCAAGGGTCAACTAGTCCAATGCCCTGCAATGCAGGAATCATGGTCCTCCTGGCAAGGCAGCTCTAACCTCTGCTTGAAAACCTCCAATGAAGGGGAGTCCACCACCTTGCCAGGGAGTCTGTTCCACTGTTGAATGGTTCCTACTATCAGAAAGTTATTCCGAAGATTTAATTGCAATCTCCTTTCTTGCAATTTGGCTCCATTGGTTCAAATTCTGCCTTCTAGAGCAGCAGAAGGCAAGCTTGTGCCATCTTCCATATGTCAGCCCTTTAGATATTTGAAGGTTGGAGCCCTTCCAATATTCCAGAATGAAGACTGTTAAATTTGGCCCTGCAGAAGCCACAGCAATACTTAGGGAAAGTCAGATTATGTCCTGTTGGCATAGGAACTTATACTGAGTCAGACCCTTGGTCCATCCAGCTCAGTATATTGGTGGACTTGTAAAAGAAAAGCTAAGAAATATTGGATACAAATATGTACATGAGGTCCAGCTCCAAGGGCCTTCTGACAGTTCCCTCACTGCAAGAATTGAAATTACAGGGAACCAGGTAGAGGGCCTTCTCAGTGGTGGCACCCACACTGTGGAACACCCTCTTGTCAGAAGTCAAAGAAATAAACAATTACATGATTTTCCAAAGGCATCTGAAGACAGCCCTGTATCGGGAAGTTTTCAATGTTTGAGGTCTCACTGTGTTTCTTTATTATGTTGGAACCTGCCCAGAGTGGCTGGGGCAACCCAGTCACATGGTGGGGTATAAATATTATTATTATTATTATTATTATTATTATTATTATTATTATCATCATCATCGTCGTCATCTTCATCATCTTCATCATCATTACTACCACTACTACTACACTGATGCAGAATATTTTAAAGTGTAACATTAAAATGAAGCTTGCTAGGAATAATGGATATAAAATTGAACATTACAGTATTTCAATACATGATCACAGTGGTGAAACTTTTATATGCACAAAAATGGAAAGATTCATCATTACCTACGATGGTGGAACAGTTATTGAAATCATAGGACTTAGCTGAGATTAGGTGCTTAATCACAGAAAAATAATTGTCAATATTTACTAAGGATTGGAAGCTCATGCAAACTTTTTGCATGAAAAAGAAAACAAGCTTAAATCTGGGTTTGAGGATCAAAATATCAGCTTGTAGAAAGAGGAATTGTTGGGTGTTATCTTGGAGTGGATGTTCTGAATAATTTTTTTGTATATAGATGACAGATGAAGAAACGTAAGTTCTCCTTCCCCCCCCCTTTTTCCCCCCTCTTTCTTCCTTCTTTTCTTTCTTTTCCCTTTTCCTTCTTTTGGTTTGCGTTTTTATTTGGATTAGTTATTCTTTGGTGAGAAGCTATTGAATATTAGCTATGAACCATTGTAGATTTCCTTTTTGATTTTTAATAATAATAATAATAATAGTAAGATTATTGGAAAAAAGGAAAAGTATTGTCTACAGTCCCTGGCAGCAATGGCTCTCTGGGGCTTCAGGCCGGATTTCCTCCCAACGCCTACTTCCTGATGCTGGGGGTTGAACCTGGAACCTTCTCCTTGTAAGACAGATGCTGTAATGCTGAGCTATTGCCTTTCCCCCACAAGGACTGACAGAACCACACTGAGGCCTTTTCCTCCAGGGCACAGTGATGTCGAGCTTTAGGTGGCAACTTCCCACCTAAAGGTAGGCTTGTCCCTGTTGCAGCATCAGGGAGAGCAGCACAGAGTGGCTGCAGAAAGTGACCCACTTTCCAAACCAGCTGCATGCTGATGGGGCAATCCAACAGCAGTCAAGATCTCCATGGCAACAGCCTTTAATTGCTTCCCGATGCAGATTTTTTGGGATCACTGGTAAAGAGGTGTGGTGATTTTATATATTTATTTATTTATTTATCCAGATAAATATCTGTGTGTTGCTTCTCGGGTTAGGGGTGGGGGGAGGGGGCATGTATAAAAGTAGATCAGTGAAACGCACACACGTAGCCTCACCACAGCCCAACCTACTTGGGGTGTGGGTGGAGAGAGTGAGGAAGGAAGGGGAAAGCTGCAGACTCTGGTCCCAAAGCACCCATTCCGTGCCTCTCTCTCTCTCTGACAGACATGGAACCGTTTTTTCCAGACAGTCCACCTAGCTCAGTGTTGAACCCACAGACTAGCAGCAGACCCCAAGGATTTCAAGACACAGCGGGGTCTCTCCCAGGACTACCTGGAGAGATGTCACTGGGGAGTGAACCCAGGACCTTCTGAATGCCAAACAGGTGGAAATAGGGAACTTACTCCCATAGGAGGCAATGATGGCCGCCAATAGCTAAGTTGTCCTTCAAAGAGGATTAGACAAATTCATGGAGGCCGATAAGGCTATCAGTGGCTACTAGCAACAATGACTTGGCTCTGCTTCCACGGCCAGCGACAATAATGCTTCTGAATATTGTTCTATGCCACCCCAGTCGCCGAGTGGTGCAAGATCCCAGGGGCTTGGGTTTCCCAGGTTTGGGGCTTCTTTAGATATGAGACACAGCGGAGACTCCTGGGAACTGTAGCTTGTTAAGAGTGCTGGATATTTTAGGGGTAAACGACAGCTCCCAGGATTCTTTGGGAGAAGCCATGCGCTTGAAGTATGTACAGTGCATATGCAGCCCAAGTGTATCAAATATCTGTCGCAATTGTAATATGTCCACAAAAGTAAAGCTGTGATTTACCAGGGGCACATGCCAGATAAAGGGCTTGTCTGGGGAAAGGAAAAGCTAGGTCAACAGGGCACAGAGTGAAGCAGAATGAGGCTTTCCCCCCCCCTTGCAATGTGCTCCATTCCCTTGCTCCCTCCCCCTCCCCTTTGCTCCCTGGATGATAGATGCTACCGGGTGTTTGTATGGGCACCATAGAAACTGGATGGGTATGGTTTAATTACTAAATCCCCCAGGTGCATTCTTGGAAAGATAAATGGATGCAATATATATATATATATATATATATATATATATATATATATATATATATATATATACCTATTGCAGCTCTCCCTGTATCTATATTTAGAAACCATTGCTCCCCCTTTATCCACATATGGCACACAGTCAGTAGCAGCACAGTTCAGAGAAGGTGAGCCAAGAGATGCCACAGGACTGCAGGTGCTTTTCTTCCCCAAAGCTTTTCTTTGCTGTGAAGACACTCAAAACGAAAACACAAAATGCTATTGTTAGGGAAGTCATTTAAAACAGCACAGAGTCCAAAGAGAAAAGCCCTGGCCTCACTTTACTGAGCAAACAAGAACAGCCTATAATTATTATTATATTTATTTGTATCCCACCTTTTTCTCGACCAGGACTCCCAGATAAAATACAAAAAGCTGAAAAAATATTGATAAGACCACCATTAAAAGCTAATAAAACAAAATTAAAACAACATAAAAACAAATCTTATTAAAATACAGATGAAAACAGCACAGCACTGTTGAAAGCCCTTTTCTTAAAATGTAGCTAGTTCACAATAGCCTGCCAGAGTAAAACAGTCTTCACTTGACAGCAGAAGGAGAACCAGGAGTGAGCCAATCTAACTTCTCCAGTCTAGCTTCTCCTGGGCCTGAGCTGTATGGGGCTTTATAGGTCATAACCAGCTATTTGAATTGTGCCCAGAAACAGATTGGTACCCAGTGGATTAAGAGTCTCATGCTCTACTGACTGAGTTTACAAATGTGAAGCAGGTACTGTGTGGTTCCTGGAACAGTTCCAGTTCTGCCAGCTGAAGTGGTATAGTGGGCACAGGTAGGATGAGGTGATCTTACAGGTCAACTGGTCCCAATTTGTTAAGGGCTTTATATACTCATGGGAACACCTTAAACTTGGCCCAGTAGCAGATCAGAAACCTGTGCAGGTCTCTGAGCAGGTTTTATATGTTAACAAGGCCTCACTCCATGCTGCAGCATTCCACACTAACTGTGGCTTCTGGATCAAGCGCAAAAGGAGACCCACATGAAGCGCATTAAAGTAATCCATGATTAAAAACAGTTTGCAACAAATTACAGCCACAGGAAAAGATCTGTGTTTTGGTCTACATGGTTTTGTTTTGTTTTGTTTGGAAAATGCAAATGGTGAAGTCTGCCTTTCTATGCAGAATGATGCAAACTTCTCTCCATCTCCTACCTGATATGCATTTATTAGTTTTCTAAGTGTTGCGAAGCTGGTGAGGCAACTTTGCACTGAGATGGAGTAACCTGTAGACTTGCCAGTAGGCTTACAATTGAAAATTCCTTTAATCGGACATTTTGGCCAGAAAAACACACACGTGCCTTGATTAGGGTGGGATTACTCCTTTGCAACACGGATTATAGTTCAAAATCCAGGAACGCCTCTCATGTTTGGAAGCCACAGCAGGAAAAGCTGGCCCTTTCAGAGACTCCTCTGATGGAGCCCAAACACTGGGGATTACAAATCATTCCTGAAGGATAAAGCACTGGTTAAGGGGTTCAGAAGTAAGGCTGTAGATTAGTGGTAAAGCATCTGCTTTGCATGAAGAAAGTCCCACGTACAATTCCCAGCAACATCTCCAGGTAGGGCTGCATAATATTCCCTGCCTGAAATCCTAGAGGGCTGTTGCCAATCAGTGTGCAAAATGCAACAGAGGTGTGGCTCAATATAAAGCATCTGGACTAGATGGGCTACTGGCCTGGTCCAGCAGGGCTCTGCTTATGGAGGTCTACTAAGAGCATAATAACACAAGAGCCTGCTGGATCAGGCCAAACTCCCATCTAGTCCATCATCCTGTTTTCACAGTAGCTCACCAGGTGCCCATTATGGGAAACCAGCAAACAGGAACTGAGCCCAAAAGCCCTCACCCCTCTTGCAGTTTCCAGCAACTGGTATTCACAAGCATTCCTGCCTCTGACCATGGAGGCAGAGCATAGCCACCAGGGCCTGCAGCCATCGACAGCCTTCTCAATGAATCTGTCTAATCCTCTTTTTAAAGTCATATGGTTTAATTATGCACTGTGGTAGCAGAACCTCCATGCCCAGTCTACCTTGTAATGACAAATAATGGTGAAGGACAATTGGAGAATACTTTTGCACACAAGTCCAGTAAGGACAGGTTGCTGCACTAGATAGGCCCCATTTGGCCTAAACCAACAGGCTCTTCTCATGTTCTTATGAGTGAATCTTTTGGTTCACCTAGGTAGGTATTGTCTACACTGAGTGGCAGCTGCTCTCCAGGGTTTTCAAACACTGAGCCTTTTCCAGTCATATCAGGAGATGTCTGCTTGCAGTCCAGTGCAGCTATCATCTTGCTCCAAAAGACTCCTAGTGTAACTGCTGCATTATTTTAGCTCTTGCCTCTTCCTTACCCTGTTGAGTGAAAAGAGAAGAGGCAGGTTAGCAAGTAAGGATGCTTCATCTCTCTGCTCCTTTGCCTCTGAAAAGTGACTCTCCCGACTTGCTCTATTGTAATTTATTTCACATCTTAAGCCCTAGAAATAAGCAGCTCAGAGGTTTCCCTTGCATTCCTCGGCATTGGGGGGAAGGGATCTGTTTTGGCAGATCTTCCTAGTATAAAAATACAGGGTTGGGAGCATTGAGGACTAGGCACCATCTGCTTTGCAACAAGAGGCACCCAACTGATTAACAGGTGCAAATACTACATTATAATTCATTGGGTCCCTATTAGCTCTCTATTGGATTTTCCAACATATCCAATTAATGGGGTGCAAATCAGCACCCTAACAGTCCTCAGTGGACACCCATTAGCTCTCAGTTTGATTTCCTGAATTGGCAAACAAGGCACATTTGACACAAGCAGACATTGCTGGATCTGTCAGATCGTTGACCTTTGCATCTGAAGCAGGTCACTCTGCTAATGAACTTGCCCTAAGCTCCTGGCAGCTCATATTCTTCAAGTGCCCAACTCCACAGATTTATGCCCACCCATCAGTGTTATTGCTTAATTGGAAAATAGATTAATTGTCTCTTTCAATGCAGCTTAATTGGATTTGCATTCACACCCTCAGGTCTTTCCCCCATGCAGAGTTCCCTTTCCTATGCATAGAGGCAAAGGAGATAATAGGGCCATCAATCTGGAGAGGAAGATGGGCTGGAGGGGTCTCTCTGTGTGTGTGTGTATTTGTGCACCACAAATCCAACTCAATGGTGTAACGTTGGAAAATGTTGATCACTTCTCCTACCTAGACAGTTATCTTTCCACAAGGGCCAACATTGATGCCAAAATCCAGCATTGCCTGAGCTCTGCGAGTGCGGCTTTCTCCTGATTAAAGTGCCGAGTGTTTGAGGACCGGGACATTCACAGGGAAACCAAAAACCTGTTTACGAAGCTATGGTATTACCAACCTTACTATATGCTTGTGAAACATGGACCACTTATAAACACCATCTCCAACTCCTCTAAAATTTTTCACATCACTTGGAAAGACAGGCGAACTAATATCAGCATACTAGGAGAAGCAAAAATCACCAGTGTTGAAGCAATAATTCTTCAACATCAACTTCGTTGGACTGGTCATGTTGTGCGGATGCCTGATAATCATCTTCCAAAGCAACTACTCTATTCTGAACTTAAAAATGGAAAGCGTAATGCTGGTGGTCAACAAAAGAGGTTTAAAGACTGTCTCAAGGCAAATCTTTAAAAATGCAGTATATAAACACTGACAACTGGGAAACGCTGGCCTGCAAGCGCTCCAGTTGGAGAACAGCCTTTACCAAAGGTGTCATGGGCTTTGAAGACACTGGAACTCAGGACGCAAGGGAGAAACGTGCTAAGAGGAAGGCATGCTTGGCAAATGCACACCGTGATCAACTCCCACCCTGAAACCAATGTCCCCACTGTGGAAGGACGTGTGGATCCAGAATTGGCCTCCACAGTCACTTACAGATTCGCTGTTAAAACCGTGTTTATGGAAGACAATCTTACTCAGCTATGAGTGATCACCAAAGAAAGAAGTGTGCAACATTAGGAAGAACTTCCTGACAGTAAGAGCTGTTCGGCAGTCGAATTTGCTACCAAGGAGTGTGGTGGAGTCTCCTTCTTTGGAGGTCTTTAAGCAGAGGATTGACAGGCATAGGTCAAGAATGCTTTGATGGTGTTTCCTGCTCGGCAGGGGGTTGGACTCGATGGCCCTTGTGGTCTCTTCCAACTCTATGATTCTATGAGTGTGTGTGTGTGTGTGTGTGTGTAATCTCCCTTCAATGTCATATTGATAATCAAGGACAAGATCAAACCCAGGTGTTAAATTAACTGCAACTCTGAGAAGAATAGTCCCTGAATGAATCTGAAACAAAACCCCATGCATATTCCAAACATGACTATGGCATTGTTCCATCTGTTAGGAGATGAAGTGGATTTGCCATGGGGCATCAAGAGGAAGAAAGTTGAAGGGGAACCCCGGTGGTATTGGATGGGATCCTGGAATTGTGCCTTGAAGCTGCTGCAGAGACTATTTTGGAACCGAGGTGGGCTCACAATTCAAGGGAAGGCGAAAGCTCTACATGGGAACCTCAAGAATCCCTGGCAGATAGCAATCCAAATGCTCTTTATTATTATTATTATTATTATTATTATTATTATTATTATTATTATTATTCTAGGAGTCTATTCCACTATGGAATGGCTCTTACCACCAGAAAGTTATTCCTAAGGTTTGGTCAGGATCTCCTGGTTTTGTCATTTGAAATGATTGTTTTGTGTCATTCCCTCTGGAGCAGCAGAAAGCAAGCCTGCTGCATCTTCCATGGGGGAGCACTTCAAATATTCAAAGATGGCTATCATGTTCATGTCACCTCTCAAAAGTGAAGAATAGGAGAGAGCTGGTTAGCCACAGGAGACTCTTTCAGATTTCAACAACCTTATCAGTGACAACTCCATTTTTTCCTAAAACAAAAAAACAAAAGAAGACAAAAACTCCAACCCATCTGTGAAAGGTGAGTCATCAGAGTGTCTGTGATGTTTTGAAAGGAAGAGCTAAATTTGGCCCGGGAACTCACAGGCTTCAACACAGATTTCTTTCTTAATTAGGACTAGGTGAAATCTAAGCCTCAATTAGAGGTGGAAATAACACCAACCAAGGCCCTGAAAACTTTACACAGGTCTTCCGCCATTCCCCACCTGCCTTTTATACTGATTAGTCTATGGCTGATCTAATTAAATGTCAACGAATTTGCATATTACTAAGACCTCCTGATAGGGGGCCATTTTCTTGTACAGCAATGCAGAGGCTCATTTGCAGTGTAATAAACAAATGCTCAAATTCTCTGCTAAATGAGAAAACATCTTTTTCCTGTTTTCTTCCTTGTTGTTCTTTCGGACAGTCAGGCACTAAAATTAAAACAGGCCCAGTAGGCCACTCACTGGATGGAAGCATACAAAGTAGTCAGAGGTGAGATGGAAGTGTATAAAACCAGGGGTCAGCAAGGTTTATCTTGCCTGGGCTGGATCTGTCCCGCGGAGATCCCTCTGTGGGCTGGATTGCACACATGATTTTCGGCGTCTGCATCTGCGCAGGCACAAATTTTGGCACCACGGAAGCAAGTCCCTGCACCACGCTGCGCCGGTTTAGCACAGCACGCAAGCGGGCAGCTCAGTTCGAGGGCAGCTCGTGGGCAGGGCCAAGCGACCTCCACAGGCCGCTTCCAGCCCATGGGCCTTAAGTTGCTGACCCCTGGTATAAAACTATTGTTGTGATTCCTGCATTGCAGGGGATTTGACAAATGACCCTTCTAACTCTTTAATTTCATGATTACAGTGGTACCTCGGTTTACAAACACAATTTGTTCCGGAAGTCTGTACTTAACCTGAAGCGTATTTAACCTGAAGCGAACTTTCCCATTGAAAGTAATGGAAAGTGGATTAATCCGTTCCAGGCGGTCTGCGGTCTGCGGAGTACTTAAACTGAAGCGTACTTAACCCGAGGTATGAGTATAATTGGTTCTGGAAGTCTGTATTTAACCTGAAGCGTATTTAACCTGAAGCAAACTTTCCCATTGAAAGTACTTAAACTGAAAATACTCAAACCAAGGCATACTTAAACCGAGGTATGACTGTATGGAGAAAATGGACAGAGAGAAGTTTCTCTCCATGTCTATGTGGGAAATAATATTGCAGCCAAAATAAATTTCCAGGTTTTGCTAGATAAGCAAAGGGTTAAGACACATGGAGTTCCCACGCAACTCCTCCATCCAGCTGAAGAGAAAGGATGCTTGTCCTGACCTCTCACAGACTGGTTTTTTTTATCTCAAGCATGTGTTTTTTAACATAAGATTCTCCCTATCTTGTTTTCACTGCTGCTTTTTGCTGGAATCAAGCCTGAAAATTTATGTAAGTAAACAACATTTCCCCCCTTACATTACATACTTCTGTGGAATTCTTTTGTTTAGTGCAATAAAAAGGAGGTGATCCAGTCTTCAAAAGGACCATTAAAAATTATTAATAAAGTTAAGCAACTTTGTCCCAGAGATTTCTACATTTTAGGCTGCAAAGGGATTGCAGTTTTAAACCCTGCTAACTGAATGTTAAACTCACATGTGAGTAAGGGAAATAATAAATATGATCTATGTAGCTCAGAATTTCTACACTGACGACCAAGAATATCAGGCAGTGGTACTTTACCAGCCCTACCTAGAGATGCTGGATATTGAACCTGGGGCCTTCTGCGTGCAAAACAGGTACTCCATCTCTGAGCCACAGCATGTCCCCAGAACAGATGGTTTCATCCGTATAGGTGGTTCATATTCCTTAAATTTGCATTCATTCTTGATATAGTTCTAATTCACCACCCAACCATGTCTGAAAACTACCTCGTTACCTTTTTAAACAGAATTAAATTAAGTTAAACTTTTCTCATCAGCAGTTGCAGACACTACTGGGAAAATACCTGCTCTAGCTAGCTTTTTATATCTATCCTATTAAAAAGACATATATTTATAAAACATCTAGTCCACTCACATTGGCCAACCAGGTGCCCATTTTGGTCAGGACTTAAGTGTAACAGCAAATTTCCTCACCTGCAATTTTCAGCAGCTGTTTTGCATCTGATAATAGAGGGGTGGGTTTAAGAGTCCTGCTGAATCAGGCCAATGTCCTGTCTAGACCAGAATCCTGTGGCTGAAGTGAGGTGGCAGCAGCGGTAGCAGAACTGCCTCTGTTGAGGGGTGGCACGGAAGAGGAACAGGGCTACCTTCTGCCCACACTCCTTCAAGTCACAGCGAGCACAGACAGCGCTGCCCCACAATGCTCCGTGGCACCTCATTTGCATGCATTGTGGGGCAGTGCTGTCTGTGCGCGCTGTGACTTGAAGGAGTGTGGGCAGGCACTACCCCACAATGCTCTGTCGGCAAACCTTCTGTCAGGGCAGCAACTAGGGCTCCCTGGACTGCCGTGCCACTTCGGCCGAGCAGGCGGAGGCGGAGCACAGCTGGCAGCATCCCTGCCTGATACACTTAAGAGGGCCCTGGTATTAGCCTCAAAATCCTTTACCCTCTCTCAAAAAGGGGGGGGGGCAAGTTAAACCAAGCTAATTGTTCATGTTTAAAAGGAAGATTTACAGCTGTAGCGACAGCTCAGTTTCTACATTCAATTATTTTAAATTATGCCCACAATTATGTTGCATTAATTTGCGCTGCATATGGTGGGTTGCGTTGGTTTGGGGAATTGATGCAGTTTTGAGGCTAAATTGATGTTGCTGCTCCTTGATAGGATAGAGATTGATCACTTAGAAATTTGGATCATGAAAATCATAATTAATTGGAGCAATATGGCCGTGCCATCTCTCCTGCAAGTCAATTGTCTCCACCCATTTGGAGATGACTTGTCTTGCACTAAGGTCACAGTGACATCCCGCTTCTAAGATTATACATCATTGATGCAAGGAGCCTGCCAATCAGTAATCACACAGTTCAAATATGGAGTTAACTCTTTATTAGCAATAACACAGTCTTCACAGATGTGGTTGAGTGTCAGGCAGCCTAATGAGCAATTGTGCAGCTCATTCCCAGTGGTCTTCCTCCCTAAAGATCAGTTGCCAAGACTGAAGTCCCTGCCTACTGATCAGGACTTTTCCCAAGCAATTGGAGACTACGCCTCCATACAACCATCATCTCCTCTGCCCTTTTCATGCCTCTTTAATTGCCTGATTAATTATGTTATTCATCCCCATTCATTTATATGCAATGAAAGCACAATGCAGATGAAGGGACAATGTAATCATTTATGTATTCTTTTGTGGACTAAAAGCAACAACAGTGATTTGTGCTAACATCATGGGATGAATAAATGCCAGCATTTTCTGCTGCCATTTCATCAGAATGCTTTAACAGCCCTATTTATGAAGAGGAGGAGGAGGAGCAACTACATTTGTAATCTAGCTTTACTACTATAGATAAAGATGGCACAAAATGGCTTCCCCATTCTCATTTTATCCTCACAACTATCTTATGACATCACATTCACAAGAACAGATATCACAATAAATTTATGTTCCTACTTCTCTACCAAGTCTCTGTTTTTTTAATTACCAAATGTAAAAATGAAAGAGGATGTCAGCACACCACAGTAACTCTAATGGTTGGGGTAAAAAATCTCTTTTCTCAGGGTACATCAGGGGTCGGCAAACTAAGGTCCACTGGCCAGATCAGGTCCAATTGCCTTCAGGATCCGGCCCATGGACTGTCCGTGGATCGCCGTGGGGATTCTGTTCATTCGGGCTGCACCAATTTTTTCTGTGCCATTCCATTTCCCCCCCCTCCCTCACACACACCGCGGCAGCGCCTCCTCCCTCCCTCCTCCTGGATTATCCCCGCCCTGCCTAGAGGAGGAAGGGGGCTGGACCGAGCTGGCTGAGCACCATTTTAAGCAGCCCCTCTCTGGAGCCAGCCCTTTCGCACCACTCATCTTCCCTCTGCTGCTGCTGCCGCCACCCTGGTACTCTTGTGGGCCAGAGAGCAGAGTGGATGAGCTCGCTCTGCCTACCCACAAGAAGCAGCTGCAGTGGTGGTGGTGGTACCCACGACAGCCCTGGGAAGGTAAGTGCAGTGGCTGGGGGTGGGGAGGAGGACTACTTGCCCCCCTCGCCTCTTCTTCCAGCTTCCCCCCTCCCCGGTGCTGCTTCTCCAGCCCGCCACAAGGTCTGAGAGACAGTGGACTGGCCTGCGGCTAAAAAAATTGCCCACCCCTGGGGTACATCCTTCATTGTCCTTCCATTGATATTTAAAGACCTGCTCAGCCACCTCAGCACAGCCAAGGCTCACCAAGCAATTGGTGGTAGTATTTTAGACTCCCACCTAGTTCACACCAAGAATTGTGACACAGCCACACAAATGATTGACAGTTTACAGAAAGCCTTTGGAATTATTGGCAAGCATTCTCATCAAGCTTGGAAGAAGGAACTGTTAGTAGAATCATGAAATTGTTGAGTTGGAAGCAACCCTGGGGATCATCTAGTCCAACCCTCTGTAATACAGGAATCTCAACTAAACCTGCTAAGGTCGTATTGAATCCCAATTCCGTCTGCTATGGCATTAGCTAGCCCTTCCAGTCTGCTGTCATCTGCAAATTTTATGTGCATCCCCTCAATACCTTCATCTAAGTCAGGCATGTCAAACATGCGACCCTCCAGATGTTTTGGCCTACAACTCCCATGATCCCTAGCTAGCAGGACCAGTGGTTGGGGAAGATGGGAATTGTAGTCCAAAACATCTGGAGGGCCGCATGTTTGACATGCCTGATCTAAGTCATCTATAAAGAGGCTGAACAGCAAAAGGTCCAGGACAGAGTCCTGCAATACCTCACCTGTCACTATTTTCCAGGCTGAGTAATCATTAGTAAGCACTCTTTGAGTTCAGTCAGTCAACCAGCTACAAATCAACATAACAGTTCCCTCATCCAGCCCACATTTCCCCAGCTTCTCCACAAGCATGTCAAAAACCTTACTGAAATCAAGATACACCTGCGCAAGCAGAGGATATGACCTCACAGAGTGCTCTCTAGGAATCTACAGAGAACTCCATGTGTTGTAAACCTTTGCTCACCTAGCAAACATGATATTTTGACTGGAGCATCATTTTCCCACAAACCCCTTCTCAGGCAAAGGTATAACAATTTCACACACATTTTATTAAACAACCCAAAATCCCAGCTTGGCTTGAAGGTTCTTGAACCTGTATCTTGGCAGAGGTTTGGTGAGAAGATCAGCAGTCATCTCTCTGTGTGGCATACTTTGGTGTATGGGATGTTAGTTGCTTTGGCTACTTAATAAGGTTATGTTTGGTATGCCTATCATCCCTGCAGGATCCATAATTATAAAAATAACAGTAATCTTCTCCCACCATGTCATGGCTGGAAACTGTTGACTTGCAAATTGAGGTAAGGAAAACTCCATTAAGCATATTCCGAAAATGAATTTAGAGGCAACGAGGAGTCAAGTATTTTGCAACACCGTCAGTACTGCTGGGATAGCTGTTAAGATAGAACAGATAGGCACAGTTGCATTATGCAAACACCATTCTTTCCTGAAATGAAGGAATTACTGCTAGCCAACTCCCACGGCTGTTGACAGCCCTTGATTGTTCCAAATTAGGCCAGCCAAGCACTCATCCACATTGCCCAGGTACTGCAACTGATGCAGATGTAAACTGCCTTATATTACAGTTTCGACAGAAAGCACAAGAAGCAAAAGTTGTTACCTTTCCTGAAAAAGAGGAAACTCAAAGTATTGATAGGGGCAATAGCCTTCCCATTGGCACATCTTCTAGGCCTTTGTGAGACAAGGAGGCTGTACTAGATGGGCCCCCTTTGGCTTGATCCACTAGCACTGGCACAGAGCTGGAGGAATCAGTGCTTTTGAATACCAGTTAATTGCAGGAGCAGAGAGTTGCTCTTCTGCTTGGTCCCAGCTTGGGGTCTGCCCTTTGAGATAACTAGTTGGCCGCTATCCGAACAGAATGCTGCACTCGACATACTATTAGCTTGATCCTGCAGGGATCTTCTTATGTAGGGCACCCTGTAAAGGTAGACTACTAGGGATGTCCTGTGTCTATGTAAAAGGTAAAGGGACCCCTGACCATTAGGTCCAGTCGGGACCGACTCTGGGGTTGCGCGCTCATCTCGCATTATTGGCCGAGGGAGCCGGCGTATAGCTTCCAGGTCATGTGGCCAGCATGACAAAGCCGCTTCTGGCAAACCAGAGCAGCACATGGAAACACCGTTTACCTTCCCGCTGTAGCGGTTCCTATTTATCTACTTGCATTTTGACGTGCTTTCGAACTGCTAGGTTGGCAGGAGCTAGGACCAAGCAACGGGAGCTCACCCCGTCGCGGGGATTCAAACCGCCGACATTCTGATTGGCAAGCCCTAGACTCTGTGGTTTAACCCACAGCGCCACCTGGGTCATAACTATGTAAAATCAGGGGCCAAAATGGCAGCTCTGTCATTTTGCACTAATATGGCAGCTTCCAGGTCAAGCCCAATGGAAGCCCAACAGAAAGTGCATTGCAGCAGTCCACCTGGAACTTGACACAGAAGCCTTACCACATTTTCAGATGCTTTCCCCCATAGTATCCAGATGCTTTGGTTGCTAACCCCACCACCACCACACACACTCCAGTCTGTATACATATATTTGACCATATTTTTAAAAATATGTAAGCCATTGTTTATTCTGCACTAATTTTAATCTTTCTCTTCACTTACATCTGCCAGTTCCTCTGGTGTTGACTTATATCTTACCCATGGGTAATAACTCCTCGCCTTTCTACATTCTCAGCTATAAATCTCAAAGCACTTTAAAAGGGAGCATATTAAGAGCCGGAGAGAAGACAGCTTTCTACAGTTCATGAATATTAAAATTTGGAGGTTTGAACCCTTTGATGGATCTCCTGGCTGCTCTTTTGCTCCCTTCCACAATTTATGTACCGTACCTTTACATTGCATGGTTGGTTTCCTAAGAAAAAGTCATAGGAGCGTTACATGGAATCATAGAAATTATAGTTGGAATGGAATATGAGGGTCATGGAATCCAACTCGCCACTATGCAAGAATCTCAATTAAAGCCCGCTTGAGAGATGGCCATCCATACTTTGCTTTGAAACCTCCAATGGAGGAGAGAGTCTACCACCTTCCAAGGGATGGCAGCCCTTCAGCTGCTGAACAGCTCTTACCATCAGAAACAGTGCCTCATACCAAATGTAAACAAACTGTGGAAAAGACTATGAATTGGAAGTGGAAATGCTGTATGTACTTCTTTTTTACACAAGAAAATCTTTAATAAAAACTGATTTTTTTAAAAAACAAATGGAAGTTCTTCCTGATGTTTAGTTGGAATCTCCTTTCTTGTCATTTAAAGCTATTGGTTTGGGTCCAGGAAATCCAGCTTGTCAGTGACCTAAAACCAGAGCTTTGTCTTTCAGCTGGAGCTCACAAAAGTTCAGTTCCGGCACCTCTCGGGTGAGCGCCATTGTGGCTAAAAAACTCTATTCCCTTCTTAGTGGTGAGAAAAACAGGAGATTGTGCAACGTTTTTGGGTGCACTTTCTCTTTCTGGTTTGTCATGTCTGTAAGAACAAGGCAGCTCTGACTCTGTCCTTCTCCATATCATCAACCAGCAAAAGGCTCTAGGCTATGAAAACTGGCTCTTGAAACCCCCCCCCCCTGCTAATGAGGCTCTTCCACCCTCCTCTGATATTCGTTATTCCTTTTATTCCTTTCATTATGTCTAAATATGGGCCGACAGTTACACAGTTTTTTTTCTCACGCTGCATATCTCGTTCCCAATTTGCAGGATCTTCCTGACTTGAATTCATTTGCGCATGATCTCTTTTCTTTTCTTTTTCATTTGCATTTGCTTCTACTATAGCTCAAGAGTGACAATTGCTGCTTGTTCAAGGGGCTTACATTTGCACAGTTTGTTTCCATAGATACTTGTAGGTCTTTGGAGGTTGGTATATTGGTATACTGTATACATATCCAGCGATATATTAAATTAGGAAGGAGGAGACTATCAATGGCTACTAGCCACAATAGCTAAGCTCCGTTTTAACATTTTTCTTGGTGCTTTTAGGCATCAGCAATGGATTCCTTAGCCTAGTTCTCACTGTTGAGTCTTCCATTTGTCTAAATCATTTATTTTCTGCCCTAAACCACTGGTGATATCTACTCCCATGCTGTAATAATTGCATAAGTGCATCATGCTTTATTTAATAATAAAAAAACACCTACTCATGCATTGCAGATTACATTCATGACTATTCTATTTCTTTCCTTGTCCCCTGTAAACTGCCATTTCCACAGAATTTGGGCCGAAAGAACATTTAGCATTGTAGCCAGAAATGGTCGCCACTAAGCAGACCCATTAAAGGTCGTGGCTAGCTTAGATCCATTCATTTCAAGGGGTCTACTCTGGAGTATGATTTCATTGCATGATATTTTCAGTTCTTTCTGCTTAGATTCATGGTATTGTGGGGACCTCATGGGTCATCAAGCTGAACCCCCTGCAATGCAGAAATCACAGCTGAAGAATCCCTGGCAGACTGCCATCCAGCCTTTGTTTCAAAAACCTCCGACAAAGGAGAGCCCTTTGGGTTTTTTTGCATCTGTTTCTTATCTGTTCCAAAAGACATTTGTAATTATCCTCACAAATTCTCCAGATGTTTCTTCAATTCCCATATATTTGATGTATTTTTTTTTGCTTTGTATCTATTAACCAGTTATTTGTATCTAATCCCTCTTCCTTTATATTCCTTAAGAACAGCTGGCATTTAGCTATACTGTAGTCACTTTTAACCCCCCCCCCCATAACCCAACCTTCCAGAAACAGTTGGAGATATATTTCATAGAATCATAGAACTGTAGAGTTGGAAGGGACCCTGAGGATCATCTAGTCCAACCCCCATGCAGTGCAGGAACATGAAGCTGTGTCATAAGGGGACTGAACCTGCAACCTTGGTGTTACCAGCACCATGCTGTAACCAAGTGAACTATCCAAACTGGCTAATTTGTTTTGAAAGGTTTCATAAATTCATTGAGTTTATTAGCTCTCCTTTTCCTCCAAAGAGCTTCAGAACAACCCTGTGAGGTAGGCTAGGCTGAAAGGCAGTGACTAGCCCAAGGTCACCCAGTGAGCTTCATGGCCAGGTGGGGATTTGAACTGTGGTTGCTCCTAGGTCCTGTTCTAACATTCTAACCATTACAACATGCTGGGTCTCTGGTTTTCTAGTTTTGGAGCAGATCTACACTTGTGGTTTTTAATGCTAAAAAGAGTTAAGGAATTATTCTCAAAATGTTCTTTTTTAGCGTTTGTAATGCGACACTAGAGGGCACTGCAGAGCAACCCCCCCCTAACAGAAACCAGGTAGAGTAGACGGGGTGGAAACAAAAGAGAAGCCAAAAAGGACTCTTCCTATCTTGATATTTTAGAACGATATTTCTACTATCGTTCTAATAACGTTTAAAAGGTGAGTGTAGATCCAGCCATGTGAGTTGGATAAGAGTATGTGCTGGTCTTTGTGATATTACCTTTTCTTTTTGCTGTTTTTTAATTGTACATCACCTTGAGATAATTTTGTACATGATTAATTATGATTATTATTTTCTTTCTTTCTTTCTTTCTTTCTTTCTTTCTTTCTTTCTTTCTTTCTTTCTAGATCCCGAAATCCCCCTACCTTCCATCTAGGAATTTTAAAAAAACAACCATAAACCTCTTAATGTATTTCATATTTGGTACTCAATTTTATATAACATACCATAATCTGTAATAAATTATTCTTTATTCTATAATCAAGCAATTATATTACTTCATTCTTTCTCCCTTTTCCCTTCAGCCTATTTGTTAATACTTCAGGAATGGGGGAACCTGTGTCCTTCCCAATGCTGCTGGACTCTAGCTTCCAGCCACCAGCAGCCAGCATGGCCAGTGATCAGGGATGATGGGATGTATAGAATCATAGAATCATAGAGTTGGGAGAGACCACAAGGGTCATCCAGTCCAACCCCCTGCCAAGCAGGAAACACCATCAAAGCATTCCTGACAGATGGCTGTCAAGACTCTGCTTAAAGACCTCCAAAGAAGGAGACTCCACCAATTCCTTGGCAGCAAATTCCACTGTCGAACAGCTCTTACTGTCAGGAAGTTCTTCCTAATGTTTAGGTGGAATCTTCTTTCTTGTAGTTTGAATCCACTGCTCCATGTCCGCTTCTCTGGAGCAGCAGAAAACAACCTTTCTCCCTCCTCTATATGGCATCCTTTAATATATTTGAACATGACTATCATATCACCCCTTAACCTTCTCTTCTCCAGGCTAAACATGCCCAGCTCCCTAAGCCGTTCCTCATAAGGCATCTTTTCCAGGCCTTTGACCATTTTGCTTGTTCTCCTCTGGACACGTTCCAGCTTGTCAGTATCCTTCTTGAACTGTGGTGCCCAGAACTGGGCACAGTACTCCAGGTGAGGTCTGACCAGAGCAGAATACAGTGGTACTATTGATCTAGATCAGTGATGGGCAACCTTTTGAGCTTGGTGTGTCAAAATTCACCAAAAAACCGAGCATAACTCGGGTGGCGTGTCACTTTGAGAGA